>NC_143396.1:243159214-243459214 GCF_052110815.1 Crocodylus siamensis | reverse complement strand
AGTTTTCCAGGGTCCAGGGTAGACTGTGTGGTTATTTAAACAAGAGGAGACCCAATCAAAACCCTGGCTTTTTCCATCCAAAATCAGATATCTTGCCTTAATTTGACTCCATGAAAATATTCCCAAAGCTTTGCTCTTGTTTTGATGAAAAACAAAAGCAAATTTTGAAGCATTGCAAATTGGCATAAAATGGAATTGCCATCTCCTGGCTAGTTCAGTGCATGGTCCCTTTGTGTTTGCTTCACACAGACAATAAAACACTTCAGAACTACAAGCATGAGTATACAGGAAAATGAATTTTTAGCCTACATGCATGAATATTCAATAACATCAAATTTCAAATTGTCTTTCTGATTGTAACATTTATAGTTTTCAAAACATGCTGTGCTGATTTCTATGGTCTGTCTACACCACAGCAGCAGCAGGACCCAGCTGGGACATTCCACCAGCCGCACCCACCAGCTCTCATTCACATGCTCCAGAAATAGGCTTGTGAGGTCTGTCCAGAGTTATCCCAGCACCTGGTCTCAAGCACACTGGAAACCAAGGTTTTGAGAGTGGCTGCAGATGAGTGCTCTGGAAAGGCTCATTAGCACGTTTCTGGATCTAAAGGGTACAATCTGGTTTGCATGCATGCTTGGGAATCTCATGCCCAGGGCACACTGCTATCATGGTGTAGACATAGCCTGCAAGTCCAGAGCCATTTAGGATAAAGAACTAGTTCTTTGTTACAGAACTAACACAATACTAATGAGGACTGTACACGTTGCAATCAAACATGCCATTCTAAACTGGCACTGACTTGGTTAGACACATATGGTTTTCAAATTTTCCTTTGTTGGACGACTTATGTAAAACTAACCAATATAGTGGATTTTGTGAATCGTCAGCCAGATTCTCAGCTAATGTAAATTGGCATTGCTCTGGCCTCTATATTTAATTGTTATAGTCACAGTTCATAAAGTGAACTGTGTTAGTTGTATTATTCCTAAAATAGAGAAACAGAAAAAAATGCCCTGTGATTTATATAATTAGCTAATACAGTGTAAGTTGCAAATTACAAAACTTCACAACAAACATGAAGGATCTGCATACCCAGGATTATTCAGTGAAATGATTTACGAATAATTTTCACTGATGAATACAGCAGAGAATTTTGCAATCTGTTTGCAGTAAATTTGAGAACAGAAAATAAAAAGGTAAAATTTGTCAAATCAATTATTCACTCAGCTTCAGTTAATACCACAGTAAAGACATTTTCTGTAAGCTTTTCATAGTGCAATGATGTAAGGCATGCACTTAGCATAGGAATGAAGGAAGGCCATTTGTTGGCCTTGTCTTTTATTTTTTCACTCACGTACATGTAGAGATTCTGTGGATTACCCATGCTGTTTACAAGGTGGCACATGTATTGCCTAGCAAACATCTGTGAAGCACAATATCTGCTAACTGTTAGTCAAGGATCATTTCCCTTCAAAGTGATTGTTGATCCACTGTTAAAACAGCTTAAAAAATAACTTGTTGGGAAAATTGCTATGAAGTTTTCTAATGTAGTTTCCTAAATCTGCTAACCTAATATATATTAAAGAGTTATTTTTTTCTATGTAATACCTGAACATCATCAAATAATTTTAGAGCTAATTGCAATTGTCTATCAATTCTAGGTATAAAATATTATTGGTACTATTTGCATTATAGAGCAGGGAATGATAATGTCCAGGATTGGCTTTTAAAACTGTTAATGAGCCCTGGCAATGTGAAAAAGAGATGGATTAGGTAGATGTAATGAGATATGATTAAAGGGTGTAGGCACTGAAGGGTGTTGGAGAAATTCTTTTCAGAAAGAGTATAATTAGTGTCTGATAAAAGTACTTAGTAGATGAGATTTTTGAAGAAGAAAGGTTAAGATAAACACATACCATATGACAAACCTGCTTAATTTTTCCCTTTGGTTTTTTTGCCTACTCAATAATCTGTTGAAGTTTTATACATAAATAATGTTTGTTGAATACTTGATGAAACTCCACAAGACAATTAAAGTGGTTTTAATTGCAAAACACAGAAAGCAAAAAAGTGTTGAAATGTCCTCTTCCATTTCCAGTGTACATATCTTTGTTGATTTATGTAATGCAGATAATAACATGCAACCTCCTTGAATTTAAACAAACAAATGAACTTCTTAAAAAGCAAGCTTTCTATAAGTTGCTTAGCAACTTCCTAAGCACTCCTTATTAAATTAGAAGACACTGCTTTTGGTGACAAGCACTTCAAAATATGTACCAGCCACAATGAAGTCGTGGCATCTCCTTCAATGGAGGTTTGTAGATGACATAGGGTAGGCAATCTGTCTAGCGTATCAGTGCGAGAAGAGACTGAACTTTTGAGATACCTTCCAACATTATTATTCTACGACATGGAGAGATCAAGTGGAAAACTAGAATGCAATTTCAGTTGCTATCATGATCCCTTATATTTGTTGGACAGAGGCACCTGTATATTGAAACATTTCCCTAACTCACCAGTTTAATGATTCCCAGTGTCTTAAGGGCTCTTGAACAACTAGATTAAGATTTCAGCTGCACCAGCTCTTCACTGTTTTATATTTAATTGTGTGCATTCACTTCACAATAAAATGAGACTGGGATTTGGAGTATCCCAAATGGAACTGTAGGTTAAATCACTCAGAATTGAATCAGAGGTGCAATAGATGATCCTTTGGGACCCAGAAGAAAGGTTCCTCATTAAGGTTTCTGTCTTTCTGCGCATGTATGTGTGTAAATGTGTACTTAGTGAGTTTAAAAACAAAAGACTGAAATAATATACAATACCTGTGATTGGGAGCCACTGCATTAAGCTCAAAGCAGTCAGTATTTCCAAGAGTTGTCAGTGAAATATTTCCTACTTTTCTTGCTTCATGGAACCACCATCATTTCTAATCAGCTCATTGCTTTGGAAGACAGTTCAGTGCTTACATCATTATTATATCCTTTTTTCCATGAATGCCCCACTGTGTTCACCAGTACAGGAAGGGGAAAAGCTGCCTTCCACATTAGCATTTTACAAAACCATCTTTCCACATTTTTTTCTGCACTGTCTCCTCTGAAAGCCGCAGGGGGACCATGAGTCTACCTAATGTAATGCACTTAAAATAGGTGACTTGGTTTGCTGGTCCTTTCTGGGTATGAGTAAAATACTCATACCCAGCCATCTATCCCACATGCATGCCAATCTCCTCAGAAATCAAGTGCGGCCTTTTCTTCCTGTCCACATGTAGCTTACACATATCCATACTCACGGTAGAACTGCTTTTACATAAACAAGCTGGACGTGAAAAAAAAAGTTCTGTTAAGTTAATGAGGCATCTGCCTTTTTGCCCATCTAGAAATGCAGGACCAAGCAACACAGGATCTCTAACTCATCAGATGAAATTAGTTAGAGGCCAAGATTTTCAAATGTATCTAGGTACCTAATGCCTGAAAACAGTGGAAGTTGGAAAGCTGAACTGCATAGACAACTTCTGAAAATCTCATTAGGTTAATTCTTTAGGTGACATCTTTAGTCACCTAAATACCTATGCAACTCTGTCCCAGAAAGATTTGCCATTCATGAAAAACCTCATGAACAAAAATGTTCCAGTTGTGAGAAGTGTCGTTGCTAGAAAAGTAAAAGTTTATACAAAGTGCCTGCTTGCCAAAAGTTGATTTTCATGATGGAGCCATAGGAGTAAGGGCTTGTTTTAATAATAGATGCTCCATTTCACCATAGGAGTGTGTTACTTCTGAAGTTGAATGAAGGCATGCTATAAATGTCAAAAATGTTAACTGTGTCACTGCAAATTCTATTTCCATCCTGTCTAGGTCCTGTATTGTTTCCACAGTATATCTGGTGCCAAGGTGTTTAGCATAAGCACATAATGTGCTTATTGGTTTCTGCTTTGTTAGAGCATGGACACAGAAAAAGTTACAGATAGGAAATAATATTAGGTCATGTAGTTTGTTACCCAACAGTGGAAGATTATTCACTAGATTCTCCAGAGTTTGGTCCGATCTAATATTAAATGACTGTATCCGCTACTTACCCTAGGAGACTTTTCCACAGCTGGATGCATTTTTGTCTCTGTGGAATACTTCATGAATACTCAAATCCATGTTCTTCCTTTCCTGGGTTTCCAGGAACAACGAGAAAAGGAATGATAATACAAGTGCCACAGGAGAAGAAGGAAAGATCCTTGATTAGTCACTTGTCAAAGAAGGAACAAAGTGGATGAAGAACAGAAAAGCTACTCAAGTAAAATATAGTAAATGGGGCAGGACTTCCAGCACTTGAAACAACTTCTACTGCTGACCTGCTGCTGTCCAGGTTTTATCTGTGTAAGTGTCCATCTTTCTTCTGTGGTTTGAAGAACAAGATGCTCATGGGAAACCTGGAGGAATTCTATTCTTTGGACTGGAAGGGGCCTGAGCAACATCACTGAATATAATTTAAACTTGGTTGTAGAGATAGGGACGAGGCAGTGAGCAGTAAATCTCAGGAGCACTGTAGCTTTAGAGAGGGCTGTTGAGAGTCTGCAGAGTAACAGGGCCAGACCTCTGGCACTGCCGTGTAGTGATCAGCACCAGCTCCTGCTGTTACCTGGTCAGGTAATACATATTATAGCTAACTCCATCCATGGGGCTGATCATGGAGACTGGAAACACTGGAGACCAGCACCTTTTTGCAGTCTTGATCTTACAGTTCTACTAGCTTTGACTGCAGCTAAGGTTTCTTCCATCTTTCCCCTTTCCTCTTCCTCTTTTTTTCTGTTCCTTGCAATAGCCCTGTTTTTCAGTTACATCAGTAATTGAAATCATTTGACATTTCCTATCTAAACATAATTTCCTTCTCTATGGTATAGGCATCCTTTTGGCTCTTCACACAGCATCTGATGCAAAATCTCTGGGAAAGTCTTGAAGTCACAGTAAAAATGAACTGCAAGGAGAAAGAATTAGCCTATAGCTGCTCCTTACTTTCCACTATGCCCATTTAAAGCTAACAAAAAAAAAATGGGCTTCAGTGTTTGTGAGACAACTTATCCTTCTAGAAAGTGGAGAGGGGAGGAGGAGTGGTCTCTAGACATATGGGAGATCTTTAGTGAAAGGAAAAAATGCCATATATTTTGGAAAAACTGTGGGTTAAGTAGCCCCTGACGACTTAAAGTGCCAGGCGTATGTCTGTAAAGCCAGCACAGGGAACTTGTCTCAGAAGCTGAAATCTGCCACTGATTGGATTTCTCTGCACAAGAAGGTTATTAGCTATATGCTAATGCTGTCTTTTATGGAGATGAATGTGTGTGTATCTGTAATTTTTGTATATTGTGTGACAACTTTCTTGAAATCTCAGGGATCCTTCTTCCAGTTTTCACTAAGAAAATGATTATCTGTATCTTGCAGAAAGAGATCTGCTGGAAACTAGAGGCACATGGGATGCAGCAAGCAAGTTGTTGGAGGTTAGATCAAGCTGATCTGTGAGACTGCAGGGCATGCAGTTCCCCTGTATCAGGGAAACCTCTACCCTTTCCCCCACTAGTTAAAGGGGTTCATTCACTAACAATTGGAAAACAAATTAAAGAAAAATGCTTCTCACTGCGGGGTTTACAACAATAGCAAGATTAGACCCACATCATCCTGGCCTGTAGTTTTCGGAAAATATTGGCCCCCTTTTCACCTCTCAGACCCTCAGAAAGGCTTTTGCAGTTCTGTTTCAGCCGCCCCACAAACAATGGCTAGTTCCTTTCATAAATTGCCAGTAACACTCCATTCTTCTAGGGTCTCAAAGCTCACAGTAGTGGCTGCATATGTGAGGGCATCACCACTAACAGACATCATCAGTACAGAACACTCCGTTATTTATTCAGGCTCTGAAAAAGAGCCCCTTGCTTATTTTCTTAAAATAATTAAAATGCATCACTTAAGTTCCTATTTGCTCCAAAAAGCGTGGGAGCGTAAATGTTTTGGCTCTGAGCTGACAGTAAATATATCTTCATATCATGTTTTTATTTTATCATTTTTAATGCACACCCCTTCCCCCCTCCACCCTTAATCCTTGAAGTGTTTGAGAGGAGCTCGGAGCCTTCTCTCTCCCCCTCTCTCTGCTTTAGAAGATCAAATGTATTACTTTTCCTTTTTGCGTGTCTGATGACGGGATAAAAATGTTGTTTCAGTCGAGATTTATGGGGCTGCAGCTAAGATGACACAATGCGAAAGTGCAGCCCCGGCTTCAGAAAGCCGGAGCAGTGAGTGTAACAAGAAAGAATAAATCTTGGTAATTTGCAGAATAGCACTTGGGTTACTTTTACATGTTTCCTGGGCAGGAGAAAAGGCCCAGCACCGGGGAAAGGGCTGGGTCTGAAACAGGAAAGCGATGAATTCCTTCATGTTTCCTCCCGACACCGGCGCGGCGGCCAGGTCTTGGGCTGCTTAATCCTGGGTCTGAGACAGCATTTTGTTCCCATTAGAGGAGAGCATCAATTTCAGGGCGTTTTTTTTCTGCTTAACTGGAAATGCGGAGCAGGAGGGTGGCACGATTTTGTTTTCTCAGATTTCTCCGGAGATCTTGAAGAATGCTTTGAGCGCCTGTACTTTTAACTCGGCTCCAAATGACATCGCGTACCCGAAGGGTAAATTAAAAGCGCTTGAACGCGCCTCTTGGAAATGGCAGGGAGTACAATGGGAAACTTATTTAATAATATTATTGTCTGCGCGGCACCGAATCAAATGACACGTTTTACTTTCCCTTTGTAAAGGGATACGTTAGGGGGAGAGAGCCATTACACGCAAACGCTCCGGTTTACAACGAGCAGCCGCCGGCCGGGGCATTAGACGGCTCCTAAATACCCTGCCCCGTGTGCGCCGGGCTCCCCTCGCGCCGGCGAGTCGGCCCTCAGCCCGCGTGAACCTGCCCTGCGCGGGGAGCGGGGGCCGAGTCCGTTATCATGTAATGAAGGCCCAAGAGAGGAGCCTTTCCTGAGGAAAAAAAATGGGAAGAGCGCGGTTTGGAAAAATAAGCCCTTTATTTGATGTATTTTTTCCCGGGACTGTCCAGTCTAGGCAGCCTCGCGACTCGTTTCCAGGCTCGTCCGGCGCTTTGGGGGAGGCTGGCCCGCAGGGCCGCGCGCGCCACAGGCGGTGCAGCGCGGAGGCCGCCGCCGGCACGTGCGCGCTCCGCCTGCCCCAGGCCCCGGGTTCAAGTCCGCGCCCGGGCCCTCGGCGGGAGGAGGAAGCGCCAAGCCCTGCTGCCTGCCCCCCCCCCCCGCGGGCAGCCCACCGGCTCCGGGAGGCACTCGGCAGCCTCCCCCGCCACGCCTGCCCCCGGGCTCGGCGTGGGGCGTGTGCGCTCCGCGGGCTCCCGCGCGGGCCGCGGCGGGGCGAGGGCCAGAGCTGCCACCTCCGCGCGGCTGGGCGGGGGCCGCCCTCCCCCGGGCCGAGGGTCGCTCTTCCGTGGCGGGGCAGGGCGGGAAGCTCCAGCCGCTGCGGCCCCCCTCCCTGGGCGATCCGGATCCCCTCCCCCCAGCGCACACACACGTGCGGGGCCCTTGGACTCGCTCGAGACTCGGCCTGGTCCCCCCAGACGAGCACCGACTGCCCCCCCGAGCCTCCCCCTTCCTCCAGGCCGGGAAGCAAAGAGCCCCCCGTGTCCTGGCCCAGCCCGGCCCGCCTCGGGGCCCTGCTCCCAAGAGAAACATCCCTCCCCTTGAGGCCCTACTTCCCCGGGGGCATTTGAGGACCAACCCAGAAGAGAAAAAGGAGGGTGCAGCACTGCCGGTCACGGCCAAGCGCGCCGAGCTGAAGCCTCCCCGGAAGCAGAGCCAGGGCCGGGAAGGAGGGGGGCAATCGCGGACAGCAAATGGACGTGTCTGGGGCGCCCCTGACAACCCGGGGGCTTCCGAAGCCTGGTTCCTCATCCCCATTTTCAGCAAAAATTCCCAGAGATGAGGAAGGCTGTTTAATTACTTTATTGATCATGTCAAAAGCAGTAAATAGGGAGGGGAGGGGGAGGGGGGCTCTCTAAATGATCCCCGATGATTCACACAGTTGGTAGGGTTTCAGTTGCCAGCCAAAGTGAGACGTGCATGTCAGATTTGGCATTTTTCAACTGCAAAGAAATGGTGGGCCCAAACCCCGTGAGTCACAGGGCCGGGAAACTAAGGCAGCCTGTCCCTCCATCTCCGCGCTAAACCTCCGGCTTGAGTCCCCGTTGTCAGAGAAGCAGGGATTGAGATCTGAACGTGTTACATTCACGATTTCGTGGTGCTTGCGACCTTCCCTCGCCAGCGTCCTACAGAGGTGTCTCAAGCACCTCCAGAACATCTCCCACCTCGCCGGGCTCCAGCCTGACACACCTACGTACATGGTCGGGTACATCACCAGGAGACAACGTTCACAAATGCAACCTTCTTCGCAGACAGGAGGCGAGATCTGCGTGGAATATAAATTCAAGAATGTAATTCTTCCTCAAACAAATAATCTGCTCCCTTTCAAATATAATTAATGTTTTGATAGTGCGTTTCTTCAGAGAACTAAATCCCCAAACAGATGCAACCTCTTGCATCCAAGTTTGTGCATGAGAAACGCACACCGAGGATGTGGCAGATACATATTCCTTTACACATGGGAAAGCTTGGGGTCTTGTTGCCCGCAGACTCTCGGTCCAAATGCATACAGCAGCGTTACAGTCAGTGCAAGGTCTTAAAACGCTTTTGTTACGAATGGAAATACTTAAAAATGTCTACGTTTTCCCTTTTGGAGGGAGCTTTTTCTGCAGCTAGCAGAAGGCGGTGAGGACTGCTTTGCTGACTGCTGTAGTAGCTTAACTTCTGTCCATGCTGAATGTGAATATGGCATGGTGAATTATTTTACTTTCCGATTTCTCCCCCCCTCCCGCCTCCTTTTTTTCTTCTTTTCAGGACCTGATCCTGCTTTCTTCTCGCACCCCCAGCTGCCAGTAGGAGGTTTGGGATGCGCAGGGCGTAAAGTACAGGACCCACATATGGGAAGAATTGATAGCGATTTGATTTTTGTGAGGTTTGGGCGTGTTAATTGGTAGGCGCATCAAATGTGGACAAAGCGTCTGTCCACCCTAGCTTACTCGCTAGGGTGCTCTTCAAATGCAGTTCGCTAAATGCCGCCTTACGGGCTCAAATGGTGCGCTCGCTGTGAAGGGCTGGAATAGGGCTCGACCCGGCGACCACGAAGCCTGCAGCAGTTTGAGCACTGACTCCAGTGGTGATTGTGTCGTGCTAAGGAGCACCAAGGCAAACTTGGAGGTACATTTATGCCTCCAGCTTGCCTGAACGCAGTATTGGAAAAGGTCCAGCCTTGCAATACAGAAGTAGACTGGAGTCATGTAAAATACACTTTTCTTAAGCTAAACGAAAGAGATACTCTTGCATGTCTCTCTCTCTCGCTCTCTGTATAAATACATACATATATATGTACGTATATATATACATACATATATATGCATGTATGTATGAATAATTGAGAGGCCAGATCCTGCTCCATTAATATAAAAGGCAAAGTTCCCGTCATCTCAATGGGAACGAGATCAACCCCGCCCATAATATTTTAGACCTATCGATCCGTATCAATCTAATTTTTCAAAACATTACAATGGAAACATGTACAGTGGGGATATAAAAGTATGTTTGCTTTTGGATGAACGACTCAGGTCTAAGTATTCCTCTGAAGCTAAAACTGGCCCTTCAGAGCATTTTAAAACTAGTAACGCTTTGGAAAAAATCTATTTCCGCCTTAAGGCCCAAATTTTCACCTCCGTGGGATTCCCAGGATCTGGACCAATCGGGCCCTTTGAAATCCTTATCTTTAAGAAATATGAGTATCAATAAAGGCAAACCTCCAGCTGACTTCAGAGATTGGTTTACTTAAGTAAACACTGCAAGAAAAAAAAATTAAAACCCCATAACAAAAAAACACCCAGTACCAAACCCTGTCCCTGGAAAGGGTGTTTTCAGAGTAGCACTCTGATCCGCCCAGGACCTCTCAGGCTGCCTGGAGAATTTGAACGATTTGAGTTTTCTTTAGACTTTTTTGAGATCAGCTCCTTCAAAATGTCCCTCCTAAACTTAACGCCTGCATATCTTTACATAAGACATCAATGGACATTGATTTCGTGCAAGCAGACGCGTTGGAGGTTGCATATTTTCTGTGTTTGTGGCGCTGGACAATACTGTAACCCCATTTTCCTTAAATGCCATAAGTTACCTGTACCTGCCTCTGCTTGAAAACCTGTCTGGAACTCAAAGACTTGGCAAACGTTGCTAGATCTAATCTTAGTTCAGGACCAAGTTACCAGCCTCAGTCATTCGGATCCAATTATTTCGATGTTTATCTCCAGCGATCTGTGAACAAACAAACAAACAAAAAAGGAGGGGAAAAGAGAAAATATTTATCACGCTGCTCTGACAGTAGCTAGGAAGATGTCAAAAATAAACTTGTTAACTCGGCCCTTTAAAAAAGAGAAGAAAGAAAGATCCTTGATATCTTTGTGCCTTGCAAATGGTCTTTTTGTTCAGCAAGGGCTAACATTAAAGAAGATCACACTTACATTCGGAAAATATTGTTATTTTTCCTTAATGGGGGAAATTGGACTCCCGCGACTTAGATCTGTGGTTTTTCGGACTGGGATGGAAATTGGACTGACACCACTTTGCACTTTAACAATCGGATTTCGTCAGGGTACAAGTTGTTTGTTTAACCCGACAGCTCCGTGCACCCCGTCGCACGCTTTACACACTCATTAAAACGATTATTCACGACCTGTCGAGTGTTTTCTAGTTCATTCACAGGAAAGACTTAGCGCTATAAGATGCAAGCCTATACCGTCAACTATACCAGAAGAAGGGGCGAGACAGTGATCATCTGATGCACTGGCATCTTACATCTACAGGTTGCAAGAAAGCAGTTGTTCCCAGTCAAAAAACACTAGTATTTTTAGGTGGCGATTTGACAGCTAAACAAATTATCTCACACTAGATTCAGTGCTTAGGCTTTCGAGCAATATTGATACTATACTACTCTGACACACAGGAAAAGTCTCTATAAATGCTAATGGGAGCTTTAGTTAGGGACAAATTCGACACGCAATATTGGAAAAATAGAAATCCGCAGCCTGTACAAAATCAGTCATTCCTTCTCCCTGAATATGACGAGACTGTATTGAAAGAAATAAGCCATCTGCGGTGACCGTGTGTGTGCGAATGTGTTTTTACTGCCTCTTTGCAGTTTTCCCTAAACTATAAGCAAGATGAGTATTTGTGGGCGGAATAATATTGCTATATTATTGCTATATTATAAATATAGCTGATTGTCCCTGGATCATAGAACATATAGCACAAATCCCTGAAACGTCAGAATAATCTCCTGACACGGCCGCACCAGAAGGTGCTGCTGTATTTGAATGTTCATTTTAAAGGTAGAGGTTGAAAAAATTCTCTCCTTCCAGATCAAACCACTGGAAGAGCTCGCTTCTTGCGATCAGAGCAGACTTTGCTCCTAGCCTTGGCAAGATCTTTGTACTATACTAAAACACGAAGCCAGAAAGGTATAGAAAGCATTACATTCAAATGAGCCACCAGCGTGGTATTATAATGCAGATCTTCTTAATAAGCAAATACGCGGTTTATATATTTTGATTACTCTGGATTCTGAAATTTCAGCTATTAGAAAACCCTAGAGGCCACTGTATCGCTAGGAAGGGATCTTAGATTTACAAAGGAAGCGAGGGGGAAGACGTCGGGCCCATAAGCCGAAGTATCATTCCTATGCAACGCCTGCATTTCCACTAAATGATTTTTTTATTCATTGTAAAGGGGATTTAAGATTCACTTACATTTATTTAAATGCAGCTTCCCCTAAATGCAGCAAGAGGGTTTAATCTGATATGGTTTCCTAATTGCTCGAAAGGCAAGCATGTATAAGTAATTTGTTAAACTTATTGGATTGCAATAATCCACGATCAGGTCTGCTAAGAATGGATCTGTCAAGCGTGTTTCCCAGTATAAGCTCTTTCTTTCAACCCAACCTGGTATAATAATCAGGAGACAAAGAAACCGAAATATGTAAGTAAATACCTAAAGCTCTGCATAAATAAACACACTAATCAATAGGAAGCTAGCCAACACTTGTCTTATTGATGAAGAGACAATCGATTTCTCTGTCCCAACCTGCAATCAGAGCTATCCATATTTAATTATTAGTATTTTTACGGGCAGTGATTTAATAATAGAAAAATAGTATTCATAATTCCCACCCTTCCGCCTGAATATAAATTATATTAAGGGTGGACCAAAAAATGTGCTTATCTGGGGAATAGATAACCTTACCAATAGCAGTTCTGGAAATAGTTAAAGGGCTCTGTAATGCTTATTTAGGATTTTCCGGGAGAAAGTTACAATCAGAATACATTTTCAAAGCGAATACACTATATTTCCTTAAAAACATTTATGGAATCGTTTAACTCAATGTACTTTTGATTCTCATGGCTCAGAGGCATTTTCTTATGAATGTCTATGAGCTTGTATGATGTTGGCTAATCAAATGCAGTTACAATTGCCTGTCACCGTGATTCTCACCTCAAGGCACACACACGGGGTCGAAGCAGCACGAAATTAGGGTTAGCAATCGCTGTTTCGTTTTAAAATCAGCTACCAGCCATATTGTGAAAAAAATATTAGTTATTATCTAAGGCATTTAATCAGCTCTTTGCACAGATCGATCTAATAATCTGTCAGGCAGCTACCTTTTCAGGGTTTCATTTCTTTGGGATAGCCAGTTAAAAGTCTCCTTGTTGGATCTGACACGCCTGTTTGGAAATGTGTGTGTAGATGTGTGTGTGGATGTAGGGATTTGTGTGCACGCTCGGGCGGAGGGAGAGAAAGGAGGGAAAGGACCTTCTCTACTCCAGCATCCCTGAGAGCTTTCTTTTTTTTTTTTTAACATAAAAGAACAATCATGATGTTAAGTCCCCGCACTAAATTCTCAAATGTATTGTATCCAATTGGGAAAAGCCAATTTTAACGGGTCTGGGATTATTTTAAGCCCTTTATAACAAAACCAAAACCAACAAACAAACACAACCCCTTACCTGCGAAGTGCAGTGGGTTTTATTTTATATGCGGCCTTTTACCAGGTTTGTGGCAATGAGGGCAATCTTGCCTGCTCTTTTGTATGTTTAACTGAACAGAGAAACTCACCATAAACGCATCGTTTCTCG
The DNA here is from genome assembly GCF_052110815.1 of Crocodylus siamensis. NCBI lineage: Eukaryota > Metazoa > Chordata > Crocodylia > Crocodylidae > Crocodylus > Crocodylus siamensis. The sequence continues at coordinate 243,445,945 of NC_143396.1, read as the reverse complement.
GTGGAAGACGCTCGAGGAGAGGAGAAAAAATTACAGATCATGACTTCCTTTTTTCCTAATAAACCATGTGGGATGAAATCTGCCTCCCCTCCCCCTCCCCCAAACCCCATCCCCAGCTCCCTGTATACAGTTAATGGGAGTTTGGCGAGGGCTTCACCCAGAAAATTGAGCACTTCAGACTCACTGAGGCGCGACTCAACTATACCGAAGCTCTCCAAATTCTTGCTTTAGAAAGCTCGGGGAGGTTAAAATAAGTCTTTTTTTTTTCACCTGCTCAGATTCTCCCTGCAGCATTGAATACAAAGCGCTGGGAATCCTTCAAAATGGCAAATCCGCCCCCTCCTCCACACCCACCCACCGAAGTCCCTATTCCTCGGGTTCCTGTCCCCTTGACTCGAAAGAGCCAAAACCCCCTGCATGAGCACTGCATTTAACCTCAATCTTCACGCAGAAGAGCTAGGTTTGCAGGGATTGTCTACTTATGTTTTCAATACAGGGCAGCAACTGGAAAAATGCCCCCCCACCCCCAGCACTTCATAGTCTAAAACCACACACGGGTCTCGAATCAAGAAAAGCAAACCCCAAAATAAATAGGAGGGATCTTACTTGAGGTATTTCCGTGTGCCCAGGCACTTATGCACAAAAATAATAATACTGCAATGAAAACGCTAATACAGAAATGGAAACGAAGATCATTAACCAGCAAGGCCAACAGTACCAATGGGCCTTGCTGATTAATAATAATAATAAGCATTTTTGCTTCCTATCTTGCTGATAGCCTCGGAGAGGCAATTATTTGTATATGCCACCAAGCCAGGTCTGATGTTTTCGTCTTTGCATTACACGATTCTCTGTCTGTAGGGTATTTTAGCCCGTGGTGTTTGATTATCTCGTATCCTACCAAATGGCACTAAAGGCAGCCCTCTCGTCGTTACTGCTGTCGCTTGTTTTTCTTTTCCTCCTCCCCACCCCCTCTGGATTTTTATTTTCTTATTGTTGTCAGGCCCCCAAAAGAAAACCATAACAGCCTCCTGCTATAGCCAGCGAAGGATACGCATCTTTTTGCGGGTGCCTATACTTAAATGTAAGCCTGCCCAGAGAAGCAGATCAGCAAAATTTCTGTAGGAGGCTTTTCCAAGTTGTTCCGCGCTTGCTGATGGGCAGGGAAGGGAAAAGTCTTTAAAAAATATATATCTATCACAGGGAAAACACAGTTTTATCAACTGGCAGGTAAGTGCTGAGATCTGAAACAGGCACTGTGTAAACACAGTGGATCGACTTTTTAAAAAAAAAAAGAAGAAAAGGCTTTGCTTTACAGAGTCAATTTTCCTGGCACCTGAAAATCGAAGCTCCATGCGTGTGACAAACAAGGAAGTGCGGCTCTCCTGCTTGACAAGAGCGCCCTCACCTTGCTGCTTGCAGAGCAGCGCCCAGGCAGGCTCCGGGCTCCGGGCTCCGGCAGCCGCACTGCTCCGGCGGGCCCGGGACAGGCAGGGGCAGGGGCAGGGCAGATCTCGGCCCTGCTCCGCATCTCCAGCCCTACGGACATCCCCGGCCCTTGTCCCTGCAGCAGCTTTGCGCTAAATATACCAGAAGCAGCATGCTGCATAGCCATCACCACAGAAGTGTATAAATAGGCAGAAAGGGACGTCTAAAACTCGACCCCGGGTTAAAGCAATCCAGTAAAACCTTCATTGCGGAACCGATTCAGTCGTGGGGCAAATTTCTGCCAGCCTGCCAGCCACGTGTCAGCTTACTCTAAAGAGGACTCATTGCTTTGAGTTCTCCATTTCTTTGCGCTGAAAAATGAACTGTGCACTCATGGATATGAAAGAGGAGATCAAAGCAATCAATACTTCATTACCACTTGCTCTGATTACGTTCAGCAGGTGCCGTATCTCGCAGCATTTTGGTAACTTAAATTGGTGGATTAAAAATTAATTATTTTCCCGAGTTTACAAATTAAGGGAACAAGGGAATTCAATTCATTTACAGAGCGGGGCACGATTCAGTGTTTCTTTCTTTCTTTCTTTTTTCCTCTCCCAACCAGCTCAAAGGCAGAAAAACGAGAATTTTAGTCCATCTGAGATGCAGACTTTTTCATGTGTAGTAATATGATCAAGTCTGGTAAATCAGTGACCCCAGCTCCTGATACTACAAGGACGGTCGAGGTCTGCAACGTCAGTAAGTATTTTAATTACGGCAGACCTGGGAGTGGTGGGCAGTGGGAGGAAGAGGGAAAAAAATGCGTCGATTTTAAAATAAATAAAATAAATAAATATCGTAAAACCTCTCGTTCAGAGTTTGAAATGTTAAAGCGGTATTTTCATGGGGAAAGTTTCTGCCGGCTGGTTTATCCACAGCGACCCCGATGTCAATTTCTAAAATAAAGGAAAAGAGAACTTCTGTCTTTTCTCCCCTAGAATTGCTGGTAGTAGTGGCTTTCTGGTGAATTTAGGAAAAACCAGCGATCTGTCCCCCTGAAAGTCGCCAGGACCGCCTATCCGTGCTTGTACCGCTGCGAAGTCAGAGATTTGAATCTGTTGTTTTAGAAACACTCTTGGTCACCTCAGTGTATCTGTTACGGGGACTGAGGAAGTAGCGATTTTAATTCTTAACAGACAAAAACCAAAACAAATACCACAAACTACTGCTGTTCACTCCAAATACTTCTGGTTTCAAATTTGATCGCAAAGCTGCAACACGTCGAAAGATCTACGCGTAATTGTTGCTGCACTGAATAAACCAGACAACCACCCCCCCCCCAGCAAAATAAGCTGTTTTAAGATGACTTGAGCTTGGAGATGCATACAAGGTTCACTCACCGAGCCCCGGGAAGGAGGAACACGAGCATGCCTGAAGCCTCTGTTCTTTTCTTTCCGGTGTAGGTAATTCTTCACAGCGTCTTAAAAAAGACAAAGAAAACAGTGCACACGTGTCAGTGTCTTGATAGCAAGCCTTTAAGTTTTAAAAAAAAGTAAAATAAAAATATTCACGTTATAGATTTACTGCCACAATGTACAAAATAGTGAAGAAATGTTCGACCTACAAGTTAAAATTCAATGGCTTAACAAAGGAAACTATTTAACTTGGGGGGGGGCACCCTTAACTTGGGACAAAAACAGTTCTAATGTAACTGGTGTCTTGAAATAGACTTCAGTTGCACAGGCGATCTGGTTATTATTGGGGTATTGGGAAACAATACGTGTAGACAGAAGTCTGTCATCTATATTCATTCGCATCACATGGATCTGCCTGCGAGGAGAAGAGGAAGAAGTAGTGAAGGTTTTCTTTAAGTGCACCTACCCTGCTGGCGGGAAAGCTTGCTGGGATTGCTGGGCAGGTTTTCTTTCTGGAGGGTCCCATCTCTCTGGAGTAAGCTGCAGTGGAGTTGAGGGCAGGTTCTCCGGTGAGGTAGGAATGTGCAGGAACTCCGCCCTCTGGGCACAGTCACACAAACCCAGCAAAACAGCCACAGCCAGCCCTAAAACCTCTAATGATCTTCACCTTCACCTCTTGCTAACCCAGTTCTCCACTTTCTGACCCATTTACCCAGTCACTTTCACCACAGAGGAAAAAAAAAACCTGTCTTCAGAACAAGAGCATTTGAGCTTCAAATGTACCCAGACACTAGTGGTGGGGAAAAGTCCATGGGTGTATAGATCCTAGAGGTGTACACAATCGCCTTGATAACTCTATAGTCAAATGACATATAGTGTGCATATTATTTCTATAGATTTCATTCCGCAGTCGTGTAATGTGTATATGTTCTCTTTAAATATATGTATTTACATATATATATCATATACATATAATATATACATATGTATATACATTATATATGTATATGTGTATATACTATATGTATGTACATATATACACATACATATAATATAGACATATACATATGCACACACAGATACATACTTGTGTATATTATACTCGTATATGTATAGAATGTGTTTGCAATATATGCAAGTAGCCTGTAATGAGTATGGAATTAAATATATAAAGGCGATAATACACACCTACAGACTTTTGTGACCAATAAAATAATATGATCACTAAATTAGCAATAAGTATTCAAGTCTAACTTCTTATCCAGGCAAAAAAAACCCAAACCAAAAACCAAAAACTCTTAGTGAGTCCAAGTGGAGTTTTGCTTGAGTAGGCAGTGCGTAAGTTCTGACTGAGACTCAATCTCATAGCGTGTGGTGAGGGGGTGTCTGTCTGAATCATAATTTCTGATAGAAATCTTAATAATCATCAGAAAGGAGTCAGAATTAGAAAAATACAGATCCGCCCATACTTTTTCAGTGGTCAGATTTTTTTTTAAGATTTCCTCCGCCCAATGGTCGTACTTAGATGGATTTCATTATTGTTTATTTTCATGCAAACGATCTAGCTGGTCTTTCGCATAAACTGAGCTGTTTTCGTGAAGCCAATTTAGGAAGTTTAAAATATATAAAGGAAATAAAAGAAATTAAACCAGGGGGCTTGTCTGACGTTCGACTGCAAATTTAGAAAGCAGCTCATTAATGATCACTTTTTTTTTCTAGCACTTAAAAAAAAATCAACTAGAAGTTTATTAATGCTTCATCTTCTATATAGATGAACTATAGAGAAGATGACCTACATGGAACAGTTTGATCGTCCCAAAAACAAGCCAAAAAGATTACAATAGCTTCTTAATTTTTAAAAATGAACAATATCAAAGGGGAAGCCCTAGGGGGAAAAAGCCACGGGGATAACTTGACACATTATAAATATATATTTTTAATTGCCAAAAAGATCTTAAAAGTTCTACTTCAGGTGCCTGCATGTCCAAAGTGTATGGAAACAAATAAAATCACACTTTTTTGCTGAAGAAAAAAAAATCCCCTTAAATTTCACACCGCACTGTCGTATGTTTGAAGACTTGTTAAAAGTCATCTTGAATTAACAAAAGTTTTAGCTTGTTGGATGGGAGACAGAGGAAAGTAAAATATAAAACCAGGGCCTTTTTTGTTCGGCTACACGATATTCATTCTTTAGCATGTTTCTTCAAAATCATTTCCATCCCAGGTTATATTTATACACTAACCTGACTACCTTACCAGATCAAGCACCTCCCCCCTCCCCTACATCAGTAGGAAGAAGAAAAAAGTCAATAACAACTGAAATGCTTAGGCAGCAGTTTGTTATTGAACCCAAAGTTAAGCACCAAGGAGAGCTTGTTTAAAACTTGTCTATTAGAGGCACCTAGAGAAATATAGTAGTGCCACTTCCCCCACCTCCCACCCCCCCAAGGAATTATCATCCATCATGCTTACCTAATTAATGCTTATTAACCACCGTAAAACTTTGATTTGGAGAGATTATGCCTTTAGCCAATTTGGCTATTCACTCCCCCCCTCCCCCCAGTATATTATCAGCAAGTTTTGTTTAAAAAAATAAAAGCAAAACAAAACAAAAACCCTGCAAACGGAATAATATGTTAAATATGTGCTATTGGATTTCCCACAATATGCAACCTTTTGGAAGCGTTAAATAATAAATCATCTCCTTCGTCAGCTGCAGCAGATGCCATTCTTTTAAGTTTCTAGGTAAAAATATACAGAATGGGGACTCCACATTTTAAAAACTTAAATTCACGCATTTTTCTGATCAAATTTAGCTTCCAATTTGATTGTATCACAGTATTATTTGCCATTGTTACGAACACTCTTTTGGGCATGATCTTAAGTTTTAATGGACGAAGATTTCTTTTCTGCGTGGGGGGGAGGGGTGGAATGTAGGAGGTGAGCTTCATAGTAGTGTCACTAAAACAAAGCAACCTTTTCCTTACACTTATGATGAATCTGAACTGCAAGAGTTAGAGTGGAAGCCAAGACTATCAGAGATTGTTCTGCCTCCTACCCCAGGAAGTAATGCCTGGTATCCCATCTCTCACTGAACGTCACCCTACTCTCCCCCTTCCCTGCAGATTTGCTTGCATTTGTTTGTGTAGGTCTTATTATCAGATTTTTTTTCCCCCCTCTCTCTCCCCGTGTGGTCACTATTCTAATGTTTTAAGAATTCGGGGTTTGCTGTTTTTCTTTCTCCTCCCCCCACCCCACTTTTTTTTTTTAAAGAAAGATCAACTCTTTAAAGTGTTTGCCGATAACATCTCCGGGATAGAGATTATTTTTCATTGGGCCTATTGTGAGAAGTAACCGGCTTATTGCATTACTGCAGCACACATTTCAGACTATACAACTGTAACAAATGAACAACTTGTCCTCCACGGACTCACTGCGGGATCCAATTAGTTCGTAAACCTTTTGCACAAGTTTTCTAATTACTTTCAAGAGTTTGTGGCTCTTATAGGGTTCCTTTAACTCCTCAAGAAACGGCTTCAGTTTTAGGATCAAATACTTCTTTAAAGAGTCCTCACATCGTCCCCTTAAAGCAAATGGATCAGTTCCTCAAGTCAAGGCGAGATACTTACGTACGTTTTTATATGCTAGTGGGCTTCAGTAAATATTTAGCACTGGAGGACAAAATGTGAGAAAGAGATTCATTTTAGTGCTTCGCATTTTAAAATCATTAAAATTGCCTTTTAAAAGAGGCTGACACACTGCTATGCAATCTACCATATCATGTGACTACTTCGGCAATAGCTCTATAATATACTGCAACTTCAGCTCATCCTCAGCATCTTGGGGAGCGGGAGGGTGGGGGAGGGGGGAAGCCACCAGAAAAATACTTGCTGACTGACAACTAGAGGCAGTTTAACAATATTTTAAGCAAGAACTGTTTGCAGCATTAAAATATGGATAACCCTGAATGTTATTTTATGAAAAGATTATGTATATAGGTACACGAAGGTAGTAAGTGCACCCATATATACACGTATCCTGTCTACTTAGGCGTAGTCCTATAAGCCAAACTCTGTAAACTAAGTAGCTTGTCCAAATCCCTTTCTCCATTAAAATCATATCTATGCCCTAACAATGATTTAAACACAAAAGTAATTTTTTAAGGGTGGGAAGGAGGGGGGTGGCATTTATTCGAAAAGTGCAGAGAATAATGTAGATCACAAGTTAGGTGGGTTTAAATTCTCTCATTTAGCCCCGTGGGTGTAACCACGTAAATTTAAGGGGTAAAATCCCGGACATCTTTAATTTAATGCCTATTCTAGTAAGCGCAGCTAGATCGCACTACGTTTTTAAGGAGAACTCCCCAGACAAGTCAAAGGGAGTTCCGGTCAGGAAAGGATGACATACGAACGGCCCTCCCGTTTGATTAAATAGCCTGCTTCTTTAACATGCAAATTACAGATTTTTCCCCCAACTATATTAAGAGAAAAAAGGAGCGCGTGAAAAAATGTGGGCCTTGCATATGCAGCACTGAACTCCCTAGAGCTCTACAGCCTTTTAAGTCTATTTAATAAAAGAGACAAAAAAACTATCGAGTATATATGAATTTAGCCTATTTTTTTATTTCTGTGTGTTTATAGTAAACATTTTTGTAAGTGACAAACACGGGCATATGACCACAGTATCACAATCAAGAAATTTTAAGACGACATTAACAATCACTCAAATTTATGCGGCATTTGCGCAACACAGGTTACATATTTGCAAGGTTTACCTATAAGTACAATAGGTATTAACATTTCACTACATTTAGAAAAAAAATAAAGGTGACCTGTTAGTGACCACATACATCAAAATATACACAACACAAACTGAAGGCAATCATTAATTTTGTCCCCTTCTGATTCATTTGAACGGGCAGTGCTGCAAACTGAAACAATGTTGTTGTTGCTTTAAATTACTTAGTACACTGAGTGCATTTTCTAAAACCCAATCTTTGGTCTAAAAGTAAACAAAACAAAACGGAACCAAAAATCAAAATCAAAATCAGTTCATTAAAGAAAAGGACAAAATCATAAATGGCCAAAATGTAGCTTTTGGGCATCTTTCACTATTCAATCTGCTTAAATACAAATCACATTTGAATTTTAATGGGTTTCATAAATTTAGTGGGCTTTTTTTTTTCCTTCCCAAGGTCTGCATCCACCAACATATCCATGATAACTTATAATACTGCAAACATGGAAACTCTGGCGGTTTTAGTGATAGGCTTGTCATAGCTGAATAAAAATTGCAAAAGCAGTCACTATTTAGATACACATTCTACTATCATTTTGACTTCCAAACTTCATAGTCTACAATGTCCTCTCCCCACATTGCACCTTGCTGACGCTCCTCCCCTCGCTGGAATAATAAACAACCCTAAAGACTGAACAAACGTACAGAAAATGGGGGACTTAATAAAAAATACCTGGACTTTTTTGTTTTGTATTTTTTTTGTTTGTTTGTTTCTCTCTCTCTCTCTCTCTCTCTTTTAATTCTCATGTACAATGCAAATGTGTGTAAAATGTTCACTTACAGTCTGCTCCCATGGAGGTTAATGTATTAAAGGGTTTGAAGAAGACCCCTGATTTTGATGTGTGAAATAATCAGAAAGTCCTCCGGACAGTCCCGTTGTAAAACTTGGCAAAGAAGGTCTTAAGGACTCACAGGGGAGAGTGGAGGGCGCCTGCGGAGACGTGGAGGAGGAGGCTGCCCTGGCCGTCATTGAAGTGCTGCTTTGAGAAGTCATTGAAGGGTGAGGGACATGGGGGAAAAAGTAACTGGTCTGGCCCGCGAGAAGGTTCACGGAGCAAGGGTTCAGGGAATAGGTGCCAGAGCAGGGGACTGACAAGCCACATGGCACTGAGGCGGCCAGCGCTGCTGCTGTGAGGTGATGAGTGGCGTAAGGTATCTCTCCATTGACTAGTCTATCAACACTTAACCCATTCGACGTGGAAAAGGAGTGGTTGTTTCCCAAGGAGTTTTGAGTCAACACTGAACTGTAGGGCATGGGGTGGCTGGGGTAGGCGGACGTGGTGCCATTGTAACTCAAAGTGCTGCTGGCCCGGGGGTGGTGCAGGGAGAGGAAAGGGGACATGGGCCAATACAAAGATCCTGCCCTATCCATGAATGTCAGTCCGGTGGAGGTGAGGCGGGCGCCCCGCTTGAAGGCCAGCTTGGCCCGCGACGTGGTGGACCTCCGGCGGAGCTTGCCCGTGGTGCCCCCGATGAAGACGTCGTCGCTGGAAGGGTCCAACATCCAGTAGTTCCCTTTGCCCGGGTCGTCGTAGTGGCGGGGCACCTTGACGAAGCACTTATTGAGCGAGAGGTTGTGGCGGATGGAGTTCTGCCAGCCCTGCTTGTTCTCCCGGTAGTAGGGGAAGTTCTTCATGATGAACTCGTAGATGCCGTTCAGCGTGAGGCGCTTCTCGGGGCTCTGCCGGATGGCCATCATGATGAGCGCGTTGTAGCTGAACGGCGGCTTCTCGTACTTGCCGTTCTTCTTCTCGCCCTCCTTGCCGCCCTCGCCCTCCTTGCCCCCGTCGCCCGCCGCCTTCTTCTCCTCCGCCGCCTTGTCCTTGTCGTCCGCCAGCTCCGCCGCCGCCGAGCCGGGCTCGCCCTTGCCCGCCAGCAGGTCCGCCTTGCCCACCACCTCCAGGGGGGCAGAGGTGGTGGCCGCCGCCGCCGCCGCCGCCCCGGGGGGCTGCAGGAGGAGCTGGCTCTTGTCCTCGTCCTCCTCCTCGGCCGGGGCGGCTCGGGGCGGCGGCGGCGGCGGGTGGTGGTGGTGGTGATGGTGGTGGTGGTGGTGGGGGTGGTGGTTGTTGTGGTGGCCGTGGCTGGCGTGGTTGTTGTCGCTCTGCACGGCTTCGGGCACCAGGCTGTTTATGCTAAAGGAGGATTTCGGCAGCATTTTCACTTCCTTCCTATCTCCCATGTCCAACATCACACACTAGTCTGAGGGGGAAGCGGCGGCGAGGCGCGGCGCGGCGAGGCGAGGCGAGGCGCGGCGCGGCGCGGCGAGGCGAGGCGAGGCGGCGGAGCAGGCGGACCGCAGTGCCCAGGGCGCCGGCCGGGCATGTAGTGAGGCTCGCAGGGAGCCGGCGGGCTGGCGGGCGGGCGAGCGAGTGGGGAAGCGGCGGGCGCGGCGCGGCCCGGCCCCGCTCACATCCGAGCAGAGGCAGGGACGGCGGCGAAGCAGGACCGCGCGCCCGCCACTACTGCATGCTGCCGGGCCCGGCGGGGCGGCGCGGCGAGGCGCGGCGAGGCGGGGGGCGGGGGCGCGGAGCCGCCGGCCGGGAGCGCAGCAGCGCTAGCGCCGGCTTTGGGCACAATTAATTCCCGAGCTCCGGACGCGCACTAGGGCTGTACAAAAATTTTTGGTTGAACCTTTCCCACCGGCCGCCCAATCAGGGCCCGCGGCGTGCGGGAGCGTCTCCGCCGCCGGCAGCCAATCCGACCGCGCTGCCCGCCCCCTCCGCTCCCCGCCCATCCCCGCCGGGCTCCAGCTGCGCAGGGATACTGGCGGCGCGGCGCATCACCGCGGCAGGTTACGGCTCTGTTCCCCCCCACCCCGGGGCCTCACTCCGCTCCTGCGCAGCGCCGAGCCCTCTCTCGCCACCCGCGGCCCCGCGCGCCCGCCGGCACCCCGGCTTGGACCTGCGGGGAGAGCAGGGGGCGAGGGGCGCGCGGGCACTACTTTGCGGAGCCCACCACTGCCCGCCGGGCCCTGGTTGCTGGTGGAGGGGCGGCCGAGGGCACGGGCTGAGTGATTCGTGCGCGGGTCCCCGGGCCTCCGGCTCCGTCCCCTCCATCCATCCTCCATTCAGTTATTTATTTATTTATTTATTTCTCTATTCGGTTCACCCGCGTTCGCGGGGACAAACAGGCTGCAAAGCCGAGGCCCGGGGTGCTCGGGGGACGGGGTTTGCGGGGGGTACGGGGGGGCAGCGGGACTTCCAGCCCTCCTGCTCGCCTGGAAAGGCAGGGCCAAGAGGTGATCTGGCTTGGGGGGCGGGGGCCGGCGCACCGAAGAAGCGAGGGCCGCCTCCTTCCAGCGCTCGACACTTGCCGCCGTGCGGGTCCGCTGCAAATGTGAGTTCAAAGGGAAAATAATAATATTAATAATAATATTAATAAAGGCGAGGTAAACATCTCTCTTTCTCCCTCTGTGATGTAGCCTGTTCGGCGTGACGGCTCTGCACGTGGCGGGGTTTCGCTCCTGTCCTTCTCTCTCTTTCTCTCTCTGCCTCTCCCGGATTTCCCTCGGGGCGCCTGATCGCCACTCGGGAGTCCCGCTCGCGACCCGAAATGAAATGGTCCCGATCCTGCCTTCTCCGCGGGAACCGCTTCCTTCCAGGTGCCTGGGCAAGGAAACCTCCGGGCAAGGACATGTGTGGCGCTTCTTGGTGCTCCGTTTCTCTCTTACCCCGCGTGTTTCCAGCCAGAAAAAAAATGTATACACATATACACATACACAAAAGTATACATAGACACACACTTATACATATATAGACACATACATAATATATATTATGCATAATATGTATATATGTATGTGTATATGTACGTGCGTGTGTATGTGTGTGTGTATACGGTATATATGCACATACATCCATACACACATATACATCTATATATGTGCGTGTGTCTATGTATATGTATATATAATGTGCGTGTCTGTGTGTATGGATGTATGTGCAGGCCAAGTGCGGGTATAGAAAAATATGTCTGTGTGGGCATACAATGGGATCCGCACGGTATTTGTTGCCTTTGTTGTTGAGATCCGTGATGTTTGGACTTCACGGTGTGGTTCTGCGGTTCTTGGTCTTGGTTGGGGAGGGGGGGGGGCGGGTGAGGGGGGAGCTGGGAGGATAATGAGTCGGGTCCTCCCGGGTTAAACGAAATGATCTGGCAGCACTGCCTCCCTGCCAATGTTCTTTAAATACAACGGGAAAGAGGCGAGCTCACGGCTAGGATTTCCTTGGGACGGGAATTCAGGGTTAATCGTTCAAACTAAACCCTTCCTGATTCTGGACATGAAAAACATCGCCTGGATGCGGAAGGAGAATGGAGAAACACCCGCAGTGGGGAAAAAAACAAACCCCCAAACCCCAACAACATAATGCTTCCATTACGAGCAAAGTAATATACAAAGACAACAAACAGCATATTCCACCCCCTCACTGCAGAAGTTCCCAATCCTTTTTTAATACTTATTCCGTAGGACTGCGGTGATTAAAGGGAAACATGGTTTAGCAGACATTATTCCTCAAACTCAATCCTAATGTATACCATCTATCCCATGGAAATGGGTTAAGAACTCAGTTGGCAACGTGTGTGTGTGTGTGTGTGTGTGTGTTTAAGGGAAAGAGAGAAAAAGAGAGGGAGAGAGAGGAGAGGGAGAGAGAAAATAAATAATAAGAACAATTACAATGGCCAATAATAAACAATTGCAATTGGGAATGGCATGAACTCTGTACATTGGATTAACCTCAGATGACCTTACCGCAATTGTATTTATTTATCCTATTTTGTAACAGGTCGCTACTGACAAAAAAGATAGAAGTCAATGAACGAACATTTTATTTTTAATTTTTTTAGAATTGTATTTTTTAATGTCAATTAACAAGCATGTCAATGCACGTCACTGAACCTAGTGTATTGGAATTGTTCAGAGCGCTTGTGATGTGGAATATGGCTTGGTTCTGCAATGGGATGGGGTAAGAGGGAAGGTAAGATCTGTATGTATTTATTATTATTTATTACCATTATTCTTGTGTATAGGGTTTATTAATGTGCCTGATGACTGTAAGTTGGGATCCCGCTGGAGTGGCTGGGCCCAGTGCGTTTTCTTACTCGGTCTAGCATGTAATGATTCGGTGTAACCGGATTCTTGAGAAAGGACAGGTTACGTAAACATTTACTGATGTGGAGTAACTATACTATTTGTACTCTGATATGCAGGAAGGAAAGTGTTGATTAACACAGAAGAAAAAAAAGCGAAATTAGCTGATTGCATGCTCATAAGTGCAAGCTGTCATTGAACTGCTTTTAAAATAGACACAGCTGGGTGTTTGTGTTGAAAAATTTCTTGTGTTTTTGCTAATACTGAAATAAGCATGATTTTGTATACCAAACATTTTCAGATCATTAAAATTTGTAATCTGTGCTGGTTTGAAACACAAAGAAAAGAAACAGATTCATTTCGCTGTAAAATTTGCTGATATTATATTAACTCAATCAGGTCTGTACAAATGGTGCATTGTGCCTTATCAAATCTCTTTGAGCCACTTAATACACAAAGTACCAAACGTGTGTATTGTTTGTTAACATTGAACGTTTTATTCAAATCCCAGCTCTGCAGCAAACTGGAGGAGATCTCGTTTAATGTAACACTGACATCGCCTGTTGAAATTTTAATGCTCTGAGGTGTTTCTTAGGTCAGATCTCCGTTTACTTTGCGTTGTGATCGGAGACGAAAATGTAGCAGGGGAAAAAATAAACATTTCATCATCTTGCATTTCGGATCGCGAGGCTGAGAACGACAGAAATGTGCGTTTCAAATGCCTAATAATCTAAATTTAGTGTCCAGCCATTTGTCATGGCTGCAGAATAAAGCGCTGTACCCAAATTTAGGATTTTTTTTTTAAATACCGTGGCAATGCAATTTTCCCTAAAAAGGAGATTTTGCTGCCAAAATGTTCTACGTGTCTTTCCAAGGCCGTGACGGTTTATCTACTCTATACAGGACACCAAAGGAAATGTAATAAAAAACCACGTCGATTATTATTTTGATGGACATTAACCTTCAAGGCCTGTCTGCTGTTTTCTCCTCCCAACAGGAAATTCTCAGTTTCTAGCATGCAGGCTGTTTGCTTCGGGCATGCAGAAAATGCTAGTGTCTATTAGCCAGGTCCCACATCCTGCCTAAGGCAGGACTCCCATTCGTGTCGAGGCGTGCAGTTTTGCCTAAAACCAGGGCAGGATGACGCCTAGCTGGGCTGCCCCCCCAATCTGCCCTGAGTAGAGCTGTGGGAAGATGGCCTGGAGTGGGAGCCTTGGCTGAGCTGGAGGCTCTTGTGTGGGAGAGGAGAGGAGCCTGCGCTGCACAGGATCCCCAAAGGGGAACAGCAAGGAGTGGGCTCTGCTCTTTGTGCGACAAGGGTTTCGCAGCCCGCCGCGTGCACTGGCTCGGGGTGTAGTCACTTGCTGTCCTTGCTACACGACAATTCAAAGTTTAGGACAGATCGACCCATTAGCTAGAATGGGAACATGGGAACCAGTGTTCCCCTCGGGGGACAAAGACCAGGCTCAGGATGAGTGTTCCCATGTACCAGGACTCTCCATCCATGCAATGCCTCGGCCTGATTTTTTTTCTTTTTTTCTCCTTTTCTTTCTTTTGCCATTCTCCTTTACTCTTACTCTTTAAAGGACCAAGGACAATCCTACTTCCCAGTACCCCGAATGAGCCCAGGTACGATGTGAACTTTTTTTTTTTTGATATTATTATTATTATTATCAGAAGTAACGGGGGGAGGGGGGACGAGAGACTCCTTGCTCCCAGGGTCTTACAGGGGCTAAGCTGTTAAAATGTAATGACAGCTTCATAAATGAATTAGAGTTTCTTCAGCCATGAATAAAGGGTATTTAATAACCACGCTTCGGTGGCATCATGCTTCCATGAAAGGAGTCAGAACACTTCATGTTAACATCCCATAATGACATATTAAATACAGTCAAGTGCATCTCTCTTTTTCCTCTTGGCTATAAGCTTTCCTCCTTTGTACCTGAACAATTAAGGTAAGGGCGAACCCAAACCATCCTATAGTGATACCTTTGGCTTACGAGGCGTCTCAAAGGGCTTGTATAGCCGTCCACTAAACAAAAGGCCGAACTTTTTTGCCAATAGGTGGACTGCTGACTGGAGAGCGAGGTGGCTGCCTGCCTGCCTGCCTGCCTGGCTGAAGGGGTAGGTGGATGGAGGAAGAAAGAAAGAGAAAGGAGGAAACAACTATGCCCCACTCGTAGTGGCCCCTTACATAGAGGAAAGTATAGGTGTCCTCTGGCTAGCCAGCTCTTATCTAATCCGTAACAGCTGGTAATGGTGCTAACATTTAGTGATTAGAAGTTACTCTATTTAGCGTGTTGCATCCTTCTTCTGTGGGTTTTGGTTACAGGTTATACGATTAGGTTGGCGAGAACAGTAGTGAACTAAACTTCCCAGTAAGAGGTCTTCACACCAGGGAAGTGTTACTTTGCTGCAACAGCCCTGCCTCGTCACTCATTAGGATGCTGCAGGTTGTCAGCGGCTTCTTCTGCGCGCACACGCGCGCACTGCACACACACACGCGCACACACACACACATACACACACAACCACACACAACCACAGCACTAAAACTAAATTAAGAAGCCGATGATTACAAGCGTCTGCGAGGCCTGTCATTTCAGCATCCTTCCATCATAACATTGTGGCACCGAGAAATTTGCTTGAAAACCCTGGAAAAAGTGTCTCTGCGTGAGCCTCCTCTCGGAGGTAGCACACGTGTGAACTTCCAACAGAGGCTGGGAGCTACTTCGGATGCACGAGCCCTTTCCCCAGGAGAGACGAAGGCTGCCAGGACCCGCTGGGCGCTCCAGACCAGGGTGAGTCTCTCTCCGCTCTCCTGCACCAGGTACGTAGGCTCTGGGTGTGATTCAGACTGGATCGTTTGGAAATCCACTGCAGCGTTTCTTCAGGAGCCTTCGGGGGAACTCCCCCTAATGATAGATCTGCTATGAAAAGTCCCTACTGGATGACTAATGGTTATTGGCACCGAGTGCCCCTTTAAGGAGAGCAGCACATATTGTGCCGAAGACCCTGCGAGCACCCTTTAAATACAAACATTTTAAGTTCCCCCTTCCTCCCCCGTTGTTTTCGGGCCACTTGTGTTATTTCTCTCCTTTCCCCCCGCCCTTCCAGGCTCCCTACTCTTCCCCGCCACCCCCCACCTCAGCAGCTAACTGCTCGGTTGCTAAATGTTGCAGGGAGAGGTACTTTTCATTTCTCCATCCTTTGATAAGCGGCACTGCAGCCTAAAAGAACGAACAGGGACTAGGGCACTGTATCCTGGAGGAGGAGTCCTTTGGACTCCAGGACAGATACAGTTAAAGCAATGGAAGTCATCAATCATGGTTAAAGGGCTCCTCAACTTATTTCAGTGTCTAGTAGAGGCGGTGGGGGGGAGTGGACATAGTGGACAATTGCTGCGGGGGATAGAAGCCTTTCATCCTAGTATTGTAAGTGTGCGACAAGAAGGAATTGGGGGGATCTGCGCAAACAGGATGTTTTGAATTTCCCACGGCTGGTAGAGAGATAGAAATTTAAACCCGATCGACTTAGAAGAAAGCCCCCCGCCCCCCCCCCCCCCCCCCTTACGTGAGTTAAAACCATAGAAAATGAGGGTTGGTAGGGACCTCAGGAGGTCATCGAGTCCAATCCCCTGCTGAAAGCAGGACCATCCCCAACTAGATCATCCCAACCAAGGCTTTGTCTACCCGGGTCTTAAAAACCTCCAAGGATGGAGACTCCACCACCTCTTTGGGTAGCCTGTTCCACTGTTTTACTACTCTCCTCCTGAGAAAACCACCTTGCCCTTCTCATCATTAGCCTGGCACTGGTTGGGCTTCTGGAAGCTGAGGAAGGATGCTCCTCACGCTTGCATTACAGGGAAACTTCAACGTGGTGGTGTATTTGTTTGTTTTTTTAGACTCCTAATTCCCAATAGGATAGCGGGTAGAGATCTGTCTGGGTGCACCGTCTTAGCCTCCTGCATTGCATGTGCTCAGCGGGCAACAAAAAAGTTCTCCCTGCTTCACACGGAAACAGAAGAAGGAAGATGCACCCATGTACCCTTCAGGTCTTTGTAGCTTAGGAAAACAAGATTACACAAGCAATGGAAGGGGGTGAAAAGCCGTCTGCACTGCCGCAGCTTTCAAGAAATCGCTTAACTTCTCTGCTCGTGGCTGGCCACCAGGCTCTCTCTCCTTCTGTTCTGTAGAAAGCTGTCCAAAGTTAGCAGGTTGAATTAAATCCCTGGGAAATAAAGGAAGGAAGAATGACAAAAAGCAACAAACAAACAAACACCCTGCTCTACACCGAGGTTTTGAGCTGCTCTTTTATAAAGCCAGACTCCGAGCCTTTCAACACGCTGCTTCCAGGTTCAGTGGAGTCTGCACTTGGGATATTTTGCAAAGGACAAATGCGGTTTGTTCCTGGAGCTGTGGCCAGCCGAATAGAAAACACAGGGCCCCTGTCCTGTACCCCCCACCCCACTACCAATGCGCGCAAACACACACACACACTTTGCAAAGAAAACAGGAAAGGCTTTTTTTTCTTAATAGAATTCCACTCGGATAAACTGAGTTTGGACCCAGATTTTTAGGGCCTAGAGGACCCTCTTCCCCCCCCTCCCCCCCCGTAACATAATACAGAGTGAGCCGAAGACATACAAGTGCCATGCACCCACAAGCAGAAGGCGTTTGCAAAGCAGGGAAATAACTTCCGCACTGATTTCTCAAATCAAACCTCAGCTGCTCTCTCCCTGTCTTGAGTTCAAGCCAAAGAGCAGTAGGTCTGCTGGGTGCTTATTTCAGACGCTATACGGTAACTGCAAGACTGGCAAGTTACACAAGTGCCAGGATAGGAATTATTTTAGCCTGAAGAAGGTTGTCCATGAACCAAGTCTTGGTTGCCTCTTGGGCAGACTGGCGTGAGTAAGACAAGCAGGAGTCGACCCTCCCGGCACATTGTTTTGAGGGGACTTGATACTGGTTAGGATGCTCTCAGTGTTTTCTTCCTATCTTTAGGAGAAGGGGTGGGGGATGGGATGAGGGGCTTGTTGGGTTATCATAATTCCTACTATTTTAGAATAAGTTTCTTGGGGAAGGACTTCTCTCATACCCATGCAACAGTGGGTGTGTTCATTTATTATTTTAATACGATAAGACTTTTAGACAGAGCCTATGGGGGGAAGGGGTGGGTTTTTCCCCCTCCTCTTTGTTTCTGGAATTGTTCTTCTTTCTAAGTACCAGCACAAACAAACAAACACACAAAAATTACTGGCAACAAGTTAAATCCCATTTGTGTCCCTCCCACCAAGCGTGGACTGTGCCTCGTGAAAAGACCTGAGTTTGTAGTTTTGCCTTGACATTAATTTGTCCAACAAAGCGAAGCGACTGCAGACAGACTCTCCGGGCAAT
Organism: Crocodylus siamensis; assembly: GCF_052110815.1. Lineage (NCBI taxonomy): Eukaryota > Metazoa > Chordata > Crocodylia > Crocodylidae > Crocodylus > Crocodylus siamensis. Next base: position 243,427,823 of record NC_143396.1, on the reverse strand, counting down.
GACAATGTAGAGAGGAAAAATATTGAAAGAAACAATTCTCCTGAGACATTTCTCTTTTGTGTGTTTTCTCCTGCCCACCTTTCAGATGGTGAGCGGGCTCACACGCTGGTTGTATTTCTTCGGGAGTTTTTTGGCAAACACTATTTATTTTTAATGCAGATCTAAACTCCAGGAAAACAATTAAAAGATGCTGCGGCTCCAGAAACTCAAGCAAATAAATAGCCCCCTTTGATTACTGACAAACATATTATCAACAAAGAAGATCTTATATAGTCTATGTTTGTCTCCAAACACCAGCAGTCATGGGGTAGTCTGAAGGTTTATGCCGAGGAGCTGGCCCATATTATACTGTATGCTGAGATGTCAATTTAGAAAAAAGACAATATTTCCTTTTGTTCCTCTAATGGATGTATGTGAGCTTCCTGATAGTATAGTAGACCCTTAATAAATAGATTAAAAATATAACCTTCTGTCACAAATGGACAGGACCGTGATAAGTAAAATGCAAATGGATGACTTGTATTAAAATACCCTGACTATAAATTCCTAGGAGATGCTCATCTATTTTAGGCCTGACCATCGCAAATAACATGTAAGCGATACATTTTCACAAACTTCAACAATTTGCAAATTCGGTTCAACTTTAGCTGCTGTGGTGGATACGTATTTTGTAGTATGAGATTTACCTTTGAAAATCCTGAAAATATGCGATAGCATATTACAAATCATGTTCTTTTTCGTATTAGAACTGTGATGCATTTGTTAAATTCAGTGTATGCTTCCTGGTATTATTGCAGAAACTCCTGGTCGAAATAACCGAGAGAGCTGTATAACCCTAGAAGTATTATTTCCATGTGCTAGAATCCATGCATCTATCTATCTATCTATCTATCTATCTATCTATCTATGCATGCATGCATCCATACATGTCTCCCTCCCTAAAGATATTAAAGCCACTCTTGGACCTGTAATCGTCAATAAAAAAAAGAACATATTAACAGTATACAGCTAATTGCTCTAATTGCTTGGAGGAATGTAATTGGCATTATATTTTTCTGTTGCACTGTGTCTATACCTATTCTCCCTTGATAAATATTAAAAAACTGAACTGCTTGTCTCGACATGTTCCTGTGTTTTGAAGCACAACAAAATCATTACAATAAAGTGATCAAACCTCATTATGCATGGAACATTTTTTTTGTGTTTGTGTACTGCCTTGTCGTGTCAGTTGAGCAGAGTGCCTTGGTCTATGCAGTCCTCTGGACTCGCAGATTTTTAAAAGCAAAGCTTTAAGTATTTAAGGCTGAAAAATATGATTTTCCACACTTCAAAAGGGACGAGGCTCTATTTATAAATGTTAGAGAAGGGTTCGTTACTTCAGGAACAACAAAACAGGAATAGAGCTGCAATTTTCAAGAAAATGGGATTCCAAAATATAGAAATAAAAAAAGTAGCAGAGACGATGTATAATTCAATCAAATTACAGAAAATTGCTTTAAAATCCAGAACAGTAGCGATCCATTATGTCTCTGTTTTATTAGTGACAAGTACAATTACTCTAAAATAAAGAACACTGGTGAATATATAATTGGCTGTAATCATGTTAGTGTTTGAATAAAAATGACGGGGACATTTAACACTTTGACAACAAAATGTTCAGAAACAAGTTATTTATTCAAACAGTTTTTTATTTGCATCCACGTGAAGGAGAAACACACTTTTGCTTACGAGAAATCAATGACTTTTTCCTTGCAATAAATAAATATCTAAAAAGGAATATTAATTATTTTACAACCCCAACGCTTATTACAGCCTCCTAAGTATAACTCCATTATTATTGATTACTCAGTACCCAAAGGACGCCATCTACAGGAAAAGGGCTTTATGCTCAGAACAAATTTAATCGCTGATGATTTCACAAAAAAACAAAGTTAATAGTCCTCTCTTAAATCCTATTCCGATTATACCGGGAACAACGATCACAATATTTGCTTTGTAATTGCCTCTCGCGATTCAGTGGGTTAACAGCTGACATGATCTAGAATACTTACACAAGGCCTTTTATTTCTGCGTGAGATAGGAAGTGGGGAAAAAAAACGTGAAGAGATGCTTTTGTCTCCTTAAATCAAACTTTTTCCTTTTTCTCTAAGGGTTATTCGGCCGCTCGCTGGAAATGCAGGTCACTCTGCCTAGTTCTCTGCGCTAAAGCATGGAGGTGGGATTTCTCCCAGGAAAACAGGGAAGCAAAGGGATTGAAGGCAGCTTGTTCACTGACCGGGTCATTACACAACTCGTATTTCTTTACCTTTAATTCCATCCGCTTTTTCTTTGATAATATAAAAATAAACACCAACCACCCCGGGAACATACCGATCTGATCAGACAGTAAACCCTGCTCAGTCCTGCCGGCACGACTCAGCTGTGTCTGCTCAGTTTCGAGCCCTTGCTGAGAAACCCAGCGAAGGGAGCCAGGGCTGCTTAATATTTTGACCAGACAAATAAACCCATGGAGTTAGCTTGCAAAGCAAGACCTCGGTTATATGACCCAAACAGCCTCCCTCCAACGCACTGTGGGACTTTAAGCAAACTTCGCCGAGTTTCCTAATTCTGATGTGTCTCCCAGTTCAGCCATGCACTCGGTTTATTTATTTTTCTGCTTTGACATTCATTTCGCTTCTTTGGAGAGAGCCTTATTAAAGGAAGGAGTCTACGTGGCCGCTGCAAGCGGCAAATCAATCCCTTCATTGGCAACATGGCATCAGCATTGCTTTTAGGGGGAGCACCTCCTTGGCCAGGTTGGGTCTGTCCGTGAGATTCAGGCGGGTGTGGATGTATTCAGGTATACACTGCAGAGTCAAGAAGCAACCAGCAAAGTTGGGGAAATCACTGGTGGCTTCCACCCTGATTTGAGCCTAATTCGAAACTTTGGCGACAGGCGTCTAGAAACGTTCCTCCGCGAGGGTGATTATTCGTAGAGCTCAAATATTGATGCCAACAGTACTTTTAACTTCTGTTTCTGTCCCCTCCATTGTTTGCTCCCTGGGCAATGCCAACTCGCTCGCCTCGCTATATTTGCCCTTTTACACCCAATAACAGCTGCACAAGGGCGGCTGCTCCCCAGCAAACGCGGGGCCACCTCCCAAAGAGCCTCTGATGCCCTCCTTTCTTTTCTGCTATAAGCCAGAGCAGTGCCTTCCTATTTGCACTAACAGGTCCCTCGTTGCTTGTCTGCATTTTATTAAACCGCAGATGTTAGGCGTTTTCTACGTGTTTAGGCTGCTAATGTCGACCACTTAACACAACAAAAATGCTCATCTTTGGAGGCTTTCCCGGGCCAGCCGTGGGGCTGGGCACCGCTTCCTTCAGTCGCAGGACACGACCTCATGGCGTGGGCACAGGGGGAGGTGGGCGAGGGCAAAGCTAACTACTTTTTTGTGTTTTTTTCCTCCTTTGTGGGGACCCTCCCTGGATGCCAAGCAAGCCAGTTGGTGCGTGAAGGTTTCCCCCAGCTGCAGCACAGATCTGAGCCCCTCCATAAAGAGAGGCTGCGTGTAGAGAGGGAGCCAAGCTGGCTCTCTAGTGGCCAACCTTTGGCCTTGGCAAACGCTTATTTAAAAAACCTTGCTGGGTCTCCATTTTCCTCCCCACATTTCTGGTCTCTGCTCTTGACTGACCCTATGCGGGGACTGCTGCAGGCTGCTGCCCTGGCCATTCAACGTGGAAGGCATACGAAGACCCTCTCCCATTGCTCCCCCCCGCATCAAAACCTCTGCTTCTAAAGGACAGGGACCAAGCTCCAAGAAGAGCATCGGAGGAGCCCCTGCTCCCCAAGGGAAGCCTTGCCGTGTGTCCCACGCAGGGATCAACGTCCCCGTTACAAGCCGAGTGCCTGCGCCCTGGGGAGGGAGCTCCTCCGAACTTTCCCGCGAGCTCTCGGCGCTCGGCGGGGCGCACAAGCCTATCTGAACTGCGCCAGCGACATCTAGTGACGAAGAGGCGCAACTGCAGGTCCCCGCTGCCCGCCCCGCAGCCGCAAAGGCCGCACTCCGCCTTTCTTTGCGAAGTGCAGCTACGAGGTACGGAGCCAGGTCCTGCCCGGGCACTAGGCAGGCTTGGCACCCCCTAGCTGAAGCGACCCGGTAGGGAAATCCAGCAATGCGCCTTTTGCAGAGCGAATATAAACTTTTATTTACTCACAAGGCTTCCCCTCGGCTTTCCCCAAGATTTAACCCCCCCCACCCTTAAAACAAAGTTTTCAGAACAAGCAAAACTGATTGTCAAGCCTACTTCGGGATCTGTAGTATTTATTTATGTTCCTTACTCGTCTTGGGGTCTTTTGGCATGACCTCTTGATGCAATCAAAACACCAGGAAGGAAAGGCTAGACACAGACCTCCAGCTCCCCCTTTCCCCCTTTCCCCATGGCAGAAGTGAATGGAAACAAAGAAGGAATACAGCTGTCGGGTCACCTGAGTGCCCAGCTCGGAGAACTAACTGGTGGCATCACTGTAACTGCTGCACTCCCTCCGCACCGGCCACTTCCCGCTACTTGGAGAGGGACCCGCCCCCCCCCCCCCCAGCCAAACCAACATGCATTTGGACACGCTTTGCCCTCAGTGAAACCATACTATTTAAGTCTTAATGTCAGCTCTCATTAACAACTCTAGCCATCTTTTCCCCGAGGCAGACCTTATCTGGTCTATCGATTTAATGGCAAACAAAACCCCCAAGCACTTTTTTTTTTTTTATTCCACTATTATAAGCTCACTGCAAGGAATTTGGCAGGCTCAGTTATGGGGCTGGAAAGTATTTCCCCAGGCGACGACACTTTCGCCTATATATTATGTATACACTGCCTTCCTCTGCCAAGGGCAAGTCAAGAAACTTAGCATCTGTCCAGTCCTTTCTCATGAGGAGATGTGGCAATACATAGCAAAAAAATAATAATAATAAAAAAAAAAAAGCGGCGGGGAGGGTGGCGTGCTTTCAATGAGCCTTGGATAACACAAAGGAGAGAGGAGTCCGGAGAGGTAGGTATTGGCGTGCTCAGACAAACTCAGCAGCTCAAGGGAACAAGGGAGGCGGCAATAGGGGGATGCAGCTAAGTTTAGGGGCTTTTTCTGCACCAGGTAACATGCCACTCAGCTGCTAGACCCGCAGCATCCAGGGGACTCTGAAGCCAGAGAGGAGACCGCTCGTAGGGGCTGGCTGGCAAGGTGGGAAGGAGACCTAGCTTTGAAAGGCAATGCAACCATTGCAATAACAGCAGGGAAACTTTTCCACCCTTCGACTCAGCTTCATAGAGGGCTGGGTGTGGGACCACCACCAGAAGCTGGGGAATAAGGGAGTGGGGTAAAGGAAAGACCTAAGGGCTTGGTTGTATTTTCATTGGCAGGTCTGAAAGAACCAAGATTTGACCAGCACCTGTTAACTTGACCAGATGAAGAATGAATAAATAATCATGTCACCCCTAAGCCATATGATTTTGGCTTTCAAATATAAACCTTTAACCCCCAACCCTGATCGTACGAAGGAGCGCAGCGCAGAGCAATCCCCGATTGCAACAATGCTGGGTTTAGATTTGCTTTCAGTGCGCCGGCTGCAGCTGAAGGGCCCTATCCTGAAGGGGGTGGCACTGTGGAGCGGAAGCAGAGCAGAATGGGGCCCAAAGCTTGCAACTCTGAAGCCAGGGCTGCCTTTCAGACCCGCACGCCAACGAGCCCCCGCACCCTCCAGCCTGCACTGAGGCTGCCTCTGTACCTTTCCCCTGCAACACCCGCCGGCAGCGTTTGAATTCCAGCTCCAAAGGGAACCTGCAATTATGATTTCCCCCCCGCACAGTCTCTTGTTTGAAGCGTTCTGGGAGGAAGGTTATTTGGATCCCGAGTGAAACCAAACAGGGGGAGAAAAAAAAAAAGAACCAAACCCTTCCATTTGCTATTTACAAAACTCATTGTCATGCTGCACTCAGTTCCCTCTCCTCTCTGTCTGTCTATCTAGGGGAAATAAATGTGGGGAAGTGACTGAACCAAAGACAAAGCCGCTGCAGCTGTATTTGAGTTTCTCAAACACTGTCAAACGTGCCTCTCTCTCATTATTATCGTGGTTGTTGTTATATTATGATCATCATACCTAATGCGAACATATTCCACTTGGCTGCAGACAGACCTAGCTGCAATGCAGAAAGCTCACGGATTCCTTTAGCAAGAAGCCAAGGGCTCCTATTTCTCTCTGCTTGGAGCCCTTGGCAGCTAACTCTGGTAAAAGCTGAGACGTGTAATTTGATTTTTCTCTCCAGTTCCCCTCCCTCCACCCCCTGGTCCCCACTTCCCCGAGCAGCAGGTAGATTTTTCTGTCTAATATCCCAGCTGATAAACTTTCTATATTGGCAGCCTGGTGCTGCAGCCATGGATACAGGCAAATATTGTGGAACCACTGATAACTCAAGAGGGGTCCCATTTGGCTTGTCGAATGGGAGGGAATCACAATAATTTCTTTTGTGTTCCTCGGAGGGAGAATGCTAAGAGTCGGGAAAAGTATGTCTGATCTCACCAGGGCTGATGCGGTTGCGACAAAAGGGAATAAAGGCAGAGGACCATTGGGGACGGGGACATACCCATAATATAATATAGGCACGGCAATATTTTAGAAACGGCCTTATATGCCTGCTTGTTGGCAGTGCACCACAGGACGAATCACGCTGGCCTTTTCCCCCAAGAGCATCCCCTTGGGAGCCGGATTCAGTACCAAGGGACCTTCTTGCCTCCCCCAGTGACTGGGGGCCGTGATTGAGTGAAGACTGCGTGGTGGATAAGTGGATTTAAAACGCGCCAGAGCCTACAAATTGCAAGGGTCGGGGTCAGAGATGTGGGTGGTATCGGTTGGTTACTGGGAAACCTTTTTTTTTAAAAAATTTGATTTTTATTGTTTTTGGCTTTCAGTACTAGTGGGATAGTCAGAGCCACATGGAAAGCACTCCACACAAAGGACGCTTGCGCCTCTGAGGCCAGTCCTAAGGTGATGCTAATTTCCCCCCCTCTGCCTCTAACTAGCCAGCAGGTTAGAGTCGGGTGCAGGGAACCCCTTCCCCTGGCTGGCAGAGGGGGGACCCCGAGCCTTGTCAGGTCTACTCAGGAGACCTCCAGCGCCCAGGACCTCCAGCTGGCTGAGATGAACCCACAGCACAGCTCCTGCCCAACGTGTCTCGGGTCTTCTATGGGAGGAGGATCCAAACGCTCCAAGGAGACCTCCTTGCTCCCCTGCTGCCCCTGACATTTCCGACAGGCTGGTGGCTGGCCCCAGGCCCCCCAGGGCACACGCAAGTCAGGGCTCTCTGCTCTTGCCCGAGCCCTGCTTTCCTGGAGGCACCATCTCCGACCCAGCTCGTCCTTTAGGCGACGTGTCCTCGGCGTGTGCGACACACCTGCCTTTCCCCATCGGGGCCGTCGTTGTCCGGCTTCCCGGCCCCCCCAGCCCCGCACGCAGTGCCCAGGAGGGGGATCCTGTCCTTCCTCCCCCCAGGGCAGGTCCTTCCTTGCGGCCCCAGCCTGCTTGCCAGGCACTCGCCATTTCTCTCCCGTCCCTGCCCTTCTTTTCGTTGCAATCCGCTCTGGATCCAGCGGGCAGGACAAGGCGGGAGCAGGTCTGAGCAGCATCCTTGCTCTGATTGCAGTACAGAGGGCTGCGAGCCAGAGCAGGCATTTTCCTGGTCCCCGCATTTCGGCCGTATCTTCTGATCTCTGCAGCCAGGGTCCCAACAACACAGATCACTGAACTTAACGAAAACCGCCTCTTCCGCGTGCTCTTTCAGCCCCATGTCTCGCCTGATCGCCTCGCGCGTGTTTCTTAGGTGTGGCATTCATTTAAAGCAAGGGAAGAGCTCCACGGGTTAATAGCTAAATAGCACCCACGACCCGGGAGCGTCGCAATAAGCACCGGTTCCTTGTCTGACTGCTTGAAGAAATGAGCAGAGTGCTTCAAAGTGGGAGGCGAAGCAGCCGGGGGGAATGGGAGCACTGGGAGTCGGCACAGGACGGGGATTGAATGCAGGACCGGGGGCTTCGTGCTCTCCCACCCACCCAGCCGGTTGTTCCCAGACCTGCGCTCCCAGTCCCAGCGCAGAGACCCTTTTAACCTCCCCTGCCCTGCATTTGTCTGCCTTAACGCTTGTTAGCTTCACTGATTTGTTAGACACAGCCCGACAGAGAATACCGAGGGGGTCAGAGGGATACAAGGCACGTTGGGATTTCACAGGGATGATAATAAGGCTCTTACATTCATGCACCAGGGTCACCTCGAGATTGGGATGGGGGAAATCACAAAGGACACAATTCTTTGTGTCAGAGATTGCCACTAGAATAACACAGAGTGCCAAGGTAACACTTTCTCACCGCAGTCCCCTTTCAATTGGTTGATCCCCCCCTTTCAGATTTTATTTTCACTAAAGCCATTGTGTCCCTCGGTGTCACAGGTTAAGAAACTGGTCACAGCGTTTCTGATGTTGGCAACAGCAGAGGGATGAAAAAGTGACCCCAGGCAGAGGAAAGATTCCCAGCAAATACAGCGAGCTTGATAGCAAACTCCCTTTTAAAAAGAAATCGATTATTACACGGAGGCAGTACCAAAGAAACAGCTTTCAACTATTTTAAAATGAATACTCTGAAACAGGGGCTAATGCCAACTGCTAAGCACAAGTCCAGGGTTGGGTTTTAGTTTGCAGAAAAAAAAATGATTAGATCTTTGCAATGGGAGTGGAACATTTTCTACATCTGTGAGAATTTGGAAGAGGCTGTGTCTAAAAGGCAGCCAATAATGCTGCAGGAACCATTTTTGAGTCCAAATCCTTTTTCATCCTCCTCCTTCCCCCCAAGTTAAAATCCTGCACTTCTACTTTAAATGGAAAAGTGCGGAAGAGTTCTGGAAAGTTTCGCTCTATCAGGGAGGAAGCTGGGGAAGAAAAAAAACCCAAACAGGTTCAGGCATATGACACTTTTGGAAAGATAGTTCTCCAATAGACTGTAAAACCTTTATGAACATCTGCTCCCTAATACTAAGGCTCATTTCTTTCCCATATGTTAGTATCCTTTATGGTTTACACCATCTATTTGTCTAGTTTTTTTCAGGATCCATAGGCTATTAGGGTATCTGTCTAACTTTCTTTTCATGTTCTGAAATGCTAGGAAAAGCAATAACAGCTACAATCAGAGTCTTTAAAACTGTTTCTCATTTGCAGGAATTGGCCTCTCCATGTTATTTTATCGGGTTCTGTTCAGCTGATGCAAGGGACACAGCTTCAGAGTAAACTAACAGAAGGTGTTTTGTTTAAACATCACTAGTTCTTAACAAGGCCCTGCATATGCATAATATGGCCCATCATCTCCTCCCTTCCTAATGCAAATAACACGATTTCACTTTTTTCCCCCTTGCAGACAGGCAACATAATGTATATGAAAAGACTGAGGTGAAGCCTAGACATATCTGAAGCTCCATCAATTAATGAGGAAGGCTTAATTAAGAGACCTATTACCCTGCCTACACCTTTCCTTCCCTTCCCCCCTCCCCCTTTTTTCCACCAAAAAACAAATGATGAGAGGAAAGTAGAGGATACAATTCTGCAAGATTTGGTGTCAGAACCCTGCAAGCCCTGGTGACTATAAACGCTGAATGGAAAGATTCAGATAGATCTGTAGGGAGGATTCCATCCTCTGCACAGCTGCACCATTCTTGTTCTTTGGCAGCACAGCTTCAGGGCTCAAGCATCAAGTACTATAATTAGGTTACTTACTTTATTTGGCCGGACTAGCTGAACAGCTCCACTGCTTGTCCTACCTTCCTCATAGCCACTGGATCCAGGTCAGTAGGCTGGGTTAAGTATCTTGGTACCAATATTTTTATCTTCTCAGGCAGTAGACTATAAGAGAATCATAGCAATGGCAATGGCAAGAAAGCTACTTAGCACCCCTGAACATGAGACCAGCAGGAGGAAGAACATGAAGACTCTACGGAACCATAACTCAGTGGCTGGTTTGGTCTACCTAAGTGTAGGATTAGTTCTAGGCAAGTGATACCCACCTCTAACAGTCATATCTAAAGTTACTACACGTTGCTTTTAATCAGTTAGCTGGTTAATACTCCTTTGAGGAAGTCAGGAAAGTTTAGCATTTGTAAAGATTTTAACTGTGCATTACTTTATTTCATCCAAGTGAACTGTTTTAGTTGAGGGATTGGCACTGCTTTGTGCAAGCCATTTGAAAACTACTAGGAAGTTTCATCTATGTAAGACGAATCATTTCATGGATAGCCTTCATAACCAAATGGAATAATAACCATTTTCTTTGTATTCTTAAAATCTTTTTAACATAGATTTTGAAATCCCATTTATACAGCCTCACAGTAATGCTGGAATTCTACAGTGTTGTAGGCCATACACCCATGCCCTGTGACTGTTCCTCCAACTTTTTTTCCCCCCGTGTGGCACAAATTCTACCTTTGGTGATGCCTGTTATCTTGGTGATATGACAAATGCTACAGGCTATGAAATGGGACCCCTCAGCTCAACAGATGCTGTACCCATTTTGAGATAACATCTCTTTGAATTAAAAATCTCTTTGTAAGACTAATCATGAGGAATAAAGTCTTGGCTCCACTGAAGTCAATGCTGAAGCATCTGTTAATGTCATATGGGGCCATCATTTCATCCCAGATGTGCACATGCTCATCATTCAACCAATAGTTAGCCCCAGGGATGATCCTTTCTTTAGACAGGTAGTTTTACTTGAAGGGAGCTCACTAGGTTTATAAGACACAGACTAGGCTCCTTAGCAAGTCTGTAGTTACTCAGGGACAGTACTTAGCTTGGAGCAACATTAGAACAATCTGGCCTGGATATGTTCAATCCATAGTACAGCTTCAATGATGACTAAGTCTGTTCCTTGGTTTCCCATCAATATTCGCAGCTGAAAACATATGTAAAACAAAACAACTCATATTATCTTTTAATTGAATTCCTCTGGCTAAACAAATCATTGCACTTGAAAGAATACGAGTGTATTTTTAACAGTTCTAGTGGTACCTTTGGTACAAAAAGATGGGAACGCTCATTTAACTCTGATCAAAAAAGAGATCAAACACCTGGCATGTCAGTAGTTTCCTGAAACCTGTGAAACAATTCTGGTTCTTAATTACCTTGCCACACTGAGGCCTTTGAAAATGATTCAACAAGTGCTTAATGGGTTGACTCTGTGAATTCAGAAAAAAACAGAAAGGAAACACTAGTGCTTAAAGGAAGACGTGGACTGATTAACACAAGTATCAATTTCTGGCTCTACTATTGCAGTTAACATGCACCATCTTAAAAACACTCCTCTATGTATTTCAAGACATTTCTTAAGTACCAGGTCATGAATGCTATACTAGTGTGCATGGTGCTTTGGAAAACTTCTGTGATTATAATAATATTACTGCACCTACATCAGCTTTGCCCTTCCTGCCTTCACATTGCTTTTTTGATGCTCTTCTCTTGCCATGTCACATTATAACTATAAAAATTCTTGGTTCAAAACATACACTACCTGTTCTGAATGCCCACTCTGATATCAGCAGGAACAGTATTTGAAATGATTTGCTGGAAGCTAGCTTCCATTGAATAGCTGCTTCCCTACTCACATTACAAGATAGAAAAGAACCTGATGTGTATCTTTAAGTGCATATTTTTTCATTAAGAACCTTAAGAGCCCAAATGGAAGGTGCCATAAAAATACATCTTTTCCTTTATAACAAATTCTGCTGAGTTTTTTCTGTTGTGACCAAGATATAGTTATTTGCTTTCAAGTGTGCTAAGTTCTTACTCCCGAGAGGTCTTTTTAAAGCATGTACATTGAATAGTTATCTAACAATGCTGATATTTTGATGCTGTCTGGAACTATTGACTAGTCTAACATTTCTTTATTGCATATAGCACAGGGAAACATGCAAAATATTTCATCTGCAGCCCCTATAAGGACACAACTTTAGTCCAGAGTGGACTACTATTCAGGGCCTAAAGGAGTTTCTGATATACCTTTAACTTACTGAGAGGTCTGGATGGACCTTAGGTCTAGCAGCACAGAGGCTAAAGAACATTTATTTGCATCCCATGGCAGAGTAGGTGAGTAGGGCTGGTCTATGACAGCCAGGAAATGAGTGGAGGATTGCCTCTACCCACTTTCCCTACCCTCAAGTTTGAAGTGTTGAACAGTGAAAAGTTTAACCTTTTGGCATGAACTCCCAGCCAGTTCTGAAACAAGAGGAAAGCAAGGCTTGGGAGTGATGTTGGTACAACCCAACAAAGGACCTTTCTTACTATGCACCCTTTGACTATATCCAATGCTGACAGCATTTTCAGTTTCACCATAATCTAATGCTGGAGGCATTTTTGATACAGGTTTGATAACATTACCCCAGGCCAACCCAAAGCTTAAGAACCCCCGCAAAAAGAACCCAAAATGGATTTTTAAAAATCAAATAATTTCTAAGCTGATATTATGATTTTTTGTGGGACTGATTTATGGCTTTTCAATATTTTGGGCTGTCACTTCTGTACCTTCTGAACTAGTAGTTTTCAAACTGTGTTCCACAGACCCCTAGAGGTCTTCCTCAGGCTACGTCTAAGGGGTCTGTGAAAGATTACTATGATCTATTAAAAGTATGTGAATACCCGCACCTACAATTCAAAGGGGTCCGCATCTTCGTTCAAAATTTCCAAAAGGGCCCATATTTCCATTCTAAACTTTTTAGGGATCCACATGAAAAAAAGAAAATCCACATGAAAATTGAAAACCACTGTTCTAAGCCAAAACTATAAAGCACTGTCTTGAAAAGGACTTCTTGGAATTTGTGTCTGGAGGTTGCTGAGCTGTATTTACCTTATCTCATCTAAAAACAATACTGTGTAAGATGAGTTTTAATTTTTTTAACAGTTGTTCCAAAATGGGCAGTGTGTGTATCTGTCTGTCTATCAGAAACTGGTTTGAGAGCTGGCTCTGCTGATGCGTGCCCTCCATCTATTTCGGTTCCTGGTCTAGGGATGTGTCTCCTTGAACTCAGACACTTCACCTTGCAGCAGAATGTGGCCCAGTCTGTATCATGCTGGGCTATCAAAAGGGGCACTTTGTACAGTGGAAAATGGCTGGCTAGTCCTAACATGTGGCTGGAAGAAGAGTGTAGGGGGAAGGGGGTGGTTCAATCTCTGGTTGTAATGGTAGTGTTTTGCTGATGAAAGCCTCCATACCCCAGGACACTGGGGGCTATGCACCCTTACACTTATACTTTTAGATTTTAACATTTTTATAATAAAGTTTTCAAAGTCTATCTTTTTACCACCCACATCCCTTTCTTTACTGCACTGGATGTGGACTGTGTACATTTTCTCTGTTCCATACCAGACAGCCTATGGGAGCATAATCTGCCTGGCCAGTTTCCTGCTGCGCCAAGCCAGGAGGATAACCCTAAAAAGCTGCAGCAACTCACTCTCTGGGACTGGCTCTGATGACACCCTCAGCCTCTTTGGGTTCCTGGTCTGGGCGTATCTCTCCTTTGGGTCCAGGCACTTTGCCCTGCAACAGAACATAGATGAATTTGTGTCATGCTGGACCACTGAGGGGGTACTCTGTATGCTGGAAAATGGCCAGCTACTTCAAAAAGTGTGACTATGTGGATGGCATTGAAGGAATGGGGGGAAGGTTTGAGTTCTGATTATGATGCAAGATTGATTGATGAATACTTTCATGTCTAGCCCCTTTTGGGGCTATATATCCTTTTTGCCTTTTTGTTTTTAAGATTTTTATTCTGAAGACCTAAAAAGTCAAAATTTCTCCCTCTGTCTGCCTCTTTCTTGTTTAAGCCAATTAGTTTTATTTTAATTTAAAAAACCAAGATTTTATTTTAATTATTTCCTGTGAATGTAGTGCTGTAACAGTGCCAGACTAGGCTCGTAGAACCTGATGTCCTCTAATTACTCACAAATCAAATGTTGCCGTGACAATGCAGACTTATAGCCTCCAGTTTTAGAAGACTGACAGTAGTGGCACCTGACTTGATGGCAACTGGCTTGGTAGGCATAAGAGGGAGAGAGAATTGACAGCAAGCTGGGATAGCACATATGCCCCTCAGAGACCACAGTGAGGCCTGTCACACAGCTATCTCATTCCAACAAGGCAAAAATGAAGTAAATCACAGTTGCAGGGAACTGATTTTGCAATAGTTTTTATTAGCTATTTGTTGTGAATGAGATTTTCATATTCAGTCAGTGAAATTATTTTTGAATGCAGCAAGTGGTGAGGAAAAGAGAGGGGTGAAAATAAACTCAGGAAAATTATAAACGCTTGGGATCAGGGATGCTCTTTGCATTAAATTTCTGTTTGGTATCTGCACAATCAGACTTCAGTGCATGACTGAGATGTTTAGATGCCTAAAAACAACAGATAGCAGTATTTTCTCCCAAGTTCTTATATGCCTGGAGGGGAAATGCATAATCACTCTATACAAATATTTTTTTTAAATTAGTTTCTGAAAGTTTTGCTCAGCTTCCTTCCTTCTAACACTTTGCAGAATGCAGGTGCTGTGTAGTCCATTTTATTAGTGTGTTTCCTTTGTTATGTTTTGATTTCTTTGTGGAAATAACAGAAAAGAAAGACATACCTATAAAGGGAGAGGAGGTTTCTTAATGAATTAGAAGCAAAAGTCCCATTGAAAGTAAGTGGAGCTTTGTTAGAAATAAATGGAGACTGGGGTCCTAACTCATGTAAGTCCTTTAGAAAATCCCACCCAGGATGTTTTCTCTTTTCATAGTGTTTTAAAGCGTACACTTTGGACATCGCTCTTGAAAGCCTGATAACATAACATGTGTGGGTCTTTATTAGCCAGGAAAATGTCAGAATCATAACTCGACTACCTAAATTGTTCTCTTCTTTAAATTTGACTCGAGCCCAGGAGTTTAAGTCAAATTCAGTATTAAAAGTAATGTTTGTCAACCATCCCTAAAGGAAAATACCTTTAGTTTAGGGTATTCACTGTTGATAACCTTCATTGTTATCAGAGGAAAAGCTACCAGTATTTTTTCTGAAGAAAGATTTAAAAAGATAGCTTGGTTAAACAATGTTAAAAAAAAAACGTGGCAACTATTTACACATACTTAGACGCATGCAAACCCATATAAGGGCGCAATATTTGAAGGTGCACAACTGGACATATACTACAGGTATAATGAAATGCAATTAAGAAAAGGAAGATGTAGCTGGATTGCCTAGTGGAATCTACCAGACTCTGGAATACTTTACACAGTTTAATAGTGAAAGATTTATCACTTGGGGAATTTAAAACTACATTGAACAAATGACAAGAAAATGTGCTGTAGGAGACAATGTGACTTCAGAGGGCATAGCATGGGTATTTGAATAGCACTTGACATCTCTAGTTTATGTGTTTCTACATAACGGCAAAGATTATTTGCTGCTCCTGGCATGACTGCAGCGAGATAATGAGAACTGTGTATGTTATGTGTGGAGGCTGCATAGCTTACTCGCAGGATTTCAAGGCCACTGAGTCATCTGCTATGAAAACAGATGAGCCTGGTTCTTTGAGAACCTTCTGTTAGGACAACAATCTGCATGCTTCTCAGATTCTCCAACTCATGTAGGTTGTATTCCAGCTGCTGAATCTTGTGTTCCAAAGCCCCTGACTATCTCCAAGGAAAATATAGATATTTGTCCTTTACAGATTGTTCCTTAAGAGGATGTATCCTTGGAGATTGGAACGCAGTGACGGAGCAGTTGAAATGTCTGGGTTATGGCTCCAGGGATGAGTTCAACACCTCCTCTGGATTTGTGCCCAAAACTCCCTCTTATTTGCCAATCTATAAATGGGCACCTGGTATTTTGTCTGGGGAGTGAAAAGCAGCAGGATGGGATGCTAGCCATGTTGCTTCCCTGGCTCCTGTTGGCTGCAGAAATAGGTGTGCTTTAACCATGCTAGCCCAATGGGCCAAGCTTGGGTGGTCTGTTCACCTTGAAGTACATCCAGAGCTACCAGTCTGTATATATTTCAGGAAATTAAAAAAAAAAAATCATGATTAAAAAAAGCATCGCTCTTCGAAAGGGTGCTGGGAGAATTGTTCTAAATAATATGCAGTAAAATATAGCTGCTAATATCAAACATGCAACATATCTAAAAACTCATTACTTTATCTTAATTAAATGATATTTTGATAATATTGAAGTGAAGACTGCAGTTCCCTAATGGAAGAGTTGGTGGTTGGATCTGATAATGTTTAGCTGAACAAGGGACAACCTGCTAAGATCTTACTGAGATTTTCAGAGTAGGAAAAGTATATGTGCATTGTCTATAATTTCACTGGTAAAGAACAAGATTATACAGACAGGTAGGCTGCATCCAGACACATTGTCACAGCACACGACCATGCATGTTCACTTCGTTGTGGGACAAACTGTCTTGCAACATGCAAACTGCCCTTGCCCAGTTCCTCCTGGCTCTTCAGCCAGGAAAAGCAGTCTTACCTGGTGGCTTGGAGCAGCAGGGATACAGGTTGCCCAGCATAGAGGCCTGGCTGGCAGCCAGACTGTTGCTCTGCTTGGCCCAGCCTCCATGTGTGCCAGTGTATGCTTGTAGGGCATGTGTTGTGCTCCTTTTTTCTCTGTTTTTTTGTTTGTTTGGTTTTTTTGGGGGAAGGGGGATTGCTACTGGGAAATCCTGGTAGCAAATTTTGTCCCTACACTGCAATTTGCAGACCAGGGCACATTTGCCATGTGCAATTTGTGGCATCACAAGGAAGTTTGTGGCATTGCAAACTGCACATGCCTGCACATGGGTACCCGCTCATAGGATGTAAATAGAATTTTCAACCAGCACTTCTGTATCCTTAAGTTGTTGGACTATATAATGGCATATTTTCACACTATTGCCCAACAGAAGTAATATGACCACTTTTACAAAGGATCCAGTGTGAGATATGGAAATACAATTTAGAGTTCTGCTGTTGATTTAAATAGACACACATTCTCACCCAGTGAAAGATCTTTAGACCCTGGATAGATTCTTCATTTGATTTTGGTCCATTTGCACCCTCTGAGTGTGCCAAGAAGACATATAGATCTGATCAGGTTTTAATTCTCTATAAGAGAAGAACTCTTCGCTGTCCCAGAGCTAACATAACTTGCCTTATGCCAGGGGTGAGCAATTATTTCAGGTGGAGGGCTGCTTACCAAGTTTTGGCAAGCTGTCATGGGCCGCATATGTAGCCACATCCCTTGACAGGTGACTCGCCCCCTGGTTGCCATCTTGGGACCAAAGTTCTGCCCCCCTAACCCCCTACCTTTGCCACCAGAAGTCCTTCTCCTTGCCCCTGGAAATACTCCTTTCAGCAAGCAGTTTAGCTATCTCAGAAGTAGAAAAATACCAAATTATATTCTAAAAATCGAACATCTACAGCATTCATTAATTTGATTTCAAAAAATATTTTTGTCCTGATTTACGTGTGTTTGTGTAGTGTACATAGAAGTGATTGCACAATAGCTTACAATGAACTCTTACTCTTGTATATTGTAGGGTGTGGGGGCAGGTATAGCTTTGTGGGGGGCTGTGTGTGGGGGGAAGGGTGGCTGGGGTGTGTGAGGCGATGCGGGGGTGGGGTTCTGTGTGTACGTCAGTGCGAAGGGGGTTGTGGGTGCATGTGTATAGTGGAGTGCGCATAGGGACTCACCCTATGAACACACACACGTACACTCTCCCTCCATCCCTCCCTCCCTCATTGCACACACACACATTCTGTGCCTCCCTCACTACACACACACACACACTGTACTTTTATCACTACACACACACACTCTGTACTTCCCTCACTACACTCTCTCTCTCTCTCTCTCTCTCTCACCTTCCCTCATTGCTCTCTCTGCCCGTCTCTCCCCCTCCCTCATTTCAAACACACACACACACACTCACACACACACACACACACACACACACACACACACACACCCCTCCCTGCTGCTCCTGGCCCCAGGGTACCAGCACGGCTCTGTCCTCCCGCGGTCTGGCTATGTTACTGGGGCCCACGTGGTGGTGGAAGCCAGCTGGCCTGCAGGGAAACAGTGAAAACAGCCTCAAGTAGAGGCCTCCAGGTGGGCAGGGCAGGGGTGGTAGGTGCCTGAGGGTGGGGTGGGGCTAGGTCAGCCTTGGTGCTGGGTCCCTCTGGCTTCCCCTGGGTCCTACTGCCCCTGATTCCTGTCACCTTTGACAGGCAGCCAGGAGCAGATAAATATTAATTTTCTAAACTTTTTAGGTACCCTGTGGGCTGGATAGAATGGCCTGGCAGGCTGGATGCAGCCTGTGGGCTGTGTTTTGCCTGCCCCTGCCTTATGCCACCCTGCAACTCATTCTCAGAATAAATGGTATGTTGTTGATGTGGCCAGATTATAATGCTCTCTGGTTATGCTCAGTGTCACACATGGCCTCTTTGAAAATGTAGCCAGCTATCATCAGAGCAACAGATAAGTTTCTCTAGCCTGTGCTTGGGCTCAGGGGGCATAAATGTGTTCCCTTTTCTGCTGTGCTGAGCAGTAGCTCACTGAAGCAGAGAACTTGGGTCTCTATATTTAATTCCAAGCACAATTCCTTATTGCATAGTTTGTTTTTCCATCACAAATAAGGGTCAATCAACATTTTCAAATAACTCATAACTGTATCAGTTTTTATTAGAACTTGTCTCTCCAACGTTTATATGACTGTCCAAGAAAATCTACCCAAGATAATAGCAGGAATAAATTGACAAAAGAATAGCAATTTCTTTAATCAAGGGAACATGATGATTAAATCAAAAGCTTTAGATAGTTCTATGGATATCATCAATGTTCTTTTGTCTATTAATAACGATTTATCGTTGGTGAATTTTAAAAAGGCAGTTGCTATAGAGTGAAAATGCCTACATCTAGATTGGAGAAAGGTCAGAACAGTATTCTTTTTAATTAAATCCATTAACTGTACTGTAGACAGTTTTTCAAGTGATTTGGATTAAAATATATTACTGAAATAGGGCAATGCTTACAAAGAAAGATGCTCAAATCCTTTAATTTCTGAACATGTAAGTATGCTTTCCCAGACTCTTTGCTATTCTAAATGGGATCCAAACACTAGTGTTTTAATTAAGAAAAAAGAAAGGAAACCAGAGCAGCACAGTATTACTAATGAGACTTGTTTTTACCTTTAAATCAGCAGTTGGCAACATTTTTAGGTTATAGACTGAGGTCACCCATTTTGGGGGCAGAGGTGGGTGGAAGAGCAGGTGCCATGACCCAGTCATCATTGCTTTTCCCTATGGTGGCAGGTGAAAGCACCTGCTATCAAAGGTCCCCTGTGGATCAAATAGCTTAGTGGACTGTAGGTTACTGATCCCATTTTAAAAATCACCATAGTGGCATTATGCTACATCTTGGAGAATATCATTGTTTCCCATACCATCATAACAAAAAATTCTGCTTCTCTACTATAGCTTTTTACTATGAATGTTTTCAAAATCACCCCTTAGCTTAGTACAATATATTTCCCACTGCATACCATTCTGAGATTGTTTTGGAGATGAGCAAGGTCCCTATCGAAATACTGTGGGTTCCTACACAGAATAGCAAAGGAGTTGTCGGGAGGTTCATATAGGTTGTGAAATCAGTGAGAAGAATTTCTTACATCCAGGAATTTGCTCGGTATTAGGACTATTATTTAATGAAGGCTGGATGATTCCCTTTCAAGGACACTTTTCAGTTGCCAAACACTGACTGGGCTGGATTTTACCCATTTGGTGTACTTCATTGTAGGCAAATCTTTTAATTCATTGTGAAGAGTGAGGCCAGGAAAACTCTGGTAGCAGGAATCTCAGTTTTTTCATGAGTCTAGTCCTGCTTTCTAATAAAAAAAATGTTAATGAGAAAGAGGAAGAAAACTGTTGCTTGAGCTCTATTATTTTATTTGTGAAATAAACAAAGTTGCAGCTTGACTCAAAAGACTGTTAAGCTGGGATTTCTGTGTCATAAGCGTCTGCTCTATTTCTATTTCTAGTCAATGTTGTCATTAATTACTTGCACGGAAGAGGAAAGGTCAAAGAAATTGGGTCTGTTTAGTTTAAAAGAGTGAGAGAGGATTTCATAAGAGCCTTCCATTATATAAAGGGTTGCTACAAGAGAGATAATGATCATTTGTCCATTTGGGACATTACAAGAAGAAGTCATTTTAATTTTCAGGAAAAAAGATCTAATTTGGGTATTTGGAAAACATTCTAAATATAAGGTGGCAAATCACAGGAACAGGCCACCAAAGGAGGTTTTACTATTTCCATCATTGTGAGAACAGTTTAGACCAATAAGAGTTATGCATCTAAACATGTCTGTGAATTTGTACCACCATGGCCGAGTCAGGTATAGAATCAGGGCTGTGAAAATAATTACTTTTTTTTCTGTGGCTTAAACAAGAATAATAGAGATATAGATCTTCAAAGGACATCAGATATTACCTAATTTGTTCCACTGCACTGAGGTAGGATAGTATATATCTAGATTATTCAACCTCCCTAGGGGAATGCTCTAGCCAATAGTCTGCAGAGTAGCTCTTGCTTATTCTTTTTTTAGCCCCATAATTTAGGCATTCTCTATTGCCATCTGGCTCAGTTTAAATAACAGGCGGTGCGTCTACACAAGATGTTTATTGTGGAGTAGTTTAATTAGCTCTGTATTAAACATCTCAGTGAATGCAGCTATATATTCATTAATGTGCCACAGTTACTGTGCATTAAGTTTAGTATTTGGTTAACTAAGTACTAAATCAATGATCAGTAACTCATGCTACTGCACAGTAGAACCAGTGCATGGGTTTTTAGTGATGCTAACTGTGCAATAGCCTAATACTACTGACAATACAGTGTTATTTGGCTACTGCACACTTAGCATCTCATATAGATGTGGCCAGTGTCTACATGTGCAGGGCTATTAGGCTGGAATAAACTAATAAACTGTGTAGTAGAGTAGTACTTGTAAATACAAATACTACCCTGCTGCAGAATTTTTTACTCTACAGCACCACATGTGTAGAGTCTGACATGGCTGGCTGTGGCTGCCTGCGAGCTAGTCAGACACTGAAGCACCCTCGTGCCCCAGCCAGCCCCTCCACAGCACACTGAGGTGGAGGGGAACAGCTCTGGGCTGGTAGACTGATGCTTGCCCCCTCCCCCCGCCCCAGCTAAGGCTGCTCTTCTCCAGCTCAACTTGCTGCTCTTCTCCAGCTCAACTTGCTGCAGTCCAAGAAGCATGTTCAAGTGTCATTCCTGGGAGCAATAAACTCCATCATAATAAGCCCTGAAGTTTATTGCTGCACCTTAATTACATGTGTAGATGTGTCCAGGTTGAGGGTGTTATTTTGAGACTATTGTACAGCCTGGGGTTTAGGACACTGTCTTGGGAAATGAGAGATGTATGCTGGAATCTATTCCAGACCAATGAAGGAGTACAACCCAAGTATCCCACTTTCTGGTTGAGTTTTCAGATCCTAGGCTATTATAGGAAAAGTAGGTATGGCTATCACTGGTATTTTTTAAAATTTGAATGAATGGTTATCAATATGAGTTAGGCATGTTCCTAACACACGTAGTAAATCAGATCTTTTTGAGAATTTAGTTCTGTCCCCAGCACCAGTCTAGATTGGAATGGAACTTCAGTGGGAATTTGGTACTTAGTTGCAAACTGGATTGCTTCTGAGTCTTCTTGGAAGCCCTGTGCAGGTGACTAGGAAATTTAACAGTCCAAATGACTGAACTTAGTGAGATTTGTGACTTTTGGAGCAGTCATCTCAGCTGGAGCTGAGGCTAATAAGATTTATGCTTTGAACATATAAAATACTCTATAATGCAATGTACTCTGAAAAAATCAGGCCCTGGTTTTCTCAAATTGGGTATCCAAAATTAGTGAATAATTTAATCGTAACTAGCTCTGTGTCTCAGTTTCCAGTTTGCAGAATGGGGATAGTAATACTCCCTCATCTCACAGGGACATTGTGAAAATAAATTCCTTAATGTTTGTGAACTGCTCAGATATTATAGTGATGAGAGCAATAGGAAATTTAAAATTCTGTCTTCAGAGCAGAGTTTCAATAGTGTGCAGTAAATAAGGGACACTGATCATCAGTGAGGAACTAAAATCCTTTAGACAAGCTAAAGCGAGCACCTATCTTTCTGTATACTGAAAAATAGTTTGCGATCATTTATCATAATGTGTGTTTGTATCATAATACATATGCTGGAAGAGGTAGAATTAAGGATTCAGAGAAAAACTTTTTTTTGTTTTTCCTAGTTCTTAAGCCCTTGATTTTGTACTCCTTTACTGAGGTTTTTTGTGTAATTGCAAATATAGAATATAATTTTTAAAAGTTATATGTTAATTTATATAACCTATATCTAAAAGGTGTACCTATCTATCCAAGAAGTAATGTATTACAAACAGAAAATAACGGCTAAATTATAAATATAGTCACCAATAGTTGTAAAATAGTTTGAAGTAAAATCATTGCCATCACATTTTCTTTATTGCAAAGCTGTTAAGCTCATTTACATTTCTCTGTTATTTTAGTCCTTTTCATTTTATTTTATTTTATTTTTTAATTTTCTCTGGACTTTTTTATTTTTATTGTTAGCTCTCAATTATTTTATTCTTTTCCTCTACCTTTCTGAACATGTAATTTTCTCTTTCCAAGTGCTCATATAATACAAAACTTCTTTACATGTCCTGCACACATTCGGTGTATCTATTTTTCTATTTAAAAAAAAATCTACCTCTAATATCAACAATTCTTCATAGTTTCTCCTGATTGCACCGCATTTGTTGAAATTTCCACTATACCTTCTAGAATATACTGATCATTTTAGCTTTTTTAATGTGAAGGGATCTAGTTTATCACAAATTGCTATGAATTCAGAAGTACAATGTACTGTAGGGAAGTTGAAAGTATCCAATATGTACTCTTCCTTCATTTTTTCGGTCAGCCCTATTCAGTTCTGTTAGCACTTTCTGAGAACAGAATGTATTCCGTTTAGAAATGATTGGATCATCTGTTTTACTCAACCAAGTGACATTCATTCACCCATTAATAGCTCCTTATTTCCCATCCAGGTGTCCTCAAGAGAGAATCTGTCTTTTTTACCTCTTTTAAATCTGCAGGATAATGGGAACCCAGAAATTGCAATTAAATGTTTCATGATGTAAAAAGTAATGAAATCATAAATAACATTAGAATAAGAAAAAAAGGAAGGGAAAGTCGAATACAGTAGCAGCAAGTTAGTCAGGTAAATAAATTACTATAGCACTCTTATTTCCTAAAGGAAAACAAGTGCTTACTCAGGTCATAGCTATACTCCAGAGATTCTATTACAGATAGATTGATAATTTCTAGATCGTTAAGAGTGAAATCAGCATTCCATTATATGACAAATTTTAACTCTCTTCCCTCATAAAAAAATTACCTCTATTTTTTTTTTTCAAAATGGCATAGTTACTCCTCAGGGAGAAGATTTCTCCAGAAGTTTTGAAGGAAATTGAGCAAATTATTTTCTTGGTGAAGAGACTTTTTCCCCCTGAAAATTGTGTGACATGTCTAACATTTCTTTGTGTCCTGCTTTGAGTGAAGGAATGTCTGCAAGTTACCTGTAGTAGAAAAAATCAAGTTCAGTGTGGACTTCCATTTGTGCGTTATAAAGCGCTGACACATCACTTAGGCAAAACCAACTCCAAGGCTCCTGATTCTACATTTTCTCCTGCCTTGATTGAATCAATATGGTGCTTCTTACATTAGCAATACCAATGATAGTATTTAGAATTGGCTAGACAGACCTAGCCAATATACGTTTTGCTCAATGTTAGTCTATGCTGAATGTGATGAACCAGCTTGGACTATGGCAGGTGGGAAGGACTGTAGATTTATGAGATCACACTTACTTTTATAAAAGATGAATTCTGTTCTATTCTGTTCTATTCTATACTGATTTTTATATTGTGTTTATCAATGCATCAATGCAGCATTTGTGTGTCTAAGCAATGTGATATGGGTAAGAAACATGTATAATGCGGTATTTTATTTTGGATCTTTATACACATGTACTTGCATGCGCTACTACGGTCTCATATTGGTGAAGACAAGTTCAATGAAATGCACCTTGCACTTGGGATGAAGATCAATGAAAGGGGTGGTGTCCCTTAGTTCCTGTTGAAGTTAATGTCATAGTTCCAGGATAACCCCTGAGAGAGCCTGCTCTCTACTAAGCTTTATATTTGTTTCAGATTAGGGGTTCTCAATCTCTGGCCTTCGAGCCATATCTGGTCAACAGAGACATGAAATGAGGCCCCTGGTGCTCACCATGAGTTGGGAAATTTTGTGATGGGGGAGCAGTGGCAAATAATACTGCTATCCCTCTGCTGCTGCCAAATTCCCAAGCTCCACAGCTAGATCAGGGCTGGGCCATGCCCCCTTACCTTGCATGGAAGGATTGAGGCCAGCCTGCCCCTGCACATGTGGTCTGACTAGGCCCTGCCATGGTTGTAGGGCAAAATGGTTGAATACCACAGTTATCAATTATTGACTATATTGTGTCAGAGGAACATAACTATCAAATACATTCTTCATGTTGAAGCTTTAGGGGATTCTCTGTGGCAGTTTGTGGGCTGCCTTAAAGGTTAAGCTGAAGGTGGCAGCTGAGCAGGGGTTTTGAGGACTGTAGATCTTTGTAGATCTCACTCCAAGATCTTAATTTGCTTTTCTATGGAAGCTACTGTAGGGAGCGTTGGGCATATTTGGTGTGCTTGTTGTAACATTACTGCTGAAAAGATGTGCGTTGGCAATCTGTACTAGTTAGAGATCCTTAAACTGCGAGACCTTCTTGTCCCAGTATATTTCATTTTTGTAAAACAGCTAAGAGATAACAAATGAAGGAGGCTAAGTCAGCCTTCACCTGGACGGGAAGAAGCCTCCTAACCAAGTGGAGATCTAAGAAATCATTAGTCAGGGATAGTACCATGTGAGAACTTAGGGTCAAATCCAAATCATTCAGCTAGGGACCTAAATATGTCATGTGACAGAAAGTTTTTCAGATTGTCCTTGTTCAGTGGCTATTAGGTATTGAGGTCTCAGTTGGCGTGAATAGGGTGCTTCTCACCATTATTTCATCTTGAAAACAGTCATTGGGGCAGAATTTATTGCACCTTAGTCTTTCCCAAATGACAGTTTTCCAGCAATCAAACTATGTTTTGATCTATTGAGTAGAATGCAGCTGTTAGTTTCTGATCACTTAAAGTTTTTGCAAATGACCCTGTCAGCTTGCACTGCTTAGCCTTCTCCAGATGAAGGACTAAGCCATCCAAAGCTCATGGATACTTACTATTCTGGACTATATTTTACTCTCAGGCCAACTCTAAAATATGTATTCTTATCTGTTCATCTGCATATTTCTACTGAAATCTTGTGGTGCATATATTATGCATCTAACTTCTTCCCCTGGATGTATATCTGTTAGGTAGGTCAAGCATCTTTCCTGATCCAATTATAAATAGGAAATAGAATCACAGAATCATAGAAAATGAGGGTTGGAAAGGACCTCAGGATGTCATCTAGTCCCAACTAGAGCATCCCAGCCAAGTCTTCGTCTAGCTGGGTCTTTCTAGCCAGGAGATTCCACAGACTGTCTGAGTATAACCTGTTCCACTGCTTTACTACTCATCTAGTGAGAAAGTTTTTTTTAATGTGTAACCTAAACTTCCCTAGCTGCAACTTGAGGCCATTGCTCCTTGTTCTGTCATCTGCCACCACTGAGAACACTCTAGCTCCATCCTCTTTGGAACTTTCCTTCAGATAGTTGAAAGTTGCTGTTATTTACATCCCTTCAAATATATGTAATTAATCTATCAATTTTCCCAGAGATATAATCTCTCACTTCTTCTACTCAGTGTTTATAGATACCGGTCTCTGCCAAGACAGCTTCCAGGTTTTGGCCTTGGTTTAGGCTTCCCCTTAGATGTGTAAGCACCCCACATTATGTCTGAAGATGGGTCTGGGGTCACCTAACCATATGACCATTTGGCAGTCTATTATCTATAGTCATTTCACAAGTGAATTCTCAGTGATTGCTTTTCCTAAGCAAGCTAGACATAATTGCTCTTAGATGCCTTTGTCCATCTTGATGCCTAATCAGCAATCACTTGACTAGCTAATATGAGTCCCTGATAAAATGCAAAAAATCAGAAATGAAAATTCTAGTTTCCTGTCCAGACTGTGGTCTCCCCCTATGACAGACATAGAGGTGAGTGGAACATCTAAACAAGTGATGTGTTGAAATAAATATGTCTGCGAAATGAAAAATGTTAATTTTGGGGGCTTTTTGATTTCCTGTGTAGAAGGGAATGTGGCCTTTTTCTTTAGATGGAAAATATTTTAATAACCCTTGTAGATTAATTCCATGGAGGTCAATAGAATTCCTATTTACCACTGATTTACCTATTGCCACTGATTTAAATAAGATCAGAATCTAGTTCTTTGATCTTTCCTAGTCCCGGGTCTCATTGACTCAATGTAACCATATCTAAAATGGAAGTAATAATCACGCATATTGACCATCATTGTTCCCCTGCTTTACCTGTAGCAGATTAGGGTGCAATGCTTTATGGTTATGTGACATGCTTACTTGTATAGTTTTAGAAAAAGGTTAGACAAGGAATTGCTTAGGAAGGTTTGGGTAGAGATGATCATGCCTCAGTCAGCGGGTTGGATTTGATGGCCTTTGGAAGTCCCTTCCAGTCCTACTTTTCTATGATTCTATTAAACACAAAAACAATTAAACAAAACATAGGTTAACATTAGCTACCAATATAGACCAAACACTATATTATTAAATGGTAAATATATTCCCAGAGGCCTAAGGAAGGATACTGCGATAATCAAAATCTTGCCTTTGTCTATCCCAACTATGCAGAAGATATCACCCACAAGAATCTTGCCTTTCAAATATATTAGTAAATCTAACTCAGGAAACCATCTATGTATCATATTCCATGAACACAACATAATATTCCTACTTCTGGGATTAGTTAATGACAATTACCAATGACTTTTTAGAGTAAAATATACGGACAATCCTGGCAGCAAGGAACCCCTCACCACTAGCTTCTAAAGCAGAGGTTCTCAATCTGTGGTACGTGTATCACCAATGCTACGCAGACAATCTGTCAGTGGTACACATTCACAGTTTTATTATACTTACTTTATATAATAAAATTTGCTGGTATTACTTAAGGTTGAACTGAAAAATTTGCTGGTGGTACTTCAGGTTGTACCACCAATTTGTTGCACAATCGGTCAAAATTTGGAAACTGCTGCTCTAAAGTATTTGCTCTGATTAATTGCTCTTCTGGCCTTATGCATCTTGCACCCCAGCTGCCCCAAAGGGAGTGGCTCTATCCTAACTACTCTATAGCTTCATGTTTAGGGTGCTTTTCTGGCTGAGGAGACCCTAGAATTTAGCTCTCCAACTTCTTAGACAAGTAGTGTAACCCATGGATTAGGTCAGAGGGCAGAAATGATTTTTGTCAGAGTGCCAGAATCACCCCAACCTCCACCCACATCTTGACTTGGTGTGCCAGAGATGGGGGAGCCCCAAGAGGCCTGATCCTCATTGCTGGTGGTGGCTGCATGCATGACTGGGTGCATAGTGGGGGAGAATCCAAGGCTGTGCTGCCTCAACCTCTTCCCTGATATTCACTGCAAGCCCTGTGTCACTTGCCACTGCCATGGAGCAGCTGTTTGCAGCCTCTAGGCTTCCTGCTGCAGCCAGCCTGGGCTCTGGGCACCTGTAGCAGGCAGCCAAGAGGTTTCAAACAGCTATGCCAGGCTCTACAGCCCTGGCACTGGCTCCATGGCAGCTGCACATGCACCTCTGGGTGGATGGCGGGGGTGGAACCAGGGTTGGGTTGGCCTGCCCCAGCCCCTTCCCCGCCATACACTGTGAGCCACGTGTGCACCCGCTACCACCATTTAGCTGGTGCTGGGGCTCTGGAGCCCAGTACAGCTGTTTGCATCCTCCTAGATGCCTTCCAGGCTCTGGGCAGCTGTAGCAGGCAGCTGGAAGGCTCCAAACTTTTGTGATGGGCTCTGCAGCCCCAGCACTGGCTCCATGGTGGTGGCAGTTGCACACATGCTTCAGGCAGACAGTGGAGGAGGAGCTAGGGTTGTGCTCCGGGGGCGAGAGGCATTTTAATTAGAGTGGATCTTAGGAGCCAGTCTAATTAATGTGCCCACAATATCTTGTGTATTCAGCATCCTGCACTTCAAAAAGGCAGTGGGGGCACTCTAACTAAAGCTTGTATGTATGATTAGCACACTCCAGCAGCCTTAGCATCGTGTGTAATCAGCAAATATCACTGTACTTCAAAATGGCAGTGGGGGGGCTCTTTAACTGAAGCCTGTATGACAAGCTTTAGTTAAAGCTTAAGTCATTGGATGACAAGCTTTAATCAAAGCATCCCCACCACCATTTTGAATCACAGGTATGCTGAGTACATACGATGCCAAAGCTGCTGGAGTGTGCTAATTAGACTCAATTAACTGAGACAGCTCTGACGTGTTCCAGTTCAAAAGCATCCTATCAGGATTTGGCCATGAGTATAGGAGCCCTATGTGTCTCCCTAAAGCTCACGCTTAAAAACCAGATTGCCAGTTGGAGGTGCCCAACCTTCCCCATGGACTATAGAGGAAGCCTGGGAACCAAATACTGCCATTTGGATTGTCCCTCCATGGCAAGGCACATCTTTTAGAAGCATTGCAAGTAGAGGTAGCTACAAGATTAATCTGGATCTAGGCCTTAGTGACAGTGAGGAATCCAGAAATACTGCTATGCTAAGGACTGAATTGATCAGTTATAGGTATGTTCTTTTAAGTCAGCGAGACTGCATTGTACCTGCAGGCTCTTCAGAAACCTTGCCTTTTCTTCACCTGTTTTAGTCAGAGTCACCTTGAATCAACTGTTTCTTATCCAGTGGGTCAGTAGGCTAACTTGGAGAGAATGGTATAACTATTGCTGTTTATGGCAACAAGGGTGTCGTGTATTCTGCTGGAACTTGAGTTCATGTCATATTTCCTGTCATTTAGCCTTTATATTGAAGCTGATTAGGACTGGAGAAAGATTTGTTCCATGTGGGACTCTATAAGTTTGTCGTGTAGGACAAAAGAATGCATTTGTTCTTCAGCAGTGTCTGTCAAATAAACTGTGATTTATGCTCATTATAATTTTAGGTAGAGGAAATTGTTATATACTGAGGAATGATACCAAAGGCAAGTCCTTCCATTTTCAAAATATGCACATATAGTCTCTGCCTCCTGGTCATCATCCTCTGCATTTTGCCATTTGGAATAATTAAGTTTTACCAAAACTAAGAGACTCATTAGTGTTTTCTCCAGCCCAAAGACAGTAGACTAATGATGGAACTTTGTGTGCTAATCAGTCATGCTCACTGTGGGCACTGGGGTGTGCCTGATACCTGAAGATAGCAAAATGGGGGAGGTAATTAAGGACTCACTCGACCAGCAGCAAGCTGGGCTGGAGCTATATAAACCATAAGCCAGAGTGGCCCAGGTAGTACAGCCTGGGAGGAGCTCCTAGCAGCAGAGCCACAGGGCTCCTGAATACTGGAAGAAAGCCACTCTGCAACAGAGGGAACAAGGAAAGGTACCTGGGGTAGAGAGGGGCTTAGTTATGCAGGCAGGTGACCCTGGTTTATGTTAAGTCTAGGGAAGGCTTGAGTATCTGCCAGAGAGAAGGTTCTTGTTAGTAAATTGTACTAGCAGTTTAGCCTGGAGCCCTACAAGAGCAGGCATGGCTTATTCAGAGGGCTGGCAGCTCAAAAGTGGCTGTGTATGGGGTCCATCAGGGAGTTCAGGGGCCTAGAAAGTAAGGATCTGGAGATCCATGAGTCTCAGGCCCAGAAAGGGCTGGGTGGGTGATCTAGGAACATGAATCAGGGCTGATAAAGGGAGTGAATTTAAAGATATAGAGAGTGCCAGAGTGTGGGACCTGGGTTCAGTAGCCAGTGACTGCTGACAGTCACACCAGAGGGTCCATAGGAGAGCACTTAGCATATATTATCTCATTTGAATACTCAAACACCAGCTTTTTACATGCAGTTAACATATGTTAAATGTCACACATAACAAGGCCTAACATCTCTGAATGAGATTACCTTTTAGTATAAGATAAAAGGGTTGGAGCTTTACTGTGCATTAGCTGCTGTGCAGAAACTTCTGTATATTCTTACCTCACAGTGGGTGCGTCTACTTGAGACCTTTACTGGGGAGCTGAATAATTAGTTCTGCAGTAAATATCTCAGCATCTATGCATTTGCCCCTATTAGGGTGCAGGAAATGAATAGGCTCTGCAGCAGGATAGTACTTGTAAATACAAGTATTACCCTGTTGCGGAGTTTTTTCATGCACAGCAGTGCACATGCAGATGTTGACCTGGCTGGCTGGGGCACAAGGGTGCTTCATTCAGCGCAAGGCTACCTGCTGGCTAGCCCTGCACTGAAGCACCCTTGTACCCCCGCCAGTCACTCCGCACCACATTGAGCCCAGTCATAGCACATTGAGCCTTCAGGGCCCCTAGCCAGCCAGAGCTGCTCCAACTGGGCTGTACGTACTGTACATGAATAAACTCCAGAACTGATTGCTTTCGAGTTAATTGCTCCCAGGTGCACGTGGCACTATGCTCTGGAGTCTATTCATGTGCACTAGTTGCAGTTGTAGATGCACCCAATAAGTGAGAACTAACCTCAATAGGGACAGGGTGAGAGCTGGATGAGGGTCCATGAGACTGACAGGGCCTGCAAGCTGGACTAGGGGTCTGGGAACCCAGAGAGAGGAGCTGTATGTGGGATCAAAGGTCTGGGAACCTGAGAGAGATGCTGCACATGGGACCAGGGGTCCAAAGCCCAGAGAGGGATGAATATAGGACTAGGGGGTCCAAGAGCTGAGAGGAAATGCTAAACCAGGGGCTAGGGGGTCTGAGGGCCCAGAGCGGGGTACAAGTGTGTGAAGGGAACATTATTAGGGTAATGCCTGAGAAGCTTGGGTCATGGTGTAGGGGAGAAACAAAGTCGCACAGTTTGCTCTTAAGGTTACAGGTGCCCAACAAAGGTATGGACAGGCTGGATGGCCTAATAGCTTGGGGGGCAGGACTGTGACTAAGGGGACATAGGAAAGGCCCAGTGGTGATTGACACAGACTTGGGCTCAGCTGGAGCTCACAGGCAGCCTCCCTTACAAAATCTTCCGTAAGAACAAGGCATGGTGGGTGAGTGATCAAAGGAGGGCTACAGTCAAGCCTGAGCCAAGAAGGAACTGCATGGCCACCAGGGGGTATCACGGCCACCCTTGTGGCTGTGAGCTGCTGCACTCACAAAGTCTGACAACTTTTTTTTTATTCTACTCTATTAGACTAGAATGAATATGTAATCAAAATATTTTGGAATCAAATGTGGGGGGGACTGATATGAAGATACCCATATGCTAGTTATCATTCTTTCCAATTTTTCTCTATTTTTTTAGTCATGGAAACACTTCTGAAGAGGCTATATCTGTTATTAGAATAAATGGAATTTTACTTGCCACATTCAGAAAGTTAAGTAATATGAAATCAATTGGGATGTCTTATATCAAAGAAAGTAGTTGTTTGTATGTAGTAGGGGCTATTGAAGGAGGTAGTCATCCAAAGATAATGGCTATATTAACCTTTCCAGGACTGAAAATATAGTAACAGCATTATAGAAATCAGTGGTATGGTCTCCCTTGGAGTATTGTGTTCAACTCTGATCATCACATTTCAGAAAAATATAGCAGAGATACTGAATAATTGAACTAGGCGTGGAAATAACTTTTATATGAAATTGGATCTATTTACCTCAGAGAAGCAACAAATAGGAGTGGAGATGATAAAGAGATACTAAGTAATGAATGGTAAAGAGAAGGTAGATCAAGAACTGTTGTTCATCCATTTTCATAGTTTAAAATATAGAAACTTTCAGTGAAACTGAACTTCAGTCATAAAGGGAAATACGTTTTCACATAATACACAATTAATTTGTGGAACTCATTGCCAAATGATATCATTGAGGCCAAATGTTATAAGATTCAAAAATTGATTTCACATTTATAGGGATGACAAGAACATCTAACCTTATCTCTTTCCTTTTTCTGTATCTTTGTGACAAGGTATTTAGCAGAATTCAGAGATTCAGTGGAACCCTATAGGCCGCACCGTAAGTGCTTCTGCTGTGACCTTGAATATTTAACCTCTGGGCAATCAACCATATGCCTTAGTACCCATGCTACCCCAGCCCCCATCAAGTCTAAGGATAATCAAGGATCACCCCCCTCCAAGAATTTAGAAGCTTTATACACCTTCATGATTCAGAACTTAATCTAACCTGCTCTGATTGACAGCAGGTTCAGGCTTGATATCAGGAGGCATAGGGCTAGGGCTAGGGCTGCCAGGCTCTGGAATGGGCTCCCAAGGGAGGTGGTCTTCAAGAGGAGATTGGATAGAGGGAGAGGGTCTTCAAGAGGAGATTGGATAGATATCTGACTGGGGTATTATGATCCCAGCACTTGTTCCTGCCCATGGCAGGGGGCCAGACTAGATGATCTGTTCAGGTCCCTTCCAACCCTAGAAACTATGAAACTATAACAAGTATCATCTTCTCTTGCAGGAGATTAACATATGAACAGCTTTACATAAGGTAAAAGGGTCACGGCTTCCTTATGAGATAGCTGGTCCATAGCAACTGTGCATACTCTTACCTCATGAAACCTAAGTCATGGTAACTTCTCTCTCAGTAAAAGTGGCCTAAACTGTTGAGGTTAGCTCTTGCTTGCATATCTATATGGGCAACTAGTGCATGTGAATAAATACTGAAGCTTATTGCCATTTGAACATGTGCCTAGGAGCAATTAACACCAAAACAATAAGCTCTCGAGTTTATTCATATGCGGCACGTGGAGCTTGGTAGGAGCAGCCCCAGCTGGCTGGGGGCCTGACAGGCCAGGGCTGCTCTGACTGGGTTCAGTGTGTTGCCGGCTGGCTGGCTGGGGCATGAGGATGCTTTGGTGTAGCGTTAGCTGACAGGCAGCCCTTGCACCGTCATGCCCGAGCCAGCCAGATTAACATTTATATGTGCACTGCTGCACATGACAAATCTCCCTCCTGTGAAGCCTATTAGTTTCCTATGCCTTAATAGGGGTGACTGTATAGATGTTGAGAGGTTTACTGTGGAGATAATTAGTCATCTTCACAGTGAAAATCTTGTGTAGATTGGCCCACTGTGAGGTAAGAGCATGAATACAGCACTTTCTGCAGAGCAGCTAATGTATAGTAAAGATCTTTTATGTTATAATAAATGATAATCTCATTTTGAGATGTTAGGCCTTGTCACGTGAAATTTAGCACATGCTAACTGCATGTAAAAAGCTAGTGTCTGAGCATTCAAATGGGATAACTTGTGCTAAGTGCTCTCTTATCAGTTCAAAGTTATGTATTTTTGTGCTGGGGTATCTCCCAATCAAGTGTTGTGTTAAGTTAGGACTGCTCCATGGAGATAATGAAATCAGTTGTGGTCCTGAGGCTGGGTTCTGGTCCTGGTTCTTGTCTCAGGACTGCACAGGAATCTTCAACTAACTCTGGAGATCTCTGGGCTGAAGCCTGAAAAGCAGCTGATTTTTTTTTTTATCTTAGTCCTGGGATAACATCAGAGCCCCAGGGGGAAACTGGAGGGAGTCCCAGGGGTCAGGGGGAAGGCTGGAATAGGAAAGGGGTGGCAGCCTGAAGTGTGACTCCAAGCTCAAGGTAGCTCTAACACTGATCAGTATTTGTGTAGCTCACAGTATGAGGCATAACAAGGCCCTAACTCTCTCCTTCCAATGTATATGGAATCTAGGGGTGTTTGTAACTGGGAGCGGGGGTGTGTTTTAATTAGAGAAGCTCTTGGAGCCACTCTAATTAAAGTGCCCAGAGTGTCTTGTGTATCAGCATTCCTGTGCTTCAAAATGGCAGCAGGGGCACTTTATCTAAAGCTTGCCCCCACTGCCATTTGCTGATACATAAGATGCAGAGGCTGGCTGGAGCACAGTAATTACCATGCTGTAGAAGACTTAATTAACTGAGTAATCACAGAGCACTGGAGCAGCCTCCAGGCTCATGTACAGGCACCCTAGGTGCTTCATTCAGAACACAGAAAGAAGTGACAATTTTTGCCAGATTTTGCCACAGAAAGTGGTATATAGCTATGACCAAACACAAGTGCATGGCTGCAGACTACTTAAAATGGATGGCCTAATAGCTTGCTTAAAATGGATGGCCTAATAGCTTACTTAAAATGGCCAACTGGGCAAAAATTTGAACCCTCATTGCATGAGGGTGCAGGAGGGTAGGGTAGATGAATTGCATGAAGGTTCAGATGAAGACATTTCAATATGGAACGTCTTCTGTAACTTGTGTCTGTGCTGCCTGCCAGCCTGTAACTATCTTCAGAATGGGAGAGGGGCAAATGATGCAGAGGGAGTTCAGTCAGGGTTTTTTTCAGCCCCCACTGGAGGGCAGAGCAGGTGTATTAGAGCCCCTCTAAGGTGGGAAGCTCCAATTTACCCACCCCACCCTCCAGCACTTGCTGGGGAACCCCTAGAACAAGTACTCTGTACTCGCTTTCCCTCTTCCTTTTCTGAAAACACTGCTGGCTGGGAGGGAGCAGGGGCCATTGTTAGGAGAAACTGGCTGCAGACTCCTAGTAAGCAGCTAGATTCCCCTCCTCCCTGGAAACAACAGTGAACTTATGTGTGACAGGCTGACTGGCAGTGACCTGGCCCAGGGGTTTTGAAAAGGCAAAAGACGATTGGAGGACTTGGGATTCCGTTTCCTCACCAATCTGGTAATGATTTGGCCCAGGGGTTTTGAAGGGGTAAAAGATGATTGGAGGACTTGGGATTCCCTTTCTGCACCAATCGGGTCCCAGAGACTCACCATCCCTCCCCCCCGTGTCCTGATTGGCCCCTTGGGTCACCTGGAGGGGGATAAAAGGGGCAGCATGGGCTGACTTGGGAGAGATCAGTGTGGGACAATGAGGAAGGAGCTTCACAGAGCTGAGCAGCAGGGCAGGAGCAGTGCCCCAGAAGAGCCTGAAAGCAGAACCTGCAGGCCGCAGTGTGGTGTGCAGCTGGCAGGAAAGGCTCCCCACTGGGCTCCAGAATCCCCAAGGAGAGGCTGCAGCCAGCAGGAGAGGCTCTCCCACTCTGGGAAGGATCTGAGTAGCAACCTGAGGGGTTCTCAGCTCTGCTTCTAGCTTCTCCAATCAGAGGCCAGGCAGCTTGACATGAGGCCAGGCTCTAAGAAAGTCAAGACCCCTCATAGGCAAGAATAGTGGTGGCTGTGTGGCAGTATTCCTGCCTACCATGCGGGAGATTTGGGCTCAAGTCCTAGCTGAAGTGGATTGGGGTGAGTGAGATAACAAAGCAAGCAAGTCTTTGCACAGTGGGAAGTGGCTGTTGTGCTTTCTCCTCCTCCAGATACCAAGGCCCTATGTTTCCTTGGCATTTGACATTTTCCATTTTGTGCCCTTTGTATATTTCACTAACCGGTATTGTTTGTTCTGTTGTTTGAGTTCTATATTTTGTTAACCCTGTTTTTGTCAGTGATTCAAAGTGTCTAACCTTTGAATCCTGCCCCCTTTGGGGCATTGTAGTATCCACTATACCCTCTGACTTATGCCTGTTATGTTCCCAGTATTAAAAGGTATATGGTTAAGTCCCCATTGGTGGTCTGGCTCTGCTCTATAGGGGAGGAGAGTCCCTACACCTCCCACAGCACTTGTGCACCTGCTTTGATCCCTTCAATTGGAGAGGGGGTACCTCCTTGGAGTACCGCCTGGGTTTGGAGATATTTAACTCAAAATGCTTCCTGGAAGGCATTCTGAGTTACAGCGGGGACCTGCACATCTGTCTGAACTCTCAGGGCCTTACACTCATAGTAGAGGGGCATCTTACATTCATGTTAGAATTAATTCTAAGTCAATTGCTTGAAATCATAAAAGATGGGTATGCCAAAGATAGGAATTAAACCCTGACTTCCTGAGTGAGCACATCTGCACATGTAGTTTATGGCAGAGTTGACTAGCTCCACAGTAAAGCATCACAGTCTACATGTGCACCTGTATTAGGGTGTAGTAAACTAATGAACTCCACTGTTGAATAGTACTATCTGGGACAAGTACTATCCTACAGCACAATAATTTCATGCACATAAATGCATGTGTAGGCAGCGACTGCGGCATGAAGGTGATACAGTGCCGGGGCTGCTTGCCAGCTAGCTCCACACTGTAGCACCCTCATGCCCCAGCCAGCCTCTCCACTGCCCAACACTACCACCTGGAGCCCAGCCCCGAGACTGATTTGCTCAGCTTAAATTGCTGTGGCACATGTGAAGATGCTGAATCTGAGAAGCAGCTGACTCATCAAGACACATTCATAATGTGTAGATGCACCCAGTGGGTGCATCCACGTGAATGCTCATGTGCATCTTGCAGCATTTCAAAGCCCTTTGAGATGCTGCAAGAGGCACATGCAGGAACGGAAAAGCTTCCAGGGGGTCAAAGAAAACTGCACATGCGGGAATGAAAAAGCTATCCAGGAGTCAAAGAAAACCATGGAGGGGAAAAAAGCGGGGCAGGGCATGGTCCTGGACAGTGCCCAGAGGCAACTGGAAGCTCGGTCCACCACAGAGACACTGGTAGCTAGCCAGCCAGAGAGTCTCCATGGCTGGCTTTCACCCTGGTGCTAAAGCACACTGCCTGCCCATGTGGGGCAGGCAGCAGTGCAAGCTGCAGGGACCTGGACCCAGGCTCCTGCTGCTAAGTAGGGGGTTGGGGGGGCTGGAGGAGGAGGGAGGGGACTATGGGAGGACCTGTGCTGGCCATGTCTGCTCCCCCAGCCCCCTGGATTGCTGCCCTGCCCATCCCCATCCCCATCCCCATTCCCATCCCCTGCCTGCTCCCTGAGTCCCCCCGATCACTGCTCTGCATGGTCCCCCTTGGAGGGGGATGGGGCCTGCCCCAAACCTTCCCAATTGCTGCCCCATCAGGCCCCAACATCCTTGCAATTGGGAGGGAAAAAAAAAGCCCTGCACTTGCTGGCAGTAGCAGCTGCCATTGGGGCCACTGGGGCCTCATGGCAGAGCCCCCCCATGCAGCATGGAGCCCAGATGAGTCACAGTGGCCCCAGCTGTGGAGCCATGCAAAGCCCTGCTGACCCTGGCTGCACCTGTGTGATGGGGCAGTGGCAGTGTGGTTGCTAGCTGGTCAAGGCCCCAGTGCCCACAATGGTAGCTACTACAGCCAGTAAGTGCAGGGCTCTTTTGCTTTTCTTTTCTGGGGCTCGGCAGAGGGTGTGGGGCCATGTGGGGTGGGGATCGGAGATCCCTGCTGTCTCACGCTATGCAGGGGGGTTCTGCTATGTGGCCCCTGAGTCCCCACACCCCCTGCTACTGCCCATGAGTGCAAGGCTTTTTTTTTTTTTTTTTTTTTAAGTGCCAGGAGCCTGGGGCTGGGTGGGACAGCCATTGGGGGTGGGGAACAGGCCTGGGGGTGGGGCTGGGCAGAGCAGCCACTGGGGGGGCTAGGGGTGCAAGTGGGGGTTGTGGCTGGCTGGAACAGCTGGGGGGGGGTGCAGGAGCCAGCAGGGGATGGGGCTAGGTAAGGCAATAATCTGGGGGGCTGGGAGAGCAAGTGGGTATGGGGCATGTGGGCCCTGCAGGGGTGTGGTCCCTCTTGGCTGTGTCCGTATGTGGATGCAGTCCATGAGCTATGCAGGGGGGCTGCACCCTGCAGGGGGCAGGGAACCCATCCCTTCTGAGCATCCCTTTAAACAGTCCCCCCATAATCCACCCACACTTACCCACACACCTCACATCCCCCCACATCCCTCCACAGCCACCAACATCCTCCCATTCCCCTTCCCACCCCCACTCCTGCAAACCCCACTCTCCACCAGCACATACCCTATTTGCCCAATTGCCGGACAGGATGAGACCTTCTGGCAGGAGCTGTGGCTACAGGGGAAGCTCTCCCCAAATCCTGGTTAGGGTCGCGGCGAGCTCAAACTTCTCTACAGTAAGAAAACCAAAGGCAAACAGCAAAAAAATAGGTATTTAGAATTCATTTTATTATGATGATAGAGACACTGGTAGGCTTCCAAATTGCTTTAACACTGTAGATGTATCAATAAAACATTGCCCAACTTATCACTGTCTCTCTATAGTGGTCTTTTGTTTTAATTGTGGAGAAACATGGATTTTACAGAGTGACTTTGGGATTTTTTTGTCAAGGATTTTTCAGTTTTCAAAAAAGGAACACCAGAATTCCTTTTAGAGAGGCAAGTGGAAGGACTCAGCCAGAGGAGCCAGCTCAGAGCTGGCACCTTGGACTCAGCTGGAGGTGAATGATCTCCTCGCCAATTGGGCCCAGAAGGACATGCTTTGACAGTTCAAAGCAGGCCACCGCACTGGGAACATCTTGTGGGCAATAGCTGCCAAGCTGGGCAGGGGATACACATAGACGTAGTGCTGCACAAAGGCCAACTTTGCAGCCACAGCCCACTGGCAGCTGGCCCAGAGGGGCTGTGCAGTCCCCATCTGGGTCTAGCAGATCACATCTGGGTCTGGCAGGTGCACAGTAGGTCACAGCCAGGCAGCAGCTCCCACTGCCAGACTGCTGCAGTTGTCCTGTAGTGCCAGGCCAATTCTCATGATCTCAAAATTGTGCTGTGAGATGGGAGGGTGTGACACAATTGCACATATACACATGCAAAAATCAATTAGGTGCATACACACACACTACTAACTCAGGCACATACACATACCAGTCTAAGTACATGCACACCTATCACCAATCCAAGCACACACACACTATACTCACCAACATTAGACAAAAATCAGTTGTCAGTACCTGCATACCCAATACACATACACAGATTACTAAATCATATATCATGCACATGATGATATATTTGCCAGTTCACACACACACCTACACAGACACACAGGTGAGTTCCTAACTTGGGTGGTGTGCTGTGTATGTGTGTGCTTGGGGTACTTGGGATACACCTAGGACACTTGGTGACTATGGGAGGGGGAGTCAAGGGTCAAAGATTTCCAGAAGGAGGGAGATGGATGATGAGAGAGGGAAAAACAGGAGAGTGAAAGTTGCTGGGACTGGGATTAGAACTGGCAGACTAAAGGGAAGCTGGGGTTACTTGAGGTTAAGGGGACTAAGGGTAATTTAAGGTTAACTGGTGTTGATTGATCAAAGGAAAATGTGGAAAGCTGGCAGAGCAAAAGAGTGATGCTGGGGAGAAGCTGGCACAAAGACTGGAGCTGGAGCCAGAGCTAGAGCGAAGAGATGTCAGGGAGCAGCAGGGAGAGCCAGGAGTGACTGCAGATGCTGGAGAGGGGATCCGGGTTCCAGGAAGAAGCTGTGAGGAGCCTCTGAAGGTGTCAGAAGTAAGCTGGGAGATCAAGAATGCTATAGGCAGTGCCGGGGGCCAGAAAAGAGAGCTGGGAACAGGTAGAGGTTATGGGCAGTGTTGGGAAGGGCTGGGTGGAAGATTGGGGAGAGAAAGTGGACGTGGTGGGGCAGGGGTGGGAAGCTGGGAATGGACACCAATGGAGAGAGAGAGATAGGAGAGAAAAGGCAGAGGCGAGAAGCCAGAGAACAGAGTGACTCCAAAGGGGGCCCTGGTGAACAGATTTTCCCCTGCTGCTGGCCCCTGATAAGGTTGTAGGCAGCCACAAGATCCCCCCTCAGTCTCCTCTTGCAGCGACTGAAGAGATTCAGGTCCATCAGCCTCTCTTCATAGGGCTGGCCACGGAGGCCCTCAACCATATGAGTGGCCCTCCCCTGGACCCTCTCCAGGTTCTCCACATCCCTCTTGAAGTGCGGTGCCCAGAACTGGACACAAGACTCCAGCTGTAGCCTGACCAGCGCCGCATAGAGGGGGAGCAAGACCTCTCTGGACCTGTTAGTGATGCCTCTGTTGATGCATGACAGGGTGCGGTTGGCTCTGCCTATTGCTTCGTCGCATTGGCGACTCATATTCATCCTGGGTCAATTCTGACTCCAAGATCTCTCTCTGCCTCTGTGCTGCCAAGAGGGTCAGTCCCTAACCTATAACCATAATGCTGGTTCCCTCTTCCCAGGTGCAGCACCCTGTACTTGTCCTTGTAGAACCGCATCCTGTTAAGATCCGCCCACTTCTCTAACCTATCCAGGTCTGCCTGGATGCAGTCCCTGCCTGCCAGTGTATTCACTTTACCCCACAGCTTGGTGTCCTCAGCGAACTTGAACAAGGTGCACTCCACACCCTCGTCCAGGTCGCTAATGAAAATGTTGAACAGCACCGGCCCAAGGACCGAGCCCTGGGGGACTCCGCTGCCCACACCCTCCCAGGTCGACATCAACCCGTCCACCACCACCCTCTGGGTGCGCCCCTGAAGCCAGTTTGCACCCATGTGACTGTGCATTCATCAATGCCACAGTCCCTCAGCTTGCCCACCAGAATTGGGTGGGACACTGTGTCGAAGGCCTTCTGGAAGTCCAAGAAGATGACATCAACTTCCTCCTTCCCATCTAAGCTCTTTGTTACCTGGTCATAGGAAGAGACCAGGTTAGTCAGACAGGATTGGCCTGGCACAAACCTGTGTTGGTTACCCCTCAACATCACTTCCCCTGCAGGGCTCTTCCAAATGTGGCCCTTGATAATTTTTTCAAATGCCTTCCCCAGGATAGAAGTGAGGCTGACTGGCCTGTAGTTGCCAGGCTCCTCCTTCCTCTCCTTCTTGAAAATAGGGACCACATTGGCCTTTTTTCAGTCCTCAGGGACTTGGCCCGAGCACCAGAAGTCCTTGAACAGCCGTGCCAATGGCTCTGCGATGACACCAGCCAATTCCCTCAACACCCGCGGATGAAGGTCATCTGGGCCTGCTGACTTGGACACATCTAAGCCCTCCAGGTAATCCTTAACTAGGTCTGAACTAACAGTCGGGGGACTCGCATCCTTCCTCGACCTCTCTACACTATCACGCAAGAGCACCCCATTGTCAGCAGACAGGAACACGGAGGCAAAGAGCTTGTTGAAGAGTTCTGCTTTCTCTCATGCGTCCATCACCAACTGCCCTGCCCTGCCCCATAGGGATCCAATGTTACCTCGAGACTTCTTCTTGCTACCTATATATTCGAAAAAGGACTTTTTGTTATCCTTAATCCCAGAAGCTAATCTAAGCTCTAGTGCTGCTTTAGCCTTCCTTACCAAATCCCTACAAGCTCGGGTCAGGGAGGTGTACTCCTCCTTTGTCCCTGCCCCCTGCTTCCACCGCCAGTATGCTTTTTTCTTTTCCCTCAGGCCAGCCTGGATATCCAAGCTTAGCCATGAAGATTTCTTGGGCCCTTTTCCCACCCTCCTGTGCAGAGGAATTGTGTCCTGCTGTGCCCCAAGGATAGCCTCCTTGAGGAAGGACCACCTTTCCTGGACTCCCATACTAGCTACGCCCCGGGCTCTGAGTGCCTCCCTGACTACTGCCCTGAGCACATCAAAGTTGGTTTTCCTAAAGTCAAGCATTTGTGCTGTGCTAGTTACCCTCCCCACCTTTCTCTGAATAGCAAACTGGATCATTTCATGATCACTGTCCCCTAGCCTCCCTTGTACTAGCACATCCCCCACCAGGTCATCTCCAGAGGCTAACACCAGATCCAGTATGGTGTTACCCCTAGTGGGGACGAGTACCTCCTGCATGAGGTGTAGGTCCTGTATGCATGTCAGGAACCTTTGTGAGTGGCTAGACCTGGCCTACTGCTCCTCCCAGTTGATGTTAGGGTAATTCATATCACCCATGACCACAACATCCTTTGCATGCACAGCTTCCCCAAGCTGCCTGGAGAATTCCAGATCCAGCTCTTCCTCTTGATGTGGTGGCCTGTAGTGAACCCCTACCACCAGATCCCTCTCCCCCCGCCCTCCTTGAAGTTTGACTCACAGGGTCTCAGTTAAGCCTTCCTCTGGTCCCATTTGGAAGGTAGAAGTGGTATACTGTTCCTTAACATAGAGCACAACCCCCCCACATTTTTTCCCCTTCCTATCTGTTCTAAATAACCTATAGCCCTCTATTATCAAGGATAAAAAAGTCCTTCAAGGATAATAAAAAGTCCTTTTTCAAATATGTAGGGAGGATGAAGAAGGCACCGGGTAGTGTGGGGCCCTGCAAAATACGCTGGGCAATCTGGTGGTTGTGCCAGAGGAAAAAGTGGAACTCTTTAACCAATTCTTCACCTCCGTTTTCTTGTGCAGGGACTGGGACTTCCCTGCTGTGATGCAAGACAGACTTGAGGGGAACACCTTCAGACCTCAGGTTGGAGAGGACTGGGTTAGAGAGCTTCTGGAGGGGCTGGACGTGTTCAAGTCAGCGGGTCCAGATGCTCTCCACCCCAGGGTGCTGAGGGAGCTAGCTGGGGTTATTGCAGGGCCCTTGGCATGGCTTTACGAGCGCTCGTGGTGCTTGGGCCAGATGCCAGATGATTGGAAGATAGCTAACGTGGTCCCCATCTTCAAAAAAGGGAAAAGAGAGGACCTGGGCAACTATAGGCCCATCAGTCTTATCTCAATCCTAG
Source organism: Crocodylus siamensis (assembly GCF_052110815.1). NCBI lineage: Eukaryota > Metazoa > Chordata > Crocodylia > Crocodylidae > Crocodylus > Crocodylus siamensis. The sequence continues at coordinate 243,385,016 of NC_143396.1, read as the reverse complement.
GGAAACTCTTTGAGAAGATCCTCAAGGAGCACATCTGTGATGGGCCGGCTTCAGGGATGATGCTCAAGGGCAACCAGCATGGTTTCATTAGGGGCAGGTCATGTCAGACCAACCTGATTGCCTTTTATGATCAGATCACAAAGGCAATGGATGCAGGTGGCACTGTGGACATAGTCTTTCTAGACTTCAGCAAGGCCTTTGACACCGTCTCCCACCCCATCCTCATTAAAAAACTATGCAACTGTGGCATTGATGCCTACACAGTCAGATGGATTGCAGATTGGCTCAAGGGTCGTACTCAGAGGGTGGTGGTGGATAGGTCATATTCAACCTGGGGGAAGTGGGCAGCGGAGTCCTCCAGGGCTCGGTCCTTGGGCCTGCTCAGTTCAATTTCTTCATCAGCGATTTGGACAATGGGGTGAAAAGCAATCTGTTTAAATTCACTGTTGATACCAAAATTTGGGGTGAGGTGAGCACGCTAGTAGGGAGAGAAAGATTGCAGCAAGAACTGGATAGGTTACAGGAGTGGGCTAACATAAACAGTATGCGTTTTAATACTGACAAATGCAGGGTGCTGCACTTAGGCAGTAGAAACCAGCAGCACACTTATAGAATGGGAAACTCCCTTCTTGAGAGCACGGAGGCAGAAAGGGATCTTGGAGTCATTACTGATTCCAAGATGAACATGGGCCAACAATGTGAGGTCACGGTTGGCAGGGCTAACTGGACCTTGTCGAGCATCCACAGGTGCATCTCTAGCAGGGACAAGGAGGTGATCCTCCCCCTCTTTGCGATGCTGATCAGGCCACAGCTGGAGTACTGCATCCAGTTCTGTGCGCCCCACTTCCGGAGGGATGTGGACAACATTGAAAGGGTCCAGAGAAGGGCAACCCACATGATCCGGGGACAACAGGGCAGACCCTACAGTGAAAGACTTTGGGACCTAAACCTGTTCAGCCTTCACAAGAGAAGGCTGAGGGGGGATCTGGTGACTGTCTATAAGCTCACTAGGGGGGAACCAGAAGCGTTTGGGGAGACACTGTTTCCCCTAGCGCCCCCTGGCATAACAAGGACTAATGGACACAAATTATTGGTAAGTAGGTTTAGATTAGACATCCACAAGAACTACTTCACAATTAGGGCGGCTAGGAGCTGGAACCAGCTTCCAAGGGAAGTGGTGCTGACTCTTACCCTGGGGGTCTTTAAGAAGAGGCTTGATGCCTACCTGGCTGGACTCATTTGAGTCCAGTTTTGTGGGGGTTTTTTCTCCTGCCCAGGCGGGGGGTTGGACTTGAAGATCTACAAGGTCCCTTCTGACCCTACTTCTATGATTCTATGTCTACTGCCCAGTCAAAAGTTTCATCCCACCATGTCTCCACTAGGCCAACCAGGTTGATTTTACTACTTGCAAGCAGGAGGACAAGCTCCTCCTGCTTGTTCCCCATGCTTCTTGCATTAGTGAAGAGACACCTTAATCCCAAGGGAGCCCTGAGCACCCCCCTACCTGAGAGACAACTGGTCCCTTGGTATATATCTGATCTCTTACCTGGGCAGGTCCTACACCTGGTTGAGTTTTCTCTTGCTCCTGTGGATCACCATCCCCCGACAAACTTAGTTTAAAACCCTCCAGAGGAGGTCAACTAGCCCGTAAGAAAACAAACACTTTCCTTTGGGGGAGAGATGGAGACCATCATGGCCCAGGAAGCCCTCTGCTCTGAAGTGCGGGTCATGGATCAGGAAGCCAAATCCAGCGTGATGACACCAACTCCGGAGGTGCCAGTTCACCTCACGGATGCAACGCTCTGCCACTGATGGCCTCCACCAACCAGGAGGATGGAGGAAAAGACCACCTGGGCCCCCAACTCTCTAAGCTTGGCCCCCAGAACCATGTAGTCATCCATGATCTGGTCCGCACTACTCCGGGCCACATCATTGGTTGTCACATGGATGAAGACCATAGGACAGTAGTCAGAAGGTTGGATGAGGTCAGTGATCTTCCCTGTGATGTCCCCAATCTTGGCTCCTGGGAGACAGTACACTTCTCTCACATTGGGGTCCATGGGGCGGATGGGTCCCTCCATTCCTCTGAGAAAGGAGTCCCCTGTGATGACAACCCACTGTCTCTTCCTCTGGGTCACTGGATGATGCTCAGTTGGTATGGATGCCGGCTTGTTGGATGACAGCACGGCTTCCTCCCTTCCTCCTTCCTTGTGCCCAATCTCCTCCAGTGCTGCCAGGGCCACATACCTGTTCCCCAGTTGTACTGGGGTGACAGATGATGTAGCTATGCGCTGCCTGTGATGCTGTCTGGCCCTGGAGGTGACTGTCCTCCATTCGCCTCCTGCAGACTCCTGGGTGCTGACAGCCTGAGGGGATGGACCCTGCAGAGAGAGAAAGTACCCATCAATTTCATCCTCCATAGCCCTGATCCCCTGCAGCCTACTCATTTCCGCCTGGAGCTCTCTTACTTGCCCCTCCAGCACCACAATCCTGGCACAGGTGGGACAGGTGAGAGAAGCCCCCACCTCTGTGTCCCCCCCAGCTCCAGGGACCAAGCCAGGCAGCCCCCACAGGCAGGTGGCTGCACCTGCGTGGAAGCCTCACCGGTCCCCGGGCCAGGAGGCAGCCATGGGGTAGGAGCCCTGGCTGCACTCCGCGTGACAACTCCCATGCTGTCACCCCCACTCACTTACCCGGAGATGACTGCTGCTGCTGCTCATGCCACCGTTGGCTCTTCCACTGCCACTCCCTGGCACAAACTCCGGTGCACCCCTAAAGAGCACACCTGTTTATGCTCCCTGTTTGCGTATCTCCTGCCTGGCGTTGCTAAATAGGGTCAGGCAGGGAAAGAGTCCCCTGCCCGATCGCCCTCACCTGGCCCCATTCGCTCCCTTCCACCAGCTTGCCTCCTCAGTGCCACAGCTGTCCCTCAGCTGCGGATTGCTGCTGCTGCTGGTGCTGCTACCTCCACCTCCTCAAGAGTTGGGCAATACTGGGGGCATGTGTGCTTCCTCCAGTGTCCTCAGCTGGGTTCAAATTTCCCGGGCCAGTCAGCAGGGCCAATCAGACAATCAGCTGAGCCAGTCAATCAGTTGTGTCTGCCTGGAGCCCCGCCCCCTGTGGGAACCCCGCTTGTCTGCCGGAGCTTCATTCCACCGGGGGATCCCTGGTAAGTCGACTCTTGGGCTTCCAAGCCCCTAGTCCTCACCCACCCCAATTCCTAACCCTCTCCCACCGTGGCACAAACTCCAGTACATATCAAAAGAGTGCATCTGTTTGCGCTCCCTGTTTGTGCGGCTCCTGCCCGGAGCGGGTAAATAGGGTCAGGCAGGGAAGAGTCACCTGCCCAATCGCCTGCACCTGGCCCCACTCGCTGCTTTCCCACAGCTTACCTCCTCATTGTTATAGCTGCCCCTCAGCTGTGGATAGCTGCTGCTGCTGGTGCTGCTGCTGGTGCTGCTGCCGCTGCCTCCTCAAGGGTTGTGGGATATCGGGGGCACATGCACTCCCTCCAGTGTCCTCAGCCGAGAAGGTGGAAAGAGACAGGGATCAGGGAAAAGGCAAAGACAGAGAGAGAGAGACATGGGAGGAAGATCAGAGGGGCAGAAAGCAGAAATTGGAGTAGGGCTGGGAGGTCAGTAAGATGAAACCCAACTCAGATTCCAAATTAACAGTTTTATTAAACAGGTAATATGCTGTACATGCCTACGAATCTATTGGTTCCTACACATGCACACACACACACAAGCTCTTATACATGCACTCACACAATGGTAACAGGAGAGAAAAAGGCTTGGTGGAGAGACTGAAGTTAAAGTTTGTAGGGACAGAGTCCAGATACGTTGCTTGGGGAAGGAAGGTGTGTGATAGCTACCTAATCTGGGCTGTGAGTCGATCCTCGATGGCCAGTCAGGGTCTTCTCCAGCAAGGTGTTGTCCAGTGGGGGTCATCAGCAGGGCCTCTGGGTGGATAGGTAGTGTGGCCTAGTGCTCATCCAGATGGAGAGGGTGTCCCAAGGACACCACACTCTACTACCCCTTTTATAGGGGTGGTCTACATGTGTCTCCCATGGCATGTCCAGGCAAGGACAGTCCTGCTCAAATGCCCACATGCAGATCCAGGTGTCCTCATTATCTGGTAGGACACAATGGTGGGGTTGCTGGTTTTTGTAGGGCAGGCATAGGCAATTTTTTTTGGCTGGAGTGCTGGAAAAAAACACAATGCCTACCTTGGAAGATGCTGGAGTGCTGGCATGACAGAAAAACAAAATGAGGGTAGGGGGTACTACTTAAATCTCCATGCCCCCCAGCCCTGCCCATGCCCCGTGCCCCCCAGCCCTGCTTGTGTCCTGTACCCCCCAGCCCTGCTCATGCCCCTGCCCCACAGCCCTGACTCCGTGGCTCTCAGCAGCTACCCAGAACCTGGGCCAGCTGCAAATAGCTGATGTCTCCCCACTGCAGCCCTGGCCCCAGCTGCCTCTGAGCCCCAGCCCCCGGCCCTGGACTCTGGGGAGGCAGCAGGTGCAGGTGATGCTCCCTGCTGTGCTGCCCTCACTGCTGCTTCTGAAGAGCAGCGTTAGAACTTGGCATGGTAGGACACAGCGGGGGGCACAGGAAGCTGCCTGCCACTCTGAGTTTTCTGCTGCCCTGGCCACACTTCCCCTGCAGATGGGGACAGTAGAGAGGGGAACAACCCTGTGTGCTCCCCATGCTGCTCCTGTGCACACAGGGGACATGTGACCCTTCAGCACAGAGCTGGCAGCAGCAGGCAGCTTCCCTGTATGGCCCCTCTGTGCACTGTCATTCTGGGTCACACATGCAGTACTCTGGAGGACCCTGGGGAGGGGAGTGGGTGTTTGAAGCTGGTCCAGGTTCTGGGTAGCTGCTGAGAACCACGGAGCCCGGACACCTTGCAGCAGGGCTTCCATCCTCCTAGCCAGCTGCTGGGAGCAGCCTGGGTTCTGTGGCTATTAGCAGCTACACAGAGCCTGAGCTGGCTGCAGCCAGGAGGCTACAAACAGTTTCTGCCCTCTGGCCCTGGCCCTGGCCCCAGGCTCTGGGAAGGCAGCAGGTGCCAGCACTGTGTCCATTGAGGCTGGGGTAGCAAGGCAGCAGCTGTTTGCAGCCTCCTGGCTGCAGCTGGTCCCTGGCTCTGGGTAGCTGCTGATAGCCATGGAGCCTGGGCTGCTCTCAGCAGGGCTTGCAGCCTCCCTGTCACCTGCTGGGAGAAGCCTGGGCTCCTGGCTGGCAGCAGCAATCCAGAGCCAGGGCTAGCTGCAGCCAGGAGGCTGCAAACAGCTGCTGCCTCCCCAGCCCCAGCCCCAGCCCCAGCCCCAGCCCCATCATGTGCTGAGGAAAATGGCCGCATGTACAATGCTCAGCAGATGTGCCGGGGGTTGCCAATCCCTGCTGTAGGGTCTTTGTCTTTCAAATGCTGGGTTTCTGTTCTGTTCCTGGGTGAGGTCTGTGGTTCCTGGGTGAGTCGATGCAAGGCAATAGCCTGGTCCTTGAGTTGATTATTCAGTAGAGGCCTGCTACCATTGTATCTCAAGCACCCTCATTCATCCCCATTCTTTCAGGAACCAATTTACATAAGAGGGGTAGGTATGAGTCACAGTTGCAACATATTGTATAGGGCAGGGGACACAAGATGGAGACTTGACATACAAAATAGAAACTTGATATTACTTGACATTAGTTTACAGACACAGGTCTAAACCATGCAATATTAATATGAAACAATAAAAATCAATGCAAAAAATGATAGGAATGCAATATAACACAATATAAAACAGTAAAAATCAATACAAACATAACAGACAAGAACCTAGCTTACCTAGTACTACTTGTAATCACTTATAAGGGATAGAGAGGACAGACAGAAAGTCAGAAATGGTTGGGGAAGGGGAGGGAATGTATTTTAAAAGAAAAACAAAAAGAAGAACTGGGGGTTTTGCTACACAGTGGGTAAAGGGTGCAGGAAACTCTCAGGGCTGCTTCAGCAGTCCAGCTGGCACAAGGGGTAGTGTCCCCAGGTACCAGTTGGCTGGGCCCCAGAAGCTCCTGAGCTACTTGACAGGGCAGCTATTTGTACTGATGGGGCCAGGACAGGGCAGATTTTATACTGCTGGGGACACCACAGGTGCTGGCCCTGCGCTCTAGCTTCCCCTGGCTGAAGATCCAGAAGAAGCCAGGCAGGGTTATTTTGCCCCAGGTGGCACAATTTGCCCCACACCAAAGTGCATGTCGAGGCATGTGCACTGAAGCAAAAATCCCTGGCTCAAATTTGCACCACTTCTATTTAAGCTGCTGCAAGCGCACATGCTTGCATGTGTGGATGCGACCAATGTGTCTTAACCAAAAAAACCAAGCTTATCTACAGGAAAAAGAATAATAGTTTCACAGATCCTAAAGTCAGAAGGGACTGCTAGTCTGATGTCTTGGGTATATGTGTCACCACAATAGAAATCATTTAATTTACTTCTGTTTGAACTGCAATAGCTTGATTTTAACTGAACTTTCCCAGAGGATATTCAATCTTGGTTTGAAAATTTTGAGAGATGGAAAATCCACTCTTGCCTTTGATAGTTTTTCATAAGGGATAATCATCTCTCCTTTAAAAAAAAATATAAACTTGTTGTATCTGTTAAAAATTGAAAATTATGTTTTTAAATTCCCTCTGAAGTTGAAAGGAGGTGGATGGCTAAATTCTTTTGAGGGCCTGGGTCTTAGTCAATAAACTAAAATAACTTTGCTGCAAAGCCTACAATTAGAGGGAAATCATAACAGGAAATTTAAAAGGCATGAAACCCATAGCAGTCTTCAGAAATGTAATATAATGGTATGGAAATTAATGTAGAAACCCATAGAATTTAAAATGAAAATACTTATAGAAAAGTCCTGTAGAATCACATGGGGATAAAGCCAGTAAAGTACTATATAATTAGGTGCAGTTCAACAGAAATTACTCTAATAATCTGAAAATAATAGACAACTATATTTCTTTCATGGTGTCTCTAAAAGTCTATCCTACAAAAATTTATGGAGGGGATGGTTGTCCATTATATTGCATAATATAATTTAAAAAATGATAGGAATATTATAATTTTCTATTAAATTCTATAGGAATTTTCTATCTAGACTTTAGGCACTGTGGGATCCTACAGCGAATATAATTCTTAATATGCAAGGTTAAAGAATCCATAGAGAAATTGTACAAAATGGCAGTAAAATAATTTAAAATGGTTAATAAAAATAGTTAAGATGATCTTATGTTATACTTTACAGTGAAAGTAAATTAAAAACTAAAAGATCTGACACTTCATTAGACTTTAATATTCTTTTGATGAGATTCTCAAGCATGGTGTAATGGTTGGCACTGCACTGATGGAAGATTGTAGCTACATGGAGTCAATATACCTAGGCCCAATGGGAGCACTGATGCACTGATATACAAGGGTGCACAGATGTACTTGGTGCATATGTTTCATGGGTCCTTACAACTCTTCCACAGGTGGAAGAAAGGGGAGTAGCTGTGATACCCTAATGCTCCACTAGGCTCTTACTGTAGTTTCAGCCTGTTGGCAGTGTTTGTCATCAGTGTAAAGCAGTCATACAAAATGACACAGAAAGCCCCAGAAGCAGGACAGTATAAAGTATAGCCTTTAGGGCACTACACTGCACAGTATGTATTTCACTTGAACCTTGGAATTTGTAGTTCGGTGTTGCAGAGAACCAAAACAATACTATAGGGAAAGTAGAAATGTTTTAGAAAATCTTATTCATGCTATAGATGAGGTTGTTAAGTTTGTTATATGGGAATAAGTCATTTCAAGATCACTGTATTAGATCTCCCTAGTGATTTGTGTGGAATGAAAAGACTCCTGAAATATTGAAACTAGATGAAAAAGTGAGGTTAAAAAAAATAAAAACACCCTTCACATCTATAGTACATTCAAAGAACATGCCAGAGTCTAAATTCAGTACAAGGTAAAAATGCTCATCTTACTTTAAAGGTAATTATATAGAAAAAGGGGCATTAAAATGTATAAGTAGAGGCTTTTTTTGCATGCATACAGCATATAATTAACAAACTTCTTTAAACCTTTTCATAAAAGTAATAAACCACTTGTAAATAATGGCAGTCTTGTATTCTTCACTGTTAAATGTCAATAATCTGAATGTCTTTTTTGTGCTGTGTTATAAAAGTATATTTTTGACATATGCAGAAGCAGGTATCATTACTAGTGCAGCATTTCAATTTTCTAGAGATGTAAATGCATTAATGTAAAAAACAGGCAAAATGAAGAACTGTAAGTATAGAAAGCTGGAGTACATGGAAATTAAATCAATAAACTGCCTGAGAAACACAACAAGGTGATAGCAGAAAAGTGAAGTTGCAGAACACTTCACAGCAAAATTAAAAGTTGTAGGTGTTCAGACCTTAAATAATAAACTGTAGATGCAAAAAACTGGGGCATTTGCAAGGCAAAATACTAATTCTTTGAATTGTATGTAAATTAATTAGGATTTGTTTGTTGCAACTTTCAAATACACCATGAGATTTATTTTTTAAATAATCCAAACAAATCATAAGGTGATTTAAAAGATTGCATCCATGGACACAGTGAATATTTTTTTGTGTGTGTTTATGTATTAAAACATTTATCTGGCACAGAAATATCTTCTACAAAAGAGGAAAATCCACAACAAAACCAAACCAAAACAAACACATGGGCTGGCACATGTGGTTGCACTAGCTCAAATAGCAGCAGCGCATATTTGTGCTGGAGATGGGGGGGCGTTCCTCTGCTGCTGTCCCTTGGGGAGGGGCCCACTGCACCCCAGCCCTGCATCCCAGCTTCTGCACCCCTGTTCCAGCCTGCTGCCCAGCCCACAGCTAAGTCATGGTTGGAGGACAGCCTGCGAGGAAGCCTGCATTGCCTGTGGGCCCCTCCCCCACCATCACTGCTGGAGCCTAAAGGAACCTTGATTGCCCCAGCTTCCCTGGCAGGCCATCCCCACCTTCACTTCCACTTTCAGCTGAAGTACACCCTGAGTGGCTGAATTGGACGGCTGCTACCACCACTGCTGCTGTTGCTGCTGCCCCGTCTCAGGAGAGAGGCAGATTTCCTGCTGTACCACCTTGCACCACTGAACACCACCCCTGCACTGGATTACTCCCTAATTGACTGATTGCTCCTGCACTCCCTCACAGCTGCCTTGCTGCATCTGATCCTGCTTTGTTTTCATGCCTACTGCTGTGCTGCTGAGTGCCTGGCTGGAGGCCTGTGGGGCTCCTGGACTGATATTCAACAAACAAAGCCTCTTCACCACTCCAGCCATTTGCCTCAGCAGCCTTCCCTGTGTGTTTTTTGCCCTTGAGTGGCAAGTCCTGTGGTCCATTCCCCTTGCCCTGGTGCTTGTTGTGTGGCTGAGTAGGCCAGCTTGAGTCTCCCCAGCCCTTGTGTGTGGTTTTTCCCCTCCCCTACATTCACCACGCATAGACCTTCCATGTTTTTCCCCGCTGTGGGGCTGTAGCTCAGTGAGCTTCAGCACTCTTTCCTCTCCATTTCCCCCACAGCTCCAGTGCCCCTATTAGATTCACCAGCACCACTGTATATCTTGGTTTTCCTTATTGTTTTTACTCTCATGTGAAGCAATGGCAGGGCAGGACAGATGCCCCACAGAGCTTCCTGCAGCTCCCACTATGGGGGCAGATCCCAGCTGAGGCCACCAAGGGGATGCATGCCTCTGCAGCTCCCACCCCAGAGGCAGAGTCCAACTAATTTCCTCTGGGGGTAGAGAAGCCTGCAACCTCCACTGCAGGGGCAGGCAAGATTCCAGCAAGGAGGTAACAGGACCAGGGGGTCTCCCCTGGACATCCCCCCCCAAGGAATTCCCAAGCCCCCTCCCCTACCATCAGGGACTAAGGGCAAAGGAAGTGGGAAGGGCTCCTTTTCAGCCTCCTCCACAGCTGCGGGTGGAAAGGGCAAGGGCCCCACCCCCAAGCCTAGACCACTGGTGCCTGAGAGAAGCAGGTGTGCTACACCAGCCAGCACACCCACTCAGCCTGTCCCTGTCCCTAGCCATGGCCAATGCACAGGTGGCTGTGGGGTGCCCCAAAGCCACAGGGTTTGGACCCTTCACCACTGGGTGGTGGGGCCCCCTTTCTGGCACTCACCCACAAGCACATGGTGAAGTGCCAACTACCCAAGCAGAAGAACCTGCATTTTGAGACCTGGGTACAGGCCCTGGCTTGGGTAGTGGGGGCCTCCAAGCTCATGGCATTCTCCCACTTTCTTGGCAAGGGGGTCTTTTTCCTTTCCTTGAAGGCTGCTGCACAAAAGGTGGTGGAGAGGGTGCTTGTGATGGAGGGTGAGTACATCCCCCTTGGTCCACTAGAAGAGCTGGGGACCAGGGTGGTCCTTAGCTCCTTCCCTCTCTATATCTCTAATTGGGCCCTGCTACCCCAGCTCCAAACCGTGGGGAGAGTTATCTCCTCAGTTGTGGCCCTCCAGCTGGGGTGCTGAGAACCCAGTCTACGCCACATGCGCTCTTTCCATTGCCAGGTTATGATCCAGCTGGCAGCGGGAATGTGGCTGGAGGCTGAGGGATGCCTCATGATTCCTTTTCAGGGGGCTCTGGTGAGGGTTTTCTGGAGGACCTGCAATGCTTCTGATGCTGTCCCCCAGGGCACTTGGGTCACGAGTGCCCCATGGGCCAGGAGGAGAGGGTATCTGCAGTAGGGTTATGTGAAATTTTGCTGGCTATTTTATTTTGATGCTGCTTTGACTCATTTCAAACTTGAAACAGTGAAATTGAAACAAAACAAAGGGCTTTGAAATAGTCTCAAACTGAAATGAGAGCAGTCAAAACATTTCAGAATGTTTTGAGTTTCAAAACTTATGCTGGGCTTGCCTGCAGGGAAACAGAAAGGAGCAGGAGGGGCGAAGGGGGAGGGGAAGGACGCTATCATATTGACTGTGTAGCTGGCCAGTGACTGTCATCCTTCCCTGAAGTCCCTTCCAATCCCAGTGCTATGGGGGAGGGATGGTAAAACAGCATAAAAGGCAGCATTGTTTGAACTGTCCTGCTTTCTGCCTTGGTGTGACATACTGAGCTATCTTCCAGCAGCTCAGGAGTGCTAGACAATGAAGGCTACTAGCACTAATCTGAAAGATTTCCTACATGCTAGCCTAGCCTAAAAAGAGGGATTACAGAATACCTTTTCCTTTTTCCCAGAAGCTTTTATTTTATTATTATATTCATTGATTTATTCTTTTCAATTTTATAATTATATTGGAGAGGATATTACTATAGTATTTAATTTATATAGGAAGGGAAATACATTTATATTTTTTCTATACCTTTAAGGCTTGCAGCATACATTATAGAATTTATATAGAAGGAAAGACATATTCAGATTTCTTTTTATACATTTCTATTTTGAGCCACACACACATTATCAAATTTATAGAGGAATGTGTATACATTTATATATTTGTATAAAAGCAAGACATTATGAAACACACCATAATGTGATGCAAAAGCCTGCGTGATGGAAAGGCAGGTGGTGGCAAGCATTCAGGGAGGGGTGGAAAAAGGGGTACAGGGAGAGGTGTAAGTTCCACTCCCCCCACACCAAAATGATATGCAGCCCTTTCCTCCAGGTAGCAGGGATGAGGCTTCCAAAAGCAGTAAGGAGAGGGGAGCAGTGCCAGTGCCATTGCCTGTGCCTGAGACTGAGACTGCATCCCCTCCATGAGCACCAGCCATAACCGAAGCCACCACCATGACAACAACAAGCAGCACCAGCATGACAGTCTCTTCCACCCCTATTTCACTTCCCTTGCTGAGCCTTCCAGTGACAGAGGAAGAGCTGGATCTCAGTGCCCTAGCAAGGGAAATTTTGGGGAAGGAGGGGGAATCAGCTGAGTTTGTGCTCCACGCCTCTCAAGTTTCCCCTAGAGCCAGGTGTCCTTCCCCAGAAGGCACTTTGGAGCAGCTTGATGTAGAGGTTGTGGAGACAAATGGTTCAGCTGAGTACACTCCTCCAGTTGCTGTGCTTCTGCCTGCTGAGAAGGGGGAAGGTGCAGCATCCACACATGCACCCACACCCCAGAAATGAGTGGGTAGCATGGTCTGGGCTCATTTTAAGCTGGCAGAAGATCCTACATATGCTATCTGCCTGCAATTGGGAGCCAGGAGCAGCGGGGAGAGGAAGGACACAGGTACATGTGTGTCTTACACACACGTGTGCCCCCTTACTGGACCCAGAGCCGTGACAAGCGGAGCAGCAGAGGTGAGCGGAGCAGCAGAGGAGGCAGCAGCAGCTGATCCCCATAAGGCAAGTGGGGCGGAGGGACCGACGCAGCTGAGCTAGATCTGGAGGGGAAGCCCCCCGGATCCCTCTTAGCTGAGCTGGTAGGGAGCCGTGCTCCTGAGCCACGTGAACAGAGCGCGCAAACAGGTGCGTTCTGTAAGAGTGCGCCAGCGTTTGCATTGGCGTTCATGCCAGAGGGCGAGCAGGAGGGGCCCGGAAGCTGACTCCTGCAAGCGTGGGCAGAGGCACTGCATCCGGCTAGTAGCAGGCAGCAACTCCTACGATGGTCTCAACACAGAGTGCTACCAGGGCCCCTGCCTGGGGGGTGTGGCCTTCCCGGGGCTTGTCTGAGGCCTCCACCCAGACAGAGCCCATGGGGGGGCTAGCGCCCCCCATCCCCCTAGCCTGTGGGAGCTGCCCAGCAGGGCCTGGGGGGGCAGGAACTGGGGACCCCTACACCTGTCCTGCAGGCACCCGCCTTAGGTCCCTGGAAGCATGCGTGAGGGAGCTCCAGGAGGAGGTTAGCAGGCTGAGGGGAATCAGAGAGGCAGAGGAGGAAACTGACAGGTATTTTCTTTCCCTGCAGGGTTGTACGACCAAGGAGGATGCACTTCAAGAAGTGCCCTCCACTGTTAAGTGGCAGACGGTCACCTCCCATGCCAGGGCTGCTCGTACCATGGCAGCACCAGTTCCTCCAGTCCAGCTGGAGAACAGGTACAAGGCCCTGGCAGCCCTGGAGGAGGAGGAAGGAGAGGATGGAACCGGGGTGGAGGCAACTCCACGCTCACTGCATCTCAAGTGAGCGGAAGGAGACAAACAGGCCAGGAAGAGGAAGCGTCACGTGATTGTCATTGGTGACTCCATCCCGAGAGGTACAGAGCACCCCATCTGTCACCAGGACCCCTTGTCACATGAGGTCTACTGCCTACCCGGAGCGAGGATTCAGGACGTGAAACGGATGCTCCAGACTATAATCTGGCCCACCGATTATTACCCCATGGTCCTAGTCCATGTGGGCACTAATGATGCGGCCAGGAACACCCCAGATTGCCTGATGGAGGACTACCACACTCTGCGGCGTGTGCTGAGAGAGATGGGTGCACAGGTGGTTTTCTCTTCTATCCTGCCAGTGAGTGGACAAGGCAGATGGCATGAAATGTGCATCACGGAGACCAACTGGCGGCTACAGGAATGGTGCTTCGAGGCGGGCTTTGGCTTCCTCAGCCATGACCGGCACATCATGATGAGAGACATGCTTGGATGGGATGGGTTCCACCTTTCCCCTAAAGGTAAGCATGTGTTCTCTTCTAGGTTGGCAGACCTCCTCCGGTGGGCTTTAAACTAGGTTTGTCGGGGGAAGGGGAACATGAGGGTGGAGGAAACATCAGGGTACCAGACCAAACAACACCCACAGCTACAGCCCTGCCCAGACGAATGAGTGAAACGAGCAAACAGGTAAGCAATGGGGGCCAGGGCAATGCTGGGACTAGGGGGGCAGTACACACATCCACGGGAGGCCTCAAATGCCTCTACACAAATGCTCGTAGCATGGGAAACAAGCAGGAGGAACTCACCCTCCTGATGGCTGACACCAGCCCGGACATAGTGGGGATCACGGAAACGTGGTGGGACTCTACGCATGACTGGGCGGTGAATGTCAAGGGCTATAGGCTGTACAGGAGGGACAGGATAGGAAGGAGAGATGGGGGCGTGGCACTCTATATCAAGGAGGAATACACATTCTTGTTAATTAGTAAGGTGTCAGAGGAGGGGCATTCTGAGGTGCTTTGGGTTAGAGTACAAGGCAGTCGAGGGGTGAGAGATTTAATGGTGGGGGTCTACTACAGACCTCCTAACCAGGGGGAAGAGCTTGACCAGGAATTCTTAGGTCAGCTTACAGTGGTGGTGAAGGCTAAAGATATGGTAGTCATGGGGGACCTGAACTTCCCGGACATCTGCTGGGGGGAGCAGTCAGCCACGTCTGACCACTCACGTAGGTTCTTAGACAGAGTGCAGGACCTCCATCTAACCCAGGAGGTGCACAGCCCCACCAGGGAGGACGCCTTGCTGGACCTAGTGCTGGCCATGGGTGATAACCTGGTGAGGGGGCTGCGGGTGCTCGACCACCTGGGCGACAGCGATCATCACCTGCTGGAATTTAGCATCCAGCGCAAGGTGGCAAGGGCATGCAGTAAGGCAGCAGCCCTAGACTTCAGAAGGGAAACTTCAGTGAGATAAGGAGGATAGTCAGGGATGCACTGAGGTCCCAGAGGGGAGGGGAGCCAGATGTCCAAGGAGAGTGGTTGCTCCTTAAGGGGTTGATCCTCCAAGCACAAAGGAAGGTAATCCCAATGAGGATCAAAGGGAGCAGGAGGGCACACAAGCTTCCATGGCTCACCAAAAGCATCCGAGAATGTCTCCTTGCTAAAAAGGAGGCGTATACCCAATGGAAGGGAGGGGTCATCACCAGGGATGACTATTCTGTAGTCACTCGGGGTTGTAGGGGGGCAGTTAGGAAGACCAAGGCAAAGATGGAACTAGGACTAGCTTCTCAGATTAAGGACAACAAGCAGTCCTTTTTTAAATACATAAGGGGCAGAAAGAAGGTCCCGGGTAACGTGGGGACCTTGCAGGACGCATTGGGGAATTTGGTCATCACATCAGATGACAAAGCCAACATGTTTAACGATTTCTTTGCCTCTGTCGTCCTAAGTAGGGACCAGAACAGCCACCTCCCTGCTGGGCCCCCCTCGGGCTCCAGGGAAGGCACACCTGGGCCAAAGGTTAGCGTGGATTTAGTTAGGGGGCTTCTGGAGGGGCTGGACGTGTTTAAGTCAGCTGGCCTGGATGATTTCCACCCTAGAGTCCTTAAGGAATTGGCCGAGGTCATTGCAGGACCCTTGGCATGGCTCTATGAGCACTCGTGGTGCTCTGGTGTAGTCCCAGAGGACTGGAAGAGGGCCAGCGTGGTTCCAATCTTCAAAAAGGGGAGGAAGGAGGACCCAGGAAACTATAGGCCAGTCAGTCTTACCTCGATGCTGGGCAAGCTGTTTGAGAAAATTATGCTGGCACACATCCATGAGGAGCCAGCTGGGGACTGCATGCTTAGGGGTAACCAACAAGGGTTCATCAGTGGCAGGTCCTGTCAGACCAACCTGGTGGCCTTCTATGATCAGGTTAACAGATCATTAGATGCAGGGGTAGCAGTGGACATAGTCTTCCTGGACTTCCGGAAGGCGTTCGACACTGGCTCTCACCCCGTTCTCATTAAGAAACTGGGGGACTGGTGTCGACACCCACACAGTCAATTGGGTTGCCAACTGGCTGGAGGGCCACACCCAGAGGGTGGTAGTGGATGGGTCCTTCTCAACCTGGAAGGGTGTGGGCAGTGGGGTTTCACAGGGCTCGGTCCTCGGGCTCGCACTGTTCAACATCTTCATCAGTGATTTGGACGAGGGGGTAAAAAGCACCCTGTTCAAATTTGCTGATGACACTAAGATGTGGGGGGAAGTGGGAACACTGGAAAGATGCAACAGGCTACAATCAGACCTAGACAGGTTACAA
Organism: Crocodylus siamensis; assembly: GCF_052110815.1. Lineage (NCBI taxonomy): Eukaryota > Metazoa > Chordata > Crocodylia > Crocodylidae > Crocodylus > Crocodylus siamensis. The sequence goes on along the minus strand of NC_143396.1, from coordinate 243,369,128 downwards.
GGGTGGGCGGATGTGAATAGGATGGGTTTCAACACAGACAAGTGCAAGGTGATGCACCTGGGGAGGAACAACCGGCACCATACCTACAGGTTGGGGAACTCCCCTCTTGTCAGCATGGAGGCGGAAAAGGATCTTGGAGTCATAATTGACTCCAAGATGAACATGGGCTGGCAGTGTGGGGATGCGGTCAGGAAGGCCAACTGCACCTTGTCATGCATCCACAGATACATCTCAAGCAGGTCCAAAGAGGTGATCCTCCCCCTGTATGCGGCACTGGTAAGGCCGCAACTGGAGTACTGCATGCAGTTCTGGGCGCTGCACTTCAAGAGGGATGTGGACAGATTTGAGAGGGTCCAGAGGAGGGCCACTCGCATGATCAGGGGACAGTAGGGCAGGCCCTACGGGGACAGGCTACGGGACCTGAACCTGTTCAGCCTCCAAAAGAGAAGGCTGAGGGGGGATCTAGTTGCCTGTTATAAACTAGTCAGGGGGGATCAGCGGGCACTGGGGGAGTCACTGTTCCCCCGAGCACCACCAGGAGTGACCAGGAATAATGGTCACAAGCTGGTAGAGGGAAGGTTTAGGTTAGATATCAGGAAGCACTACTTCACGGTCAGGGCAGCTAGGATCTGGAACTAACTTCCAAGAGAGGTGGTCTGGGCTCCTACCCTGGGAGTTTTTAAGAGGAGGTTGTTTGACCCCAGTATTGTTTCCTGCCATGGCGGGGGGTTGGACTAGGTGATCTTCTCAGGTCCCTTCCGACCCTAGAAACTATGAAACTATGCACTGCTGAGTCAAAACCAGCCAGGGAAAGGGAACAAAACACATGAGCACCATGGGGATGCTGATACATCTCTTGAGGCACCACCCTTTGCCCTTGCTCCTCCTCAGCCTTGCACCAGTGAAAGAGTGCCCAAAAAGAAGTCCCCCATCCCCTCAAAGCAGAGGCAGGCTACCCTGGAACACTGGGGAAAAGGTGAACAGAAAGCAGGTGCGTACAAGGGCAAATGAGATCACCCAGAGCATTGAGGAGAGCCAGCCCTTTTCCTTAGTTGAGTGGCCAGGGTTCAGGTGGCTGATGGCACTCATGGCCCTATCCTACCAATTGTCCACATGCACCACCTTGAGCAGGATGGTGGTATCCTTCCTGTATGAGGCATGCAGGGAGTATTTGAGGGAGGAGCTGTGCAAGGCAGTGGGGAGATCACATGTACCTCTCCCTTACAGGGCACTGGTGGGCTCTCCCTGAAGCCGAGGTGCTGGATGAATCCCACATAGCAACAGATATCATGGGGGGCCATGAACTGCTTGGTTCAGGGGTGGCTCATTTGACAGGGTGAGCTCACCCAGAGGTTTATGGTCACGAACAATGGGGCCAATATGGTCAAGATGGTCCATGATGCCAACTTTGTTGGCATCTGCTGTGTGGCACATAAGTTCCACCTCATTGTCAGGGATGCCTTGGAGGGGGACAGGACTGCCGGTTATGATGCCAGCACCACCAGCAAGCTCATTTCAAAATGCAGGAACTCCACATACCTGATGCTCAAAAGCTTGCTCAGGGACATTGGGATCAGCAGCCACTTTAACTGAGCTAAGTGGGATACCATCTTTGAGATTTTAGTGGTTCTCAAGCCATTCCTCGAGGCCACCAAGACCCTCAGTGCTGCCCATATACTCCTTAGCCAGGTGATCCCCATAGTGAGAGAAGTTCAGAGTCAAATGGAGGCTTCCAGGGGATCACTGTTCCTGGTTGGGGCAGGCTGCTGTCACCAGATGTCTAGGCAGTGGTGAGGTGGCTGAAGGAGGGCATAAGGAAATGGCCTGATCCCTTGCAGTCCAGTATGGTCCATGTGCTGACTGCCATGTGTGACCCAAGGGTGAAGGGCAGTATATGCAGCAGCCAAATCCTGAATTAGTGGATGGAGGTGCTGGTGAAGAGAGTCAGGGAGGCAGAAGAGTGGAAGTGGAAGGACATGGAAGAGGGGGATCTACTGTCACGTGCTAGCATGCCATCCACCAGCCAGTCTCCTCCTCCACCACAGGCACTGCTAATGTGGGCCAAGGGCATGGCTTCCATGGTGGGGTCCAGAGGCACCAGACCCTACCATCAGGCAGGTATCAGGCCTTGGTGGCTGCTTATCTCGCCAAGGATGTAGAGCCATTGCTGTGTGACCCGTTAGCCTACTGGGCAAGCTGCAGCCAGATGTGGTCAGATCTGGCCATGGTTGCCCACGAACACCTGTCCTGTCCACTGACCAGTGTTCCAAGTGAAAGCGTATTCAGTATTGCTGGGGAGGTAGTGACACCCCACTATACCTCCTTGGATCCTAGTTTGGTGTATACAAGCACCAGGTACAGATAGAGTGAATGTCACCCTCCTCATTCTGTCTGCACCTATTTCCTTTTTTATTTTTAAAAGGACAGTTAGTACCCTGCTCTCATAGCATTGTCAGGCAGCAGGGGAAGAACATGTCCCTGCTGAGCTTCCACGCCAGGATGAACTCGGAGGTATGGGCTGAGGCTATGGAGAAGGGAGAGACCACAGGTCCTGGGCATGACCACTAAAACTTCACTCTGCCTGGGTCAGGGAGGCCTGGTGGGACTGCTGGCAGTGTGAAAGCCCCAAGGAAATGCCAGGACTGAGGATCCCCCTAGTGAAATGTGGGTAGGAGATGCCATAACCTCCAGCTACCACGCACATGCACAGATTCCTGACTCAGAAAAGCCCAGACCCATCAGGTCTTTGACAGGCCTCAGGCTTGCTGGTTGTAGTGGAATTGTGAGGCTCCAGGTGAGCTCAGCTTAGCTGCCTGGGATGCCAGCTTAAGGTTGAAAAACCCTTAGTCAGGCTGAGGAAGCACCTGCAGTTCATGTGTGTGCTGTTCCTGGATGGAAGGAATAGTAAAGAAGCCAGAGGCTGGCATGCAATGCAGGTAAGAAAGCCAGTCAGTGAAAATGGAAATAGAGGCATTGGGGGTGAGGGAAAGGCTGGGCATGGGGATGGGGGGATGGGTGATATAGCAGCACAGGTAAAAGTGGAGAGGTACTTGTGGAGTCAGATGTCTGGCAGGTTATAGTGTCAGAATTCCACTGTCTATATTTTTGTTCTGAATAGTTTGAGGTGCAGTTTCCCTGCCCCCACAACCCTCTGCAGTGCACAGCCCCTGGCACTGGCAGCAGCAACCAGCCAGGCCATTGGGGCACTCATGGCCTGCTGCAGGCACAGACCTACAGTGGAATGGTGTCACCTGAGAACCAGGGGCTGCATGTGGTGAATTGAGCTGGCTTGGCCCACTGGCATGTGCCTTCAGACAGGACCAGGTCAACTCCTGGTGTCACCTAGGGCTCAGCACTGGATGAAACAGAGGCATGCTATCAGGCCAGGCACATGGAAACATATTAGTAGCAGAGAGCAGGGCCACTAGGGCCCCTCAGCCAATCAAAGGTATGGGGGGTGCACCATGATAAACCCTTGAAAATGGTGGCTGGCTCCATGATCTGCCTATGAAATTGGCTGCCCACTTCCTTGAATTGGGTAGACCACCTAACTTATGGCAGGGAGTGGGAAGGAAAAAAATGGTACTATAAAATTGTGTTTCAGTTGCCGTTCATTTAGTTTAATTCATTTAGTTCATGTAAACTGCTACCATTTCATAGACAGCTTTATGCTGTTCCAAGCTTCAAATTTTTGGGCTAATCAGACTTTCAGGCAATAAGCTGAATGGCTAAATTCTTGTTATATAGAGTAAAAATAGTTTAAAACTAATTTCAGTTGTATTTCATTGTATTAAAAATTAAGCATGTCCGGTAATGGCAAGTACTTCAGAATATGTCACTATTTACCGTCGACTTTGGACATCAGATGAGCAGACTTAAAAAAATTCAGGGAACTGGTAGGCAGAATCCCATGGAAGGCCAGTTCAAGGGAAAAAGGGAATTCAGAACAGCTTATGCCTTAAAGAAACAATACACATACTACCCCTGTGGAAAGGAAGGATAAAAAGCCAGCAAGAGACTAGCCTGGCTGAACAGTGAGGCCTTCAGTTACTTGGAAATTAAATAGAAATCTTACAAAAAGTATAAACTTGGTCTTTTTACTAAGGAGTAACAAGAGTAACAAGAATAAGAGTAACAAGAGTAACAATGTACAGACATTTCAGGAAAAAAAATCAGTAAGGCCAAGGCACAGATTGAGATATGACCTCCAAGGGACATAGGCAACAAAAAAGCATTCTCTAAGTATTTTAGGAGTAGGCTGAAGACTAAGGAAAGGCTTAGAACCTTACTGAAATGGGGGTTGAGGCATGAGTAACTGGTGCCTCCTGAATCTGGGGGAACACCCGCAGAAGCCACCGACCCTGTTGGGGGGGAATCAGCCCTACTGACAGCATCAGTGTTGGCCATCGGGGGGCACCAGCCCTGTCAGGGAGGGCATGTGCACCCCTGTGCACTCCCTACCAGTCACCTATGGGGGGAGAGATATCTAATAATGTGTGGCAGGCTTGCTGGTGGCAGCCCGACTTGTCAGCTTGAGCCAGAGGGCTGAGACTGATTGGTGGGGGCATTCCTCTTCCCACCAAGCAGGAGAAGGTAGGAGAGAGGCATGCCCCACCCTGACCTAGGGGCAAGGCCAAGAAGAGGGTCTGAGGGGGAACCAACCCCTCAGGCTTTCCTATTGGTCTGTTCCCATCCCAATCTGGGTGTGGAGCCTCTGGAAGAAATAAAAAGCCAGTGTACCCAGCACATAGGGAGCTTTCATCAAAGGATGATGAAGATGAGGGCTGTAGAAGAGCTGGTTGAGTTGAACAGCAGGGGCAGAGCAGTTGCTCCAGAAGCACCCTGAGCCCACTCTGGCATGGTGAAGTGGTGGGCAGCTGCATTCTAGGTGCTGCAGAAGAACTGCAGTGACAGTGCACAAGTTGGTGCATGGAAGGTCTGGGAGTGGACAGGATGCCAGCAGCTGCACAAGGCAAGAGCAATGGTGCACAGATCGGTGCACAGAGGGTCCGGGAGCAGATGGGACCCTGGCGGCTGCATGAGGCAGCGCAGGTCTCCAAACCTGCATGAGGCAGGAGCCTCTCTGGTGCACAGAGCAGTGCATGGGGGTTTGTAGAGCTGAAAGGGACTCAGTGGCCGCTCAAGGCAGTGTGAGTCTCCAATCCTGCATAAGGCAGGAGCAGAAGTGCATGGATCAGTGCACGGGGCTGGAGAGCTGACTGGACTCCAGGACCGCATGAGGCAGCTTGCGTCTTTGATACTGCAAGCTGCAGAGGTCCCCACGGTGTATGGATCAGTGCACAGGGCTGATAGGGTTGAAAGGGCCCACAGTGGCTATATGATGCAGCGTGGGTTCCCCACCCTGCAGAAGGCAGGAGCCCTCAGTGCACAGACTGGTGCAGAGCACTGAGAGAGTGCTGATAGGCCCCAGGGGCTGCATGAGGCTGCTCGGGCCTTCCTGCCATGCACAGTGATATGGGTCAATCCCCCTATGAGTGAGAATGCTGGGAGTCATGAGTTACTTGGGGAGGAGGATTCTCACAAGGAAAGAGGGACCTACTCCATTGTGGTGATCCAAGGGAAGTCCTTGAGGAGGGGGTGGTTTCAAGGTTATGGGCCCCTCCTAGTTGAGTGACCTAGGAGAGGGTAATGATGTGCTGTTAGCTAACAGGATCAGGATGTCATTTTCTTCTCTGGGCACAGTTGCTGTGGCATTGAGGTGTTCTGGTTTTTCCTGTTTTGGGGATTCTTGATGTAACCCGTGTTCTTGTTGTTGTATTAGGAAAGATTATAAGCTGCTTTTATATTTAAATTAATTGTACTGGCTATCTGTATATATTTGTGGCTTTTCTGATATAACCTGATTTTATACATGTTCAATTATTGTCTTATCACTTCCAGCTATTCCTGTTGTTGATTTGTTGATTAATCTATGTTTTATCATAAAGTGCTCCTTTGCCTGCTACCTAGAGGGCCCACTGCAGACTAGTCAGAAGGCCATGGAGGATAGGCCTGTGCCTGGGTTCAGGACTGAGAAGCATATTTGCTTGTGTAAACTTACATTTGTAAATAACATCTGTACGTGTGTGTGTGTGTGTGTGTAACTATAAATGCATGAACTCCTGGGTTCAGCAGATTCCCCGTGCTTGAACAAAGGACGTACTCATGGTTGTTTTCACCCTTGCAAAGTTTTATTTAAGGATACTTGCAGAGGCAGGTGATAGAACAGAGCAGAGAGGATGGTCACCTCACATCGGCCTTAGGCGTCAGCTGCCACCCTGCATGGTTCCCCTGGCCCCGGAGTGTCCCGATCTCGGGGATGTGATAGCCTGCGCCGGTGCTCCACACAAGTCAGGACTATTGCCAGAGCTGAAGAACCCTGCGTAACTTAAGAATGTACAGTTTATATAGTCTGAAGTAAACATTGTTATCTTGAGCTAAGAAAGAGGGGGATGAGTCCTGATCCAACACACCCGGTGTTTACCACGTTCCACTGTATCACAACATTCTACTATCTAGGTTCGTGGCTTGGTCACACTCACAGAGCAGGAGGCTATGTGCCGCTTCACCAGCCTCCTATGGCAAAACTCTTGCTATTAACAAAGCTCTTACTATTACATGCATATAGATATATGTAAGTTTATGGTTATAAGTTTTATATTATTTGTATTCCATTAAACTTGTACATAGTTAAATTGTTGCCCTGAGGGGTCAGGCCAATGGTCAGGATCTCAATAGTGCACTGTTAGACAGGAGGGTGTGGTGTACAATTGCACATGCACACATAAAAATCAATTAAGCAAACATACACTCACTAGGTGCATAAACCTCTACTGGGCATACACACTCACATTGGCAACTCAGATACACACACGTTTAAAATAACCAGTCTAGGTTCATGCAGACCTATCACCAGTTTAAGCCCATACACGCTACACACACCAAATTTAGACAGAATCAATTATCAGCTACCAACACCTGCACATCCAATACACATACGTGGATTACTAATTCATATACCACACACACACAATGGTATCTGTATATGTATATATGTGTATTCACTAATTCACACACATACCACCCATGTACACAGACACCCAGGTGAGTTCCTAAATTGGGTGTTGTGATGTTTGTGTGTGTATGTATGTAGTGTAATTGGGATACCTGGGGAAAGGTTAAGGTAAGAAAGTAGAAGTGTAGGGAGTGAAAGTTGCTGGGAGTGAAAGTCACCAGGACCAGGATTAGAACTGGTGGACTAGCAGGGCCTGGGCTGAAGAACTGAGACTTGGGGGTAACTTTAGGTTAATTGATCTTAATTGATTAAAAGACAATGCCCAAAGCCTGCAGCAAAGGGGAGCAATGCCAGCACAGAGGCTGGGACTGGAGCCAGAGCTACGGGGGAGCTGAAAAAGTAGGTGGGGAGGGAAAATGGGACTAATGGATAATGTGGGTGTTAAAGAGGGGCTCTGGGTGCGGGGAGCCAGAGAATGGCTCTGGGGCAGCTAGAGAAGTTGCAGGGAGCAGCAGTAGGAGCTGAAAGCTGGAGAAAGGCTCCTGGAGAAAACTGCAAGACAGCCATGAGGAGCTGGGAAGCTGTGGCGGGATGGAGGACTACAGAAGGTGTGGGGAAAGCCTGAAAACAGAGAATTGGACAGCAGAAAATCACAGGAAAAGTGGCAGGAGAGACTGAAAGACGGCAGGGCAGTGGGAAAGCAGAAAAAGGCAGCACAAAATCACAGGGAAAAGGTAGTAGGAGCAGGGGGAGAGCAGAAAATCACAGGAAAAGCAGCAGGAGAGACTGAAAGGCAGCAGGGCAGCGGGAAAGCAGAGAAAGGCAGTAGATGGTACAGGAGGCTGAAAGGCAGCAGGGACAGCAGGAAAGCAAGGAGAGGCTGAAAGGTGGCAGAAAGGGGAGATGGAACTGGGAGAAGATCGGGAAAGTAGCAGAGAGGGTGGGCTGGAGCTGAGAGAGAGAGAGCAAGGCTGGAATTTAAGATAGGGAAGGGACTGGGATTCAGTAAAATGTGACCCAACCTGGGGTTGCAAATGACAGTGGTTTTTATTGAACAGGGGAGATGGTGACAATGCCAAATTGGTTTCCTTGCACACACACACATACACACACACAATGGCAACAGGGGTTAGAGGCTTGGTGCAGGGGCTGAAGTCCACTGAAGTCCAAGAGGAGAGAGAGAGACAGAGAGAGAGAGAGAAAGAAAGAGAGTCCAAATTGTAGGAGGAAGTGTGCAGGTAATATCTACTTATCCCAGGTTGGAAAGGGGTCCTTGTCCAGTAGGTGTTGTCCAGAGGGGGGTTGCCAACAGGGCCTCTGGGTAGATAGGTGGTGTGACATGGTGTTGGTGCAGATGGAGAGGGCGCCCCACTGGGTCTGTCTTCATTGTCCCTTTTAATAGGGGCAGACCTTTTGTGACCCTAGTGACAGGACGCATGCCCAGGCAAGGGTCAGCCCCTGGCGTACTGAGCATGTGTGCTCCATGCAGGGATGTGTAGTTTTGGGTGTCTGTAATGGTGGGGTAGAGTTGCTGGTTCTGCAGGGTCTTTTGCCTTTCAAATGATGGGTTCTTGTCTCTGTTCCTAGGTGAGGTCTGTGGTTCCTGGATGAATCAGTACGAGGTGATAGCCCAGTTGTTACAGGCCATTCAGTAGAGGCCTGCTACCATTGTATTTCAATCATTCCCACTTACTCTCATTCATTCGGGAACCAATTTACATGGGAGGGATACGTGACTCATACACTTGCGCCACAGGGGATGCCCAGGCAGAGGACACAAGATGGAGACTTGACATACAAAATGGAAACTTGACATGACTTTGTTTCACTTACAAACACAGGCCTAAACCATACAATATCCATATGAAACAATAAAAATAAATACAAAAATGATAATAATACAAGAGTAAAAATCAATACAAACCTAATAATTATACACCATAAAACAGTGGATATCCAAAACCAAAAACTTGCTACCAAAATAAAAATGTTAAAGCTTATCCTAAGTCTGAGCTCACTTATACTTATCTATAGGGCATAGAGAGGGAGAGAAAAAGTCAGAAATGGTTGGGGAAGGGGAGGGAATGCATTTTAAAATAAATAAAAAAAAAAGAAAAATTGTCAGTTTTGCTACAAAATGTCACTGAGTATCCTGGGTCTCTGTTCTGCTCTGTAGGGAAAGGGAAGTGAGTGGGCCTACAGCTAAGTGGGCATGCTCCTCCCACAGCATCCATGCACCCACTGACATACCTTTGATTGGAGAGGGGGTACCTTCTGTAACCACCTTCTGTAACCACCCAGGTTACAAATGGGCGATGCATAGATATACCGAATCCCCTTTTTTACTTCAGTCTTTATAAAGAGGTTGGTTATCCAATGACAATACAGTTTACAGCAAGGATAAGAGGAGATAATTAGACTATAGAAGGGAAAGAACAGATACAAGATTATTTGGACAATCTGGATGTTTTTAAGTCAGTAGGGCTAGATGAGATTCAAAGTAATCAATGAGTAATCAAAGAACTGGCTGCATAATTGCATAACCATGGGCTATTACCATGGAGAATTCATTGAGATCAGATGACTTGAAGAGGTCAAATACAGCAGCCATCCTTAAAAAATATAGAAAAACATATAGATGGTAACAAGGAACAAGCAACATAGATTTATCAAGAACATACCATGCTTGACCAATCTGATTTCCATCTATGATGAGGTAATAGGCTTTTTTTTGGATGAGGAGACAGCAATGGATAAGATATACCTCAATTTTAGCATAGCTTTTGCCACTTACTCCCTTACTCTGTCTCTTGCTAGTGAGCTAAGGGAATACAATTTTGACAAAACTACTTTAAGGTAGATGCATAAATGACTGGATCAAGATACTCAAATAGTAACAGTCAATAGCTTGATGTCTGGCTGGAAGGATGTATTAAGTGGGGTTGCCTAAAAATCTGCCCTGGGTCTGATCCTAATCAATGACTGGAAGGTGGAATTCAGTGCATATGTAGTAAGTTTGAAGATGATACTAGACTGGATGGAGTAACAGACACTGGAAGTTATGGTAGAATTCAAAATAATCTTTATAAATTGGAGAAATGGTCAGAAATTAATTGGATGACATTCAATAAGGCAAGTACAAAGTATTGCACTTAATCTGCAACAGTAGGGCTGTGCAAAATGGCACCATTCCATTTTGACTTGAGTTTCGAGGTTTCCATGGAACAGTGTTTTGTTTCAAATTTCATTTTGATTCAAAACAGCTGTTCTGTTTCGATGTTTCGCACATTAACTATAACAAGGAAGCTCAAAACAGCCTCTCTCATCTGAATGCGGACCCCCAGTCTGTCTGCCAGATGCTGCCACCTGGGACTGGGGAAGGGAACTGAGCCTGATTGTTCAGGTTCCCTCCCCAGCACTAGATCAGGCTGGGCAGGGGAAGTAAGCCCAGCTCAGCTGACTTCCCTTTCCCAGCCCAATCGTAGGGCAGGGGAGGGGAACTGAGTGATTGGGCTCAGTTCCTTTCCTCAGCCCAACTGAAGTGCTTGGGAGGGGAACTGAGCCTGGGCTGTGATCAGCTTCCTGCAGCTGGGAGGCGGGAGACAGGGAGAACCAGGGCTCTGCTCTTGGCTGCTGCTGGGAGCACAGCCCTGGTTCTCCTGTGTCTCCCACCAACTCACTGCTGGATGCTTCAAAACTCAAAATGTTTTGACTAGCTTCGTTTTGTTTCAAGGCTGTTTTAAGCCCTTCATTTTGATTCGATTTTGTTGTTTTGCGTTTGAAATGAGTCGAAACAGTATTGAATGAAAACAGCTAGTGAAATTTCACACAGCCCTATGGAACAATCAAATGCACAAATACAAATTGGGAAAATGACTTGTTAGGCTGTGTGAGAGAAAGAGTTACAGGGCTCAAAAGTACAAGGACTAAACAAAGGGTCAGTTGCCCCAGACCCACAGCCCCAGAGAGCCCGGCAGAAACCCTCCTTACCCAGGTGCTTCTGGAGGGGAGGGGCTGTGGGCACCAATGTTGGTAAAAGAAGAGCCCAGAATGGACAGAGGAGGGGAGCATAGACCCAGAAGGAGGAGGACCGAGCCGACGCACACTGCAGGGAACAATCACAGCAACGTGGAGAGTCGGTAGGAGATTCCTGCAGGGAGCGAGCTCCCCAGAGGGAACTTAGAGGAGGACTGCTGACCCCGCAGTGCTTAGAACTGTTTGTTACCATGCCCGGAGCTGCTGGAGTCCGGCAGAGTTTTTGTACCATAAACTACCCAATAGAGGGGCACTTTAGAATTGTGGTACTGTAAATTCCCAAAAAATGGTGCAAGCCAAAATGGTGTCACAAATGCACCTAATGGGATGAGGGGAATTGTGACAACCTCAATAAGAGGCTCAAGAAGAGCCACCCAAGTGTGGGTAGAGGATGAAGAGAGGGACTGACCTCCTGAAAGTCAATTTTGTTTTTCCCTGGGTTAAAAGGAGCTGGAATCATAACCCTGGGCCAAGAGTGCCGGGTTTTGGTTTTTTTTCTTTTTTGTTTTTCTTCTGCTTGGGATGGAAGTCACACTGCAGGACCAAGCGGCTGATCAGAACCCGGTGGAATGGGCGAGGGTGTAGGGGTGGCGGAACCCTCAGGAATGTAGGACCTCCTTGGGACAATGGTAAGATGACTAATGGGACTACACATCCAGGTACTGAATCAACTCCTTTAACACCAAGTCGTGGATGGCCAAAAGTGTGAGTGTGTGGATCTCCAAATTAGAAACTGTCTCACTCGAGTCGGCTGGCAGGCGGTGGCCTACAGGTCTGCAAGTGACAGAGATACTTGACAGGCTGCAGTACTTCAAAATAGAACTTCAACAGCTCTTCTGAAGACCCCACCCATTTTTAGTAGCACATAATATTTTACCAAAAAAGCTATTAACTGCAGTCTCTAACTTACATTTAAGATACAGCAGAAACAAAATATACTTTAATACTTTCACCAGTTTCAAAAAATGATTCATAGAAGTATTAAAAAGGTAAAAAGACAATTTCTTTCATGTATTTTTGCTTGAAAGCAAATTATTGAAAAAAGCCAATGGCTTGTGCATCACAGAAGAGAGCCTTTTAAAAGTCAAAGGGCAACCCCCATTTGCTGCTATGAGCTGTCAAGAATCAAACTTTAACCATATGAATGGCACTACTCAGCCTCACCACAACAATTACCTGAGGGAAAGAACTAGTGTGGAGAAATCTCAAGGAAAGCCACTACTGCAAGGTTTTGTTTATTATTAGATCACAAAAGGAAAAGTCTTAAAGTTCAGTTTTTATTCTGAGATATCTGGAGATTTTAGATGGATGTCTGAGAACACAGGGTAAAAGCTACCATGAAAACGTAGCAGTTTTCCATTCACAATTGTTTTGAACTAAACATAAACTAACAAATCTAATCTTAATTGTTTATATAATTTATATACAACACAAACAAAACAAACAAAAATGCACACTTAGTTCAAAGAAGACACTTTTGCCCTCAAAATTTAGACATGTAGTATGTAACATGGGAATATCGATGGTAACCTGATGACAATTTGTCTATTTTTTGTTCCAATTCCAAATATTAATTTATTAATAGAATGGGAATCTTTGCTTGCTTTCTGAACTCCAACCTTGACACTGTGACACAACCTACTATGTTGATATTCATGATTTGGGAATTCAAAAAGATTTGCTTTTCTATATTCCTAAGATCTGAATTTCATATTTTATTAACTATACCATAACTATTCTCATAGTCAGCAAAATGAGCAAATATGGGTGAAAAGGGACCCAGAAATATTTGTATCCAAAGGCTTAAGTAAGTAAATTAATAAAATGGGGAATAAAAGAAACCTCTAATCACCTAAACTATGTAAAAAGCAATCGGCTAAGACAGCGGAGAGCATCTAGACTTGCTGATTTGAACACATCCAGCCCCTCCAGAAGCTCTCTAACCCAAACCTCCCTACCTTAGGCCTGGTGGCATTTCTCCTGAGTCCATCTGGAATCTTGGTCAGGGAATCCCAGTTCCTGCACAAGGAAATGGAGGTGAAGAATTTGTTAAAGAGGTTTGCTTTCTCCTCTGGCACAACCACCAGATTGCCAAGCATATTCTGCAGGGGCCCCACATTACCCGGTGCCTTCTTCATTTTCCCCATATATTTAAAAAAGGACTTTTTATTATCTTTATCCTTGACACTAGCCCTAGCTTGGTATCTGCCTTAGTTTTTCTAACAGCCTCCCTACAGACTTGAGCGGTGGAGGCATACTCCTCTCTGGTGATAGCCCCTCCTTTCCACCGGGTGTACGCCTCCTTTTTGGCAATCAGGCCAACTTGGGGGGCCTACTAGTCCTGGGCCTAGTATAGTTTAGTATTGTCACAAAAAAAGGATCAACCTGTCCCTTTTTGAGGGGAAGGGGAAAGCTCTTCCTTGGGATGCCCCCCAAAATCAGACATATTTGGTCTCACTCTCCTGAGAAGACCCCCCGAAGCCAGCCCTAGCTTCATTAGGGGCAAGTCTTTGGCTTTAAGATGCTGGCTGAGTGAGACTCTACATGTGGCAAGGGTGGGCAGCCATGCTTCCCATCAATGCAGCTAACGTGGGAGCCCAAGCTCAAGGTTGTATAACATTCTGCCTTAAAATCGCTGTTCTGATCATTTGAAATATTTGATTGCCAGCCTAAATTTACATCTATTTGCTCTCATGTTAACAAACTTGAATAGGATCATAGGAATGAAGGGCTGGAAGGGACCTCGGGAAGTCATTTAATGTAGCGCCTTCCCGACCCAGTGTCCATCTAACTTGCTTGTGTACGTTTCCAAGGATGGAGATGCCACAACTTCTCTAGGTATCCTGTTCCAATGTCTGACTACCCCCATAGTCAGAAAATTCCTCCTAATTTCCAGCCTAAATTTCCCCTGCTGCAGCTTGAGGCCATTGCTCCAAGTACTGTCCCATACAGTCACAGAGAAAAGCCCATTTCAATCCTCTCTATAATCGTCCCGTAGGTATTTGAAGACTCAGTCCCCCCTCAGTCTGCTTTGCTCCAGACTAAATAACTCTAGCTTTTACAGTCCTTCCTCATAAGTCTTACCTTCTAAGCCCCTAATAATTTCTGTTGCTCTGTGTTCGACTTGCTCCAATCTGTCCACATCCTTTTTGAAATGTGGGGCCCAAAACTGGATGCAGTACTCCAAGTGAGGCCTCACTAATGCTGAACCACTTCCTTTGATTTGCAAGTGACAATTCTATAAATAGAATCCAGTAGGTCATTGGCTTTTCTTGCAACAAGAGCAAGAGCTTATATTCATCTTATGATCTTCTGTACCCCCAGGTCCTTCTCTGCAGTACTGTAGCCTAGCCAGTCATTCTTCTGTCTGTATTTGTGCATAAAATTGTTCTGTCCCAAGTGCAATAAGGTTCTTGTTGAATCTCATCTGATTGATTGTGGACCACTTCTCCAGTCAATCCAAGTCATTCTGGATTCCAGCCCTACCCTCCAGACTATTTGCAATTTAATCCAACTTGGTGTCATCTGCAAATCTTCTAGGCATACACTCATCCCATTGTCCAAATCATTAATGAGGATATTAAACAATACTTGGCCCAGGACAGACCCCTGGAGAACTGCACTTGTTACTCCCTCCCAACTAGACATTGATGACTACTTGCTTACCATTATAATGCAACCAATTATGTATCTGATTTAAAGTACTTCCTAGTATGTATTTCCTTAACTTGTTAATAAGAATGTTATGAGAGACAGTGTCAAAACCCACTGAAGTCAAAGTGTATTACATCCACTGCTCTCCCCCCATCCACATAGCTTGTTATCTGATCATAGAAATTAGGTTGGCCAGGTATCACTTGCTCTTGGTGAATTCATGCTGGCTGTTCCTGATCACTGTATTAACCTGTAGGTGCTTCACAATGGATTCCTTGAGGATCTGCTCTATGATCTTTCCAGGTATCAATGTCAGACTGACTGGTCCATAATTCTCTGGATCTTTTTTCCGTTTCATAAAGATAGGCACTATGTTTACCCTTTTTGAGTCATCTGGGATCTCATCCAATCACCATGAGTTCTCAGAGGGAGAATACCCAATGACTCCAAAATGACCTCACCTACTCTTTTTAGTGCCCTGAGGTGCATCCCATCTGACCCTGCCAAACTGAAGGCATCTGGCTTCTCTAAGTAATCCATAACCTGTTCTGCCATTATTCTAGGCTGTTTCTCTTCTTCTCTATCTTTGCTGCCAACTGCATTTGTTATGCGGTAACTGTCCCTTTTTGTGAAAACTGGAGTAAAAAAAGGCATTAAATAAATAGTATAGCCTTTTCTGAATCATCCATAATCAGATTGCCTTTTATATTAGTAAGGGAGCCATGGTTTCTTTGGTCTTCCTCTTACTTTTGACATATTTGTAGAATCCCTTTATTAGTACCTCTTATGTCCCTTGCCACCTGCATCTCAAATCATGCCTTGGCCTTTCTAATTTTCACCCTGCATGCCTGTAAGATACTCTTATACTCTTCCCTAGAACTATGACAAATTTTCCACTTTTTATGGGATTCTTTTTTTGAGTTTCAGCTCAAAAGCTGAAGATACTAATCTCTTGAAGATATTACTCTCTGTCCATGCTGGCCTTCTGTTGCTTTTCTCATACTTCTGTCCTATTTGGATAAGTTGCTCCTCTACCTTTAAGAAGAACCACTTAATGTACAACTAACTCTCCTGGACTTGTTTTTCTTTCAAACTTGCCTCCAGAGGATCCTGCCTCTGAGTTTATTAAAGTCTGCTTTTTCAAAGTCCAGTGTCTTTAGTCTGATGGTTTCCTTCCTTTCTACCCTTAGAATCTTGAACTCTATCATTTCAGGATTATAACGATACTCCATCTCTGATGTTTGCTTCCTGATAAATTTTGGAATACCAATTATATTTCCTCTCAATTTTCTTTCTGCAACCAATCTCTTCTCATCTTCTTTTGATAGATTTCCATAATTATCCTAATAACCTTCTTCCGCTTGCTCCAGTTTGAACGAACCTTTCCTGGTGACAAGTCATCTGAATTTTATAGTTTCTAGATGAAGTCTTATCAGTGCCTTGTACTTTGTGCATTAATACTGTCTTATCTCTGCTGGAAATTTGTCACCTGATATTTGTCATGTTAGAACTGGCGGCATAATATTATTGCAGTTATAATGATGAGAAGGACCTGGGCATATCGGTTCATCAAAGGAAGAATATCACCCATTAATCTGAAAAAGGCCAATATAACTCCTGGATGTATCAGGCAAAGTATGCCCAGATGGGATAATAAACTAGTAATTCAAGGATATTGCAAACCTGGAAAATGTAAAACCTTATGATAACAGATTTAAAGTCTGATTCGTTGATCAAAAAGTGGATTGAGAAGCAATTTGATTGGCAAGTTTTTGTATTTTAATAGGGATAATATATTGGGTAGTAAATAGCTTTTTAATATACTAAGGAAAGACTTAATAAGAATCAATGGCTGGGAACTGAATTGAAACTAGAAATTAGACATAAGTTTTTAATGTGGAGGAAGATTAATCACTGGAACAAAATACAGAGTTAACTCAAATGTCTTCAGATCAAATCAAGACCAAAATACAATTATGCTTTAGTTAACTGGGTAGTACAATGATTTCTTTTGTCCTTAAGCTCAGTGAATCCACCAAATAAATAACATAGGACATAACACACATTGCTTATATTATTTTTTTAGATTCAGTTCCTCAGCTGAAGAATCATGGAAGGCAGTCTGGATCATTTCCACTGGTTCTTTCTGCTAAAATAATCAGTAGTTAAATAGCTGTAACAATAAAATAGTCACCTTTTAGGTTTGAACTTTAATGCTCAACTTCAATAAAAAATGGTAGTTCATACCAGTCAGCACTATTGATTCAATGCCTCCACAGAGTCAGGAAGGTAACAATATAATGACTTATACTTACATGGACAAGGAGGGAGACACTTGAATTATCTTGAGAAAATATTATCTGTGCCTAAGTTTACCTGCTTGATATTATTCTAGTTGACTGAACAAAGTCGAACCAAATGTGGCTGTTAAACAAGAGAACAAGAAATGAAACAATGATAGAGGCAAGAGGTGACATTCTTATCTTTCCTGGTTTCTAAGTGATCATTTTTTCGCAGTTCTACACGCAGAATTAGATTCCTCAGTGCATAGCCCTGCACACACGGATGACTGTCTGCAACCATGCAGTCACATACACTGGACATGAGCAGTAGCAGCCATAGCACAAAAGTGCGTCCCTTGTGACCTTAGCTACCTGAAAATGCAGTTGACCAAAACCTTTCAGTTGGCTTCAGGAACCAAATTTTTCAGTGACCATGGCATTCACTTGGGAAGTTGGAGACTCTGGGTTCTAGGCACCCCCCCACCTAGAGAAGGTTTAAACCTGAATATGTTCCTAGCACAGCTTTTTAATTACCTTGCCATAGGGCATTCATTTTCCCTTCCCTTTTTCTACTCTCCTTTTGAAGTTGAGCCACCAATATAGTCATTGTGGAAAAAAAGAATGATGGGCAATATAGGATGAAAGCTTTTGCCAGCTATGGACCAGTGGCCAGGTTAGAAGTCAGAGTCCCTCCTTCCAAGCTGGCAGTTACCTTACTAAGCCACACAACCTTGACTTGCTCCTGTCCTTCTGGTAAAGGGGCCAGGTTCAAAACAAGTGCTGGCCTGTGGTACCGTGATTAGAGTGCCATGCTGGGAAGGGAGAGCAAACCTAGATCAAACTCTAGGTGTGGGGGGACTTGGTAACATGTCCTCTGGGTTCCCTGGTGAATGCCTTAGCCCAGGGGTTGGCAACCCCCAGCACGAATACCAAGCATGGCATGTGAAGCCATTTTGCTTAGCACGCCATGCCTTGGCCAGCCCTGGCTCTGGGTGACTGCTGCCAGTGATGGAACCCGGGCTGCTCCCAGCAGGGCGTGCACCGTCCCAGCTGCCTGCTGGGAGGAGCCTGGGCTCCCAGCTGGCAGCAACTACCCAGAGCTGGAGCCGGTAGATCATGGTACCAAGAAAGTTGATGTTTATTTAAAGGTATTCCAAAGATAATTTGGTAAAAAGGTTGTACTTCTTAAAGTTGGAATACAAAAAAGAAAAAGAAGCAAATTCAGGTGTTCAGTCCAGATATTGATGTTATTTATACATTATAGATATAGTATGGGTTAGCTGTGCTGGACTCTGGAGCCCAGGCATCAGCTTTGTACTGGTGTGTGCATGCGCCTCTCAGAGCAGGCAGCAGGGGAGGGGCCTGAGGCAGCGCAGCCCCGGTCTCTCCCTCGCTTCCAGCATGGAGGTGATGCAAATAGTGCATATAGCTATATATAATTCTGACGGATTATACTCCAGACAGACAGGGAACAGTTTCATAAGCTCTATTTCAGATAACTTCAAAAAGCATTTTCTTTTTGCTATAAGTTGCTTGTTAACCCTTCTGGTTCTGGCCATCACACTGGCCCTGCTATAAATGCATTGGCGTGGTAATATAGAGCATCACCATGTTTAAGAAGTCTGAGTTGTTTGGCAATATCTTTTATTAGATCTTATATAGTTGGAAAAGTTTTTAGAGAACTTTCTCTGACAAAATGTCCTTCCTTAGGTCTGGGAAAGAAGCAGACATGGCTTAAAGTAAATATTAGTTAGAGCAATTACTTCTATTGAACAATATTATGTTTACAAAAGGGATCACTTCTAAAGGAAAGGGGACTGTATGCCTGTACAGCAAAAAGAGTTAGCAGAGGTAGTTACAGACCAAGTAAAAAACCGCTACTATAGATAAACCTAATTATAACACTGTTCAAAGGAAAGAGGGCTGTTTGTAAAGAGATGTTAGCAGAGAGAGCAAGACATTTTGATGAGTCTTAAGACCACTGAGTCCTAAAACCACTGAGCTTTTTTAGTGTCCAGTAAAGTTATGATTTTTTGTTCCCAGCCTTATCTTCTAAAGGTATTATGTAGATTTATTTTAAGGACTGTGAGGTAGAGTAGCTGTTCAGTTAAAATGTTCTCTCAATGATGAGCATATTCTTCTGCCCCATATTCATTTTAATGTAAGAATTCATTCTGGAGATAGTAGTTGTATAGTTCAACCCCATAGTTTCTATAAATGCATTTTGTGATAGGCATGAACTCTGTATTCTGATGGTAATGTTGTGGGTTCTAGTCATTGTAATGACTGTGAAGATATGTTGGCAGGTTTTGCATTTGTTACTTAGGCAGGGTCTCATGTTGTTTGTGAAGTGTGAAGCTATTGCACAAAGGTGGTTCGTTTCCCTGGAGGCAACGTGGAGATCACAGACACACAGACATCAGTCGGCACAAAAGGATGTATTTGTTTGCAAACAAGGGTCAGAGAGTGGAGCTTTGAAGCTCAGATCACCTCTGGCAAACTAATTGTGTTTGCAAGAGGAATTTATCTTCTCTCTCCTGGGCACGTGTGCAGACACAGGAGTTCCTGCAGCTTACTTCCGTTTCATACAAACATACATGTAGTTACATCATTACATACATCGCATGTATATTATAATTAGCTATTTGAGTATGCGGGGTGGAGAGGTAAATATGCAACAGCTCATTAAGCATGCTCAATGCTACAAGAGTTCAAAAGTTTATATCCCAAGGCCATGCAGTTGAATTATAGCCTAAACTGGTTTTTGTAATCAGCATGTGAAAGTCTAAGGAGGATGGGGGAGAGGAGACTTGGACAGTATTTCTTTCTTATCAGGAGCAAGATGCAAGCTGTGCATTTCTAACAATATTCCCCCCTCAAGATGCTTTCTGCTTCCCATTCTTAACTAGTACTCTTAACATCCGTCTTACTACTCACTAGCCACTTTGGGGCCAGAGGAAAAGCCCTCCAAGGCCACCGTCCTCTGACCTCCTGGAGTCCCCCACAGGCCCAGCAGTTGGTAAGATTGAAGGTACCTGCAATTCTTTCCATCATGTCAACATACAAATTTGCTCCTGGGGGAGCAATTGAGGGGAACGGGGATATAGGGTGGTGACTAGGGCTGCTCAATCCTGTCTCTTTTACTACATAGATAACAACAAGGCATATTAAGACTCCTGCCATATCCTCCCTCTCTTGAGATCAAATACATCCTAAACTTTTCCTTTGTTACTTCCTTATCTGATTTTCTGAACTCTGATTAAGCCATCTCAGGCGCACTTGGAGATCACCAGTAGGTTCACAGCTCCACCTGCTGGCTTCTTGTTCTGAGGACGGCTCAGCCTCCGGAGTGAGCTCGTCCTGGGAGCTGGTGTCCTCTGACGCTTGTGGATGTCGTTTCACACGGGTATGGTGTATCCAACGGTCATGGCCGGAAATCTTTACAGCGGTGTGGGTTGTTAAAGTACCTGGAAAGGGCCACTCCACCTCTCAGTCAAAGGTTCCTTCTTCCACCGCTGCAACAAGACCCAGTCTCCCGGGCAGAATTCATGTACCGGAACGTCTAAAGGCAGACGTTGAAAGGAGGCTGCATACCTGTGAAGAGAAGACAAGACAGACTGCAAAGCAATAACATACATGTGAAGCTCGCATTCAAAAGTTACATTTTCTTGCATCCCAGGAGGTAAGACTCGAGGAGGCATGCCAAACATAATTTCATATGGGGTTAATTTAATGCCCCGTTGGGGAGTGTTTCAAATGCAAGTAAGAGCTAGCGACAATGCCTGAGGTCACTTAAGGTGTGCTTCAATACAGATCTTGGTGAGTAGAGTTTTTAAGGTCTTATTCATGCGTTCCACTTGTCCTGAACTCTGTGGTCTCCATGGTCTGTGTAGTTTCCAAGTGATCTTGAGGGTTTGTGCAACTTCTTGAACTACCTTTTCCACAAAGTGTTGTCCTTGATCCGACTCGATGGATTTGGGCAGACAATACCGGGGAATGATCTCCTGCAACAGATACTTCACTACTGTAGCCGCAGTGGCAGTTCTGGTGGGCCATGCCTCGACCCAACCGGAGAGCTGGTCTACCATGACAAGTAAAAACCTATGATGTCCGATCGTGGGAGCTTGGCAAAATCAATCTGCCATGCTTGTCTAGGGTACGCTGCCCAGGGTCTACCTCCCATTGGCACAGGAGGTTTCATTCGAGGGTTTACTTTCTGACATGTGATGCACCTGGTAGCAATACGCTGAGCTTTTACATATAGCCCTGGGGCTACTGCTTGGTGGATCACTAGATCACCCATAGCCAAGCCTCCCATATGGGTACTTGCATGGAGCTGGTGCAGCACCTCCCGAAGCAATGGCCTGGGTATCATGACTTTCCCTCCTGGTACTATCCACCACCCATGGGAGTTCTTTTCTGTGTGAGCCTCCTGTGCAAATTTATCTTCTTCAGGGGAATACTGCGGGACTAGATCCCGGACGTATGACCATATGGCATGGGACAAGGCCTGCCTGGATACTTCCTCCGCCTCTCCACCAATAAATGCAGCTTCCTTTGCTGCCGCATCAGCCCTTGCGTTTCCAAGCTTATGCTTTTCCTCAGCAGCCTTCCCATGAGCTTGCACATGAATGACTGCTACCTCTTTAGGCTGGTGGAGTGCATCTAGTAGCTTGATAATCTGGGGGCCGTTAGCAATTTTATTCCCAGAAGCCGTAATGAAACCTCTTTCTTTCCACAATAGTCCGTGCGCATGAACCGTAGAAAAAGCATAGCGAGAGTCAGTATATACATTAACCCGCTGGCCTGTCCCCAACTGTAATGCCCGGGTGAGCTCAGTGAGTTCTGCGGCCTGTGCTGACCATGAGCTTGGCAATGATTCCCTCCATACTACCTTATCCAAGGTTACCACTGCACATCCGGTTCGTCTTTTTCCATCGATGACAGAGCTGGAGCTGTCTATGAAGTATTCAGCATCTGGGTTTTCAATTGGGTCCTCAGCAAGATCAGGTCGCACCTGTGTGGTTTGATTCAGGACCTCAAGGCAGTCATGCGTTGGTCTCCCTGGTTCCGGCAGCAAGGTTGCAGGGTTCAAGGCTGTAGTATGTTTGAAAGTAAGTCCTGGATTAGAGAGCAAAAATATCTCATACCGTGATTGTCTGGAGGGGTTGAGAAACTTTCCTCCCTCAGTTCCTAGAATCTGGGGAACTCCATGTGGGGTGTGTATTTCCATGTCTGCACCCATGACTATCTTCTGGGCTTCTTTGACAACCACTGCTGTGGCTGCCACCGCCCGAAGACAGGCTGGCCACCCGAGCGCAACTGGATCTAGGACCTTTGAGTAATATCCCATGGGTCTCCAAGTTGGGCCTGATGGTTGCGTCAGCACCCCTGATGCAACCCCTCGATTCTCATGAACATACAGTCGATATGGCTTTTTATTATTTGGGATGGCCAGGGCAGGGGGCTGGGTTAATGCTGCCTTAAGCAGATCAAAGGCGTGCTGCATTTCTTTAGTCCATTTTCATTCAGTGAGACTCTCCTTAGTTAGGGAGTCATACAGCGGTCTAGCCTTTCCACCATAATCTGGTATCCATAGTCGACAGAACCCAGTTAGCCCTAGGAATGCCCGCAGCTCCTTGGGTGACTTAGGTGAGGCTAGACCTTGGATTGCCTGTATGCGGTCCGCACTCAGGGCTCTGACCCCCTTTGAGAGCTTATATCCCAAAAATGTAACTTGAGGCTGACATATTTGGGCTTTTTCTCTAGAGACCTTATATGCTTTTTCCCCTACAGTGTTTAGCAGTGATCTGGTGGCTTCCTCGCAGAGTTGCAAATTTGGGCTTGCAACCAGCAGGTCATCCACATACTGGAGGAGAGTCACTGCGGGGTGTGATCCCTTCCACTCCTCCAAGTCCTTCTGAAGGGCAGGTCCAAAAATATGGGGGGCTGCTATGAATCCTTGTGGGAGAACTGTCCACATGAGCTGGGCTTTATGGAAGGTATCTGGATCCTCCCACTCAAAAGCAAACAATTTCTGATTCTCTCGGTGAAGGGGAATGGAGAAGAAAGCAACTTTCAAATCTAGCACTGAGAATATTTCGGCTTCCCCTGGTACTTGTGTTAAAATTGTGTGTGGGTTCGGGACTACAGGGTGGTCTGAAAGAAACTTTTTATTTACTGCTCGCAGGTCTTGGACCAGTCTGTATGAGACCCCATCTGCCTTCGGCACTCCAAGAATGGGAGTATTATATGGTGAGGACCCTTCCACTAGCCATCTGTACTTCTTGTATTTCTCTGTTAACGGCTTGAGTCCAACTCTGGCCGCTTTGCTGAGTGGATACTGCTTTACCCGAATGGGCCCCTCCCCATCCTTGAGTATGATTCTTACCGGGGAGACCGACTTAGCTCGCGCAGGGGTTCCATCAGCCCATACCGAAGGGTCTACTCCAGTCATGTGATCTTCAGAACTTACTACAGGGCGTCGGTCCTCCAGGAGAGCCATCTGATAGTTCGAGCTCTGCTTGACAGGTAACTGGACCACTATCTGATCGTCTCTGAAAAATATCTCAGCTTGCATTTTTGTGAGTAGGTCTCGCCCAAGTAACGCAACCGGGCAACTTGGAGAGTATACAAAGGAGTGCTCAAGCAAATGGTCCCCCACTTTGGTGAGGAGTGGTTTACAAAGGGGAGTCGGGATTGCGTTCCCTCAATCCCTTCCACAAGAACATGCTGTTCACTAGTTCCTGCACAGGGTTTTTTTTCTGGAATCATTGAAAATGTAGCCCCAGTATCAACCAAGGCTTCAAAGTCTCTGCCACCAACCCTAATAGTTACCATGGGATCTTCTCGGGCTCCAACCCAAAGGGTAGTGGTCTTAGATCCCTGTCCCCTTCATTCTGTGTCCTCACCCTTTCTTCTGCCCGCATGAGGTGACCCCTTGGTTTACCCTTTCTCTTCTCCTTCAACTTTGGGCATTCCCTCTTCCAGTGTCCTTTCTCCCTGCAGTAAGCACAAACGTCTGCTCCCACTCTTCCTCCTTTCCCTTTCTGTATCCCAGCCTTTCCAGGGTTACCTCCAGTTCTAGCAGCTGCCAGTGCTGCCATCTGTCACTGAGCCTTTTTATCCTCCTTGCACTCCTGTGCTTGCTCACGATTCCCATATACCTTATATGTAATTTCCACCAGCTCTGAAATTGGTTTCCCGGGACCTCCCTCAGTTTTCTGTAGCTTCCGACAAATATCAGCAGTGGATTGACCAATAAACATAAGATTTACCATGCATTGATTATCTGGGGCTTCTGGATCTAGGTCCGAAAACCTGCGGAACGCCTCGTACAGCCTCCCGAGGAAGGCTGAGGGTTCCTCTTCTTTTCCCTGTCTCACTTCATACAATTTAGACAGATTAGTAACCCGAGGCACTGCCTTTCCCATTGCTTCCACTATAATCCCCAGATACCGTGCACTCAGCTCTCTTCCTGCTGCGGTATGATTATCCCATCCCGGTTCCTCAACAGGGCAGGTATCACGCAAGGTACTACCGGCAGCTCCCTCCACTTCTACCCTGGCTTCTGCAATGAGCTCTGCCGTCCCCAGTACTAATCTTCTCTCCTCAGGGGTCAGGAGGGTTTGGAGCATCATCTGGACATCGGCCCAAGTGGGTTGATGGGTTTGTCCAATGGATCGAAACAAGTCCCTCATCTTTTCAGGGTCTTCACGAAAAGAGGGGCTCTGATTCTTCCAATTGAATAGATCTGAAGTACTAAATGGGGTGTAGACAAAAGTTGCATTGCCCCCCTCTCCGATAACCTCTCACATTGGGCAGTTCGGCACCGGCCTTGATTCTACAATCTTGCGCAAATTATAACCCTTATTCCCTGATTCAGATGGGGCACTTGGCTAAGGCACTTGTTCTGAATCATTAGGTATAATTTGATACGCCGGTGGTGGTTTGCCTGAGGGAGGAAGCGGTGGTGCAGAAGGACTGGGTCCTGAGGAGGTGTCTGATTCATCCTCACTACTCGTCAGGGTAACCGGAGAACGAACCCAATACTCAGCCAATTCAGGATCCCCCCGCTATTAGATTCAGGGAGTACAGGCGGTCCTCCTCGGGTCTTTCCTTTAACAACCATCGCATGAGACTTTACTAAGCATTTCTTAATCCAAGGTGGCTGATCTTGGACCACTCCTAACCAACAGTCTATGTAGGGGAACTAATCTCAGTGTCTATTCTGCATAATTATTTCATGGATCGCTATCACTTCTTTTACTACAAAGGATCCTTTCAGGGTCCAGTGGACCCCAAATGTTGGCCACTTGAGTTGACAAAACTTAATTAAATCATCCTTTTTCATCTTCACCCCATAATCTGCCTGCTTTGTAAATTTGCTAAAGTTCCGTAAAACACAACCCAAAGGAGTACCTGAGCTTTCTACATGGGAGCTACCCGCACCCATTTTAATGCCCACAAGAGTGGGCCCAATGCACACCAAATACCAGAAAGCGCTCACTAAAGGATCCGAGCCAGAACCGTCTGCCAAAGTGCGTCTAACGCACACCAAATGCCGGGCCAAAAGAATCCCTGGAGCAAAACCAAATTGAACAAGTCTCTTTGTCCCCGGATCCAGAAACCAAATTGGGCAAGGGGATTCGTATACTCACTCAAGTATCCTAGAGATCTCGATCAGAATGCCGGAATGTGTGTCTGGCGTCCTCAGAAACCAAGAATTTTGCACAGGTAGCCTTTAACCTCCCACGTACCCCGACTCACGTCTCAAACCCCCTGGGCGAGCCCAAAAAGGTGGCTCGGTGCGCACTCCCCATGGCGGCAGGGACGATCTTGTCACTGGGTCCTGGGGTGGTCCAAGGAGCTCCTGCCTGGCTCGCCAAATTGTTGTACAAAGGCCGTTCGTTTCCCTGGAGGCAACGCGGAGATCACAGACACACAGACATCAGTCGACACAAAAGGATGTATTTGTTTGCAAACAAGGGTCAGAGAGTGGAGCTTTGAAGCTCAGATCACCTCTGGCAAACTAACTGCGTTTGCAAGAGGCACGTGTGCACGTGTGCAGACACAGGAGTTCCTGCAGCTTACTTCCATTTCATACAAACATACATGTAGTTACATCATTACATACATCGCATGTATATTATAATTAGCTATTTGAGTATGCGGGGTGGAGAGGTAAATATGCAACAGCTCATTAAGCATGCTCAATGCTACAAGAGTTCAAAAGTTTATACCCCAAGGCCATGCAGTTGAATTATAGCCTAAACTGGTTTTTGTAATCAGCATGTGAAAGACTAAGGAGGATGGGGGAGAGGAGCCTTGGAAAGTATTTCTTTCTTATCAGGAGCAAGATGCAAGCTGTGCATTTCTAACAAAGCTAAGTATGCTGGTCCATTTTTGTATACAGGCAACCCCTGCTTAGCGCTCTTAATTGGTTCCAGAAAAACTGAGCGCTAAGCGAAATTGCACTAAGCAAAATCTATTTGTCCATAGGAATTAATGTAAATAGGTAACTGGTTACCGCTGCTTCTTGCCTCTGCCGCCTCTTCCCATTAGCCCATTAGCTGCTCCAGTCCCTTATGGACTATGGTGAGTGGCAACAAGTGGCCCGGCCTGGACCTGCATTCCTGCTGCCTCACTCTGGGCCCCTGCTGGCCGTGGCCCCAGGCACCATCACAGATCCTATGCTGATGCTTCTCACTGCTGCCGCCTCTCCCCACCTACCTGCCTGCCCACCAGCCCCACGTACCAGCCTTGGCACCAGCACTCCTGCTGCCCCACTCTGGGCATGGGCCCCTGCTGGTCCTGGCCCTGGACACCACACTCCTGCTGCTCCATCCTGGGTACAGGCCCCCGCTGGCCCTGGCCCTGGGCACCAGTGCAGACCCTGCACTCCACCCTATCTCTGTCGCTTCAGCTGGTGAACTCAGGTGGTGGAGCATCCCACAGGAGTGGGGTGGATGTTTTCAGCCTGCCAGGAGCATCCCTGCTATGTGCCCCACCCTGCTCTCAGCTGGCTGCAAAACTGCACCCCCTCCCATGGGACACTGCACTGCCCCACCAATCTGTATTCACCAGCCATGCCTGGCTTCTCCCCACCTCCCCATGCTCACACACACTCCCCACTCACTGCCACTCACTGTGTTTGCTGCTGCTACCACCACAGCTGCTTCTCCCTGCCTTCCTGCCAAAACTCCCTGATTCCACTGAGCGCTATAGCAAAACTCACTGAGTGCTCAGTGAAACCAGGTATGAATTTCAAATGAGCACTATAGTAAAATAGCGCTAATCGAAACCGCGTTAAGCGGGGGCTGCCTGTATGGATATTTTTAGGGTGTCATGGTAGATCATGGTACCTAGAAAGTTGATGTTTATTTAAAGGTATTCCAAAGATAATTTGGTAGAAAGGTCGTACTTCTTAAAGTTGGAATACAAAAAAGAAAAAGAAGCAAATTCAGGTGTTCAGTCCAGATATTGATGTTATTTATACATTATAGATATAGTATGGGTTTGATGGTGCATTTTTCTAGATTTTTTTTTCCAAAGTGACTCATGAAGAGGTATATTGGAAGGCTATATTTTCCCCTGGCTGGGCTGATGTTTTGGAGGACATGTTGGTTGCTGAAGGTAAAATTATTGTAGGTGGAGATAAAATAGATATGTTACAACTACAATATGTTGTGGTTGGAAATCTTAATGGTAGCCTAGTGATATTTCAGGCAGATTGTGATTCCTTTCTAGAAGGAGATAGGATTTTCTCTGTGGCTGTAGGGGACAGGACTAGGAAACATGGTCTCAAACTTCAGCAGAAGATATTTAGGTTGGAGATGAGGAGAAATTCTGACTATGAGCATGGTTAAGCATTGGAACAGGCTACTTAGAGAAGTTACAGAATCTCCATCCCTGAAAGTTTTCAAGAGCAGCTGCATAGACATTTGACTGGGCTGGTTTAATCAAGAATGATTCTGCTTTGAACAGGGGTCTGGAGTAAATGATTTAATGAAGACCCTTCCAGCTTTTCCTATGATCTTTCATGGTGGGGGATGTTAGTGTATTAGCTTCTGATGAATAATCCCTGAACCATTAGAACTGCAGCAACATTAGAACAGTACTACACCATACGAAGGGGTATTTTATTTTCTATGCCCCAGCATTATTGTGCAAGGTAGTGACATCCTCAAACACTCTGCATTTGATCCAAAAGTTACCTCCTAAATTAGAAGAAATTGTAGTTGTGTCTGTGTTAATTAAACCCATTCATAGTGCTGTGTGAATGCAGCTACAGCTGTTTCCAGTTAAAGTGGTAACCCATATGGATTCAAATGCTGCTTTGAGCTCCCTTTTAAAATGGATAAAAGGTATGTTTGTCCATGTCCTTAGAGTAGTAGACAAATGGGTTTCTACCTGGAGAAATACGAAGAAGGTGAAACTTGTCACCTGAAAAGGCACTCTCACAGTGAACTGAAGGCATTGGATATGACCTTACTTGCTTCTAACTAAGGCAGATTGATGAGAATTGTAACAGGCTTGGCATTAGAATGATAGGAATCCCCTGGGGTCTTGTCTCCCCTAGCCTGCTTTTCCCACTCTGGCTGTCCCGTTGGATTCCTTGATCTGGCCTGACATACCTTTGTTGTTATATTTTGTTACAAATTGGGAATCAGCCCTCAGTTTTGCCAGAGTGACACACCTGTGCCTCTCCTCACAGTGTGCATTACTGAGCTGTTTCAAGTAAGTTCCAGCCAAGATCACTGCATGGTAAACCACTCCAAGAAACCGCCTGCTGTTTCTTCCAGTTTACTAATTTTGTCAGCTCATCAGGCTTATTGGCTTTCTCCAGCTCACTCCAAGTCCTCTATCACAGTCTAGTCCTGTAAGGACCTAATGAGCTCTGCTCAGTTCAGTGTTGCAAAGCCTTAATGGGCTCCACTCAGTCAGTTTAGTTCCTTCCTTGCCGGTAGCCTTCAATTAATGCCATTGAATAGGCTGGTGAAATATAATGTAGGCCCCAGTATCACTTTTCTAGCCTTCTCTCCAGGACCACTCAGAATAATCCCACCACCTCCCTTGTTAGAGATAGGTTGCATCAGGGCTCACAACACTAACAGAATCGGTGGCTGCACTTTTTCCATGAGTCTGTTTAGTGACTTTCCTTCACCCTAAATAGCCATCCCAAGCCCTTGTGACAAGGCATCTAGTCCCAGGATATACCTTGCCTGAAATGAAACTACAAACTACTTCCAAATGAAAAAACGTCCAGTTCACAGAGATTCCTTTCTCTTGCTTGCTAGCCTCTGTTTATTCTCACTCTTTAGGGTTTACTCACTGTTTGTTGCTGTGTAATAGGGGTGTGCAAAGTGGGCCCTATTCAATTTGGATATATTCTGAATCGGGGACAGTGATTTGATTCGTTGATTCAGATTACTGTCCCTGATTAGATTTAGCCAAATCTGAATCTGAAGATTCGATGCTGATTTGGGGAATCAGCGATTTGGACACAGACACAGCTTTAAAAGTTTTTTCTGCATACCTTGAGGTAGCAGGCACTTCTCGTGATTGCTGAGATGATGGGGCACATGGAGCATCCCACAGGAGTTTGGGGGAGGCCCTCCACATGCTTGGCAGTGAACCTGGAAGTGGACTGGAAGAACTTCCGGATTGGCAATTGGCTGCAGGGGATCCCAGGTGCCTCCCCCCAGACCCAGGAGGCACCAGTCACTGAGCTGGGGAGGCACAGGAGACCCCCCTAGTGCACTCTGCAGTGGACCCAGAAGTGGAACAGAAATGCTTCTGGTCCACTTCTAGGTTTGCTGCCAAGCACAGTGGGGATTCCCCTGCACTGCTGTGGGGCACTCTATCTGCCCCAGCATCACAGCACTCATGAGCCCCTGGTATGAAGAAAAAACTTATAAAGCTGTGTTGATGTCTGAATCTCTGAATCTTTTTTAAACTCTCTGATTCAATTTGGAGGGTTCCAATTTGATTCGGAGAGATTAAAGGGTCTTCTGATTCAATTCAGATTCAGAGATTTGGCCACCATATTGGGCTGAATCTCTGCTGAATCAAATCAGGGACCAAAGCTTTGCACAGACCTACTATATAGCAAGTTCTGTCTAAAGAGAACTCCTTTCCACTTCCAGATCTGGGCCATTGTGCCTTACACTGATTCTGAAAAGCATTTATCCAGCCTGGTGTTTCACTCTTCTGGGTTACAATATTCTGAAAGGAGCCACTCCCTTTTTCCTGGACTCCCATTCTTTCCATAGTAACAGAACAGGGTTCCCTATTACATACTACTCCCCACTTCCTTATCTCTGAGGCTGGTCAATCTGATGGCTGTTCTTCCTCTGACTTTCTTGAAAAAAGAAATCAGCATTTTAAATTCTTTCTTCCAGATATGTGTTCAGTTGTATAGTAGTGTGGATGTGGGCTCAGGTACTGATGCATTGTTTTAATTTGTTGGAACAATGAAAACATTTTTGCAGCTGGAGCAAAGTGCATGGTCTGTTACCACCATGAACTGGCTGCCTAGAAGATAGTTTTCCTCCACTCTTTAGGCTATTACCACCCCCACAGCTACTTCTGAGGTGTCAGTCTATAAAATGAAGGGTTCTGCAAAATCTGGGTTAGTATTACAGGGTGCAGGCACAGGGCTTCCCTCATTTAATCAAAAAACCTAGTCTATTTTTACTATCCACCTAGTTTTTATCACTGCCCCAGTCTTTGTGAGTTTGGTGAGGGGAGTTGTCATATTTTAAAAACTTGGCATAAACTGCAAATAATAATTTGCCAGTCCCAGGAAAGCCCTTATCTGCCTTTTTTGTAGGCCATTAATAGTCTTTCAAAGCTTGGACCTTTGAAATACACAAGGGGTCATAATTGCCTCTGCCTACACTGAACCCCAGATATTTTTTCTTCCTTACCTAACACACTTTTCTTGGCATTTGTCATAACCCCAGCATTTCTTAGCTTCTGTAACATAACTTTCCTGAGTGGCATCAGGTGTTTTCATAGGCTCTTGAAAGTACTCTGGGATCTGCCACGTATGCTTTTGGGACTTAGATGCAGATATACATCCACAATGGACATGCATACACTGCCACATTTGTAATGTACTGCCAACCTGTAATGTACTGAACATGCTTAATCTATCTGTGCACGCATGCATTCATACCACAGGGAAGCAGAATCAATACCCCTCCATACCCTCTCCAAGTGACACTTACACTAGTAGGAAGCTGATATTTAGATGCACAAAAGGAAAAAAAAAGACTATTACCCTTAGTTAATGTTTATAAAGTTATCTTCATGACCATGAATACTAAAAACTAATGTTCTGAATTTTGAGAAGCCATTGGGAAATCCATTTCTCAGAACAATTGAAAATCCAGACTATTCTTTTTTATTTTATTTTTAAAGTAACCGGTAATATTTTTGGCTGAAAAATTACACACACTGAGGACATATAGGCTTGACAGACATTACACATAAACTGGTTTAGGTGATCAGAATTTGGTTTAAACCTGTAACAGAACTGAAGTTCAGTGCACATAAACCTGTTTGAAAATGACTGAAACTGGTTTGAGATAAACTTGGTCGAATGTAGTATAAGACTTAATTGATTTGGGTCAAACAATGTCTGTCCCAAATCCCTTGTGGGTTTAAGTTAAACCAGACTCCCCCAGCATCCTGGCATGCTCTCTGGGCTGGGTGGAGCTCTCTGCTCCACAGCAGAGCTTGCCCCTCCCCTCTGCTCCCTGGCTAGGGTTCCAGCAGAGACTGCAGGCATCTACCTGGCTTCCCCCTGCTGCCCCTCTCCCCTCCCCTCCCCTCCCCTCCCCACTCACTGCTAAGCAGGCATTCCCCCATCCCCTCTGCCTTTGTTCTGTCTGTCTTACACAGACACCTGTCAGCATTAGCTAGCAGACCACATGCTGGCTATGGTCCATGTTGTGGCAGACAGGACAAAGGCAGAATCAACAGGTAGCTGGTAATGTCCCTCTGTTGTTTTCTTAATGGAGTGATAAACACTGAGTTAGGGGTGATATCAATTTCCTGCTGGGCTAGTCAGGAGGGTGGTGGGGGAACCCCTCCCTAATCAAAGCATCCTGCCATGGCTCCTGTGAGAGACTGAGAGAGCCACAGGGGGCAAAGGAACCCATGCTAAAGACAGAGGCAGCTGCACTAGACCCACAGCCCCAAAGGACCCAGCTGAAACCATTCTTACCCAGGTGTTTCTGGAGGGGAGGAGCTGGGAACTCAAACTGCAGTATAAAGAGGAGCCTGGAATGGGCAAGAGGGGAGAGCTTAGGACTGGAAATAAAGGAGCCGGGCCAAGCAATGCTGCAGGAATCTGTGAGAGCAACGGAGGGCTGGCAGGAGGCCTCTGCAGAGAGGGAGCTCCCTGGAGGAGCTCTAGAGGAAGGCATGGTGGAGCAGCAGGATCAGGAACTGCCTGTGATCTCCTCAGCAGCTGGCAGAGCCTGATGGAGAAAAGGTACCGTAAAGACTGTAATAGAGGGGCACTATCAAAGCCTGGTACCATAATGACCCTAAAAGGGGTACAAGAGAAAATTATGAATGATGACCTTAATGAGATGAGGGTATTGTGATGACCCCAATAGAAGGCACAAGAGGTGCGATCATAAGGACCTGAACAGAGGAAGGAGAGAATAATCGTATTGACGTGGTTTTGTTTTTTTTCATTGCCAGAAGACAGTCAACAATACTCCAGGACAGGAGTGCATGGGTTCCTTTTGGTTTTTTTGAGGTAAAGGGCCCGGAGAGGAACCTGGCAGCTGAATCCAAACCTGAGTACAACTAGACAACCGGTGGACCAGGTGAGGGTGTAGGGGATGGTGGAGCCCCCAGCGTCATAGGACAGCAGATGACAAGCAGGCAGAACTGCACATCCAGGTACTGAATATACTCCTATAAACACCAAAGACGTGGCAGGTGAGAACGTGGGTGTGTGGACCTCGGTCTGAGACTCATCCCTCACTTCAGCTGGCAGGCAGAGGTCCTATGGAAATACACATAGAGAATACATAGGTATATGTGTGTATAGTTCTCTGTAGAAGGAGAAAACAAAAGAGGAGGCCACAAAGACTGTTGGGAGTGCAAACTACCTAGCTGGCCACTTGAAAGCTCCCCTCAGCTCAGCACTATGGAAGGGAAGGGAAGGGAAAGGAAGCCCTCTGGTTTCTATCCTGAGCCACTACAGGCATGTGCCTGCATGTCTGGGATGTCTGTGCAGTTACAAACTGATTTAGCCTAGTCAGGTTAGACTAACCTGCAAAGATTGAATCAATTCAGGCTTAAGCTTTTTGAATGTCTGTTCCCTGCCATACTTTCAGCTGGTCAGGGCACATTTCTCTGTAGTGAGATGAAATTTATGCTAACTTGAAGAAAATCAAGTCAAAGAGTTAAAAAGACTTCATGAATTCTACCAGATTATGCATGCAAACCTCAATTCCTGCCCTTTTGGGAGATCGGATATTAGAGGAAGTGCTGGAAATGGAGCATGTAGTCATATTTCCTAGGAACTAAAGAGGGACAGAAGGGACCTCAGGACTTGCAGGTAGGATTCAAGGAATTAACATATACTGGAGAGAAACCTCCAATTACTTCATTGGGCAGATAAACTCTGTACCTTGTGAGAAGAATATGATAGTTTTCTGTCTTATATTTATGTATGTAAGTATGTCTCATATTTTTCTCTCATGAGGTGGACATTGGTCTCTAGAATGTTAAAAAGCTTTTATTATGTGAGTGCTGGACAGACCACTAATAATCTATGCAGCTCTATTCAACTATCCTGTTTTGATCCTTTTTATTAAATTGCAGATCTTAGTCAGAAATGAGTTATCTCGGTAGGGGGCAGAACAATAATTATTCATGACAGGACTGCAGTTACAGACATTACTCATAATGATTCAAATTAATCATGAAGGCATATGATTGATGATGAGTACATAAAAATGTGTGGTGTGGACGTATGAGGACTATGGTTATTGTTAAACATGTCTTTGGTCCAAAATCAGACGATATTCCTTTGAGTGAGATCAAATCATCTGGTTATTTCACTTTGCTATTAATGGGAATCAACGTAGGAAATAAAGGCATCAAAGGCAGCTTAGTTGCCACTGGCAACTTTAGAATTTCTGAAAGAAGAAACTATGAACACTTGCTTTTCAGTATATGGTAGTTTGTTGTTACTGAAACATTCCAAAGACATATTGTGTACTTAAAGCCGTTAGCCATTCAGTGGCGGGTCACGACAGGTGTCATGCATCAAATCAAAGGGAAACTTTAAAAGCTGTTTTCTGATACAGTGCGGATTTGATGCCATCAGTCTGTTAGCATTTTTTCCATAATCACATGCTGCTAATTGAGAATTTAGGGTCAGATTGTTGCTTAGATTTATCTGATTTACAAGAGCATAAGAAAGTGCAGACTCTAGATGTACACACTACTATGTGGTCCCTCCTGAACCTTGGGTCTTCTTTATAGTGGAGAATAGAATCTACCCACCTGGTACTGAATCTACCCACCTCATCCCTCACAGACATGCAAGGAATCAGGGGAGTTTTGACTCTGACCTCTTAGTGCCAGACAACAGCTCATCTGACACAGGGAGGGGAAATGGTCTATATTAGTTGATTTTCTTACTGCACAAAATATGGGGCCATGGAAGGTACAAGAATTCTCGGAGTAACAATTCCTTCTATGGACTGCCATTAGGCTGTGTAGATATGTGCTGTCTTATACATGGCAATTGAGCATAGCCTCAATTTGACCCTTAATAAAGGATAAATCATAAAACTGAGAAAAAATGTTGTATTTCATGATCCAATTTACTCATTATAAGACACAGCTCATTTACAGAAATTCTGCAAACAGCACAGTAGAAGACAGATGTACTTCATCATAGATGAAGATAAATTGCTTATATGGAAAAAATAGTTTCTTTGATAACTCATTATTCCAAAAATTGCTTGTTAAGTTAACGGACAGTATTAGCATGACAATTAATTGTTTCTCCTACACTAGAAGCTAGAGGCTAGTATAGAGGCTAGAGACTCAGAAATTGGGGTCTCATTTGTGCTAAGCATTATACATATGTAAACCTGGGTGTGACACAACCTGTGTCCTCACCTGAATATTGGGATCCTGGGGTACCTTGTAGCTAGTGGCACTGCCAAACTGGGTAGCTGCTGCAGGGTCCCCAAGTGGAGAGCCTCCCCTTACAATCAAACAATATTGAAGACTGTTATAAAACTATTTCCAGGATTTAATTATTTACAAGATAATATATAATCAATGTGTGGCATTGGGGCCACCCTCAGGGACTGGAAGCTCCAGGGACAGACCTTGATGCTCCTGGTGGAGGGATCAGGGACCCTGGCCCCACTCAAAACTTACCAGAGAGGCAGGACAGGAATGGGAAGGAGTCACATGAGCTGGCATTGCGCTGCTTTTCAAGTGGCTGTCAATCAAGCTAGGCATCAGCCAGCTGATGACATCAGCTGTGACCGCTGCTGCGGGAGATTTAAAAACCCCAGCAAAAGCCAGGTGCAGAGGAGAAGGCAGGAGGTGAGATGCTGTGCTCGCTGAAGAGTGAGGGCCAAGCTGGACCCTCACATGATGTTACCCTGCTGAGAATGGGTGGCAGCAATAGTTGGGAGCCAGGAGAGGCATCCCTATCCCTAGCTCCACAGGAAGGGGCTTGGGGTTGGTTATCACCCCTGGAGCCCAGGCCGGTCATATTCAGCCCTAAGCCGGCAGTGGGTCCTGCAGACACAGACCCAGGTCTGGGGCAGAGCCAGGAGAAGAAACAGGGGTGAAAGGCAGGCTGCAGTCTCAAGCCTTCACTTTGAGCAGAGGCCAGGGAGTTAAAGATCTACTGGATGGATACAAGAATCTAGGCCAGCAGCTGGCACAGCAGCTCAATGCAGCTGATGGTTGGAGAGTAGATGGGGTGTAGGGGAGGCAGAGCCCCAAGACCAACCATGATGAATCTGTGAGTAACCCCGTCTCTGGGCCAGGGATGAGAACATCACTGAGCTCCTCCTTTTAGTTACAAATTCCATCATGTTGTGGAAAGTTGGCGGCCTGACCCAGGGAGCAGGGGGATACCCACAGCACCAACTGAGGGCAACACAATGCACTAGAACAAATGTTACACTGCATGATCTAGTGATGGTGGCTTAAGGGTTAATGCTTCTTGGATACACATTACACAAATGTGGAAGGTACACAAATACCCATGATAAATAAGTAACCAATAAATAAATATATTAATAAAGCATCAAGAACTTATTTACCCATTCTATAACTTGAATACTGTGTTCTGAGGACCCGGTGTACACAGCCCCTGGCCGGGTGTCTCAGGCAGCAGGACTGCATCTGTGTCCCTGGCATAGGAGCTGTGGGCAGCCCTGGTGCTGGAGTCCCTCACACGAGCTGATTCCTGCCCAGACCCCTTCCCTGGCTCAGCAGGGAGCAGTGTCTGGGCTGCAGGTTATAACAGTTTCCCTGTCCAGCACAGCCTCACAGCACCTGACACACGCAGTCCCTCCCTGGGCCCTGCCTGGCCTGGGGCTTCTGGTGACTGTCCCTTTAGCTCAGGGTTCCCTCCAGCACCCTAAGCCTGCCCTCCCTGCTGCTTTGTCACTCACAGGGGAAAAACCAGGGCAGTCTCCAGGAGTCTCCCCCTGGCCCTTTGTCCCCCTCCCCTGCTGTGCTCACCCAGCCACACAGGGGCTTGCAGGAGCACAGGCAGCTCCTTTCTTGTCCTGCCCCAGCACAGCTCTGAGGGGAAGAGAGGGAGAATGGATACAGTACAGCACTATTGGTGCATCCTCTCACTGCTACTTTTACAGGACTCTGACAGGGGCTCTCAGAGGGGTGGCTGTGGGGAGGTCCTTTCTCTAGCCTGTCTCTCACCCCCTCTCTTTCTCTCCTGCGTTCTTCCCACCTAGGGAAAACTGCTCTCCTCTTTTAATGAAGCCTCTCAGCCAATTCCAGGCCAGGACTTTTCCCCAGCTTTTGCTAATATCTCTCATTCAAATCCTGCTGGGTTTACATCACTCTTCCCACTTCCATTCGGGCTACCTCCAAAACAGCTTCACTCACAATCAGGGTAAATGGTATCCCTACTGGGAGAAACTCTTTCTCATTGCACTCTGTCCCTCTGCAGAGCAGCCCTTCCTATTCCTTTAGATGGGTCCATTTTTAATGCTGCTCATACATACCACGAGAATGCAGTCCCTGGACCAAAAAGCTTACATGTACAGGTCAGCTCTGATATTTAAATGGTTATGTTATTTAACATACTTTAAGCATTTAGGTAAGTCTTTGCAGGATTGGAGGGTAAAGCCTAAGGATTTTAAAAATGACTCAGTGAATGGAACCTAAACAATAAAGACCTGGAATTTTTTGAAAGATTCTGTTTTTATTAGAGGATTTTGTCATAAGGGAGCTTCCAATGGTAGAAATGTCCAGAACAATTTAAATTTATGTCAAGCCATTGTACGTACTACAATTTTGAGGTGAATGATAACTTTATTCTTGAGGAACTGAACCTGTTGTAATGAAGGCCCATTCTTCAGGAAGCTGCTAAATGAAGTGTTCATAATCACTGCTTTTAGGCTGATGGTAACTACTGTCAATATACTACTGTAAGATGCCTAGTTATCAAATATTAGGCATGCACACAACAAGTTCTATAGCATTGTTATTACCAAAATTCAGCATTATAGCAAACCATTCTGTAATTTGTCCAAATACTTTATCCATCATTAGCTCTGGGAAATTAAAAGACTGTTAAGTCCTTTAAAAGCTGATACATTCATAGATGCAGAATAATGAGAAAACTGTTCTCTGTTTCACTGTTTGCAGTTCCTAATCTGTGGGTCGCAACCCCAAATGGGGTCACAACATCAGTGGATAGGGACACAATAAACATTACAATTAGGTACTTTGTCATGACACTTTTATAGCTTTTCATGTATTTTTAGCAGAAACTATATCTCCTTGGCTCCCATATGCTTTTCTTGTCCATTGATTTTTTTTTATCACTTAATTTGGCAACCCTAATTGATAGCCATTTTTGAATCAGCACATATATCCTAAAGCAATTCATATCACAAGCATGCCTCCAGTAAAGCTGCCCACTCCATGTGTTTCATTGGAGATACTCGAATACTTTATTAGGGGTTCCTTTATCATTTGATTTAGTGCATCTGACAATAACTTTTTCATAATGAAAATGTTAAAATAAAGTGCACCAATTCAAACCCCTTCACTGGCACAAATAGAATTCAATCTGCTTATACCTGACATGAATTTGCCCCATATGTGATGTTCAGCTTATAGATCAGTGGTCCCCAAACTGTGGGTTGCAACCTCAAATGAGGTCACAACATCAGCAGATGAGGTTGCAATAAACAGGGATCCAGGTTTTCCATTCACTGTGGAAAAACAAGGAAAAAATATAGATTTTCTTCTTCAAAGAAGAAAAATTACAGATGCACATGGTACCCAAGCAGCAGTGGAAAACAGTTCCTGTACTACCTCCAGCTAAGTCTATGGGGGCAGAAGAGGAAGAGGTACAGGTGACACGCTATGGGGGGCATGAGCACGGGCAACATGGCAGAGTAGGGTGAGGAGGCCAAGGCAACATGGCAGGTGGAGCATGTGCTTCCTGATATTTCTGCACCCATGGGGTCATAACAAGGAAAAGTTTGGGAAGCACTGCTATAGACATTTGATCTTTTTTCCCTTTAACATAGATAATTTGTTACTTTTGATTTTTTGCCACTGAATCTTAACTACCACTTTTACATACAGAGAACACTATCACATAGTACTCAATCATTTTTTTTTCTTGAGGCATTTCCAAATGTAAAGCAGAAAGTCACAGACTAACAACTTTGGTTTGTTTTCTTCATTTCAATTCTTGTTTTCATTAATATTATCACTTTACTATACCAATAACTGTTTACATAAAAATCTTGAATGTTCAGATGATAAAAGATTGAACCCTATTTCCTTGAAATTGATCTTTCTTGCTGCATTCAGTATGTTTACAAGCTTCACTGTAGTATCTGAACAGTTATTCACTTTTGTGGTGAATGATCAGGCTCTAAGTAATTTGTTTAATACGTGAAATCTGTGGTAGAGTCTTCTTCTTCATTGTATTTCTAGTCCAACCCTCCTATATGGTCTGTTTGTAATATTCTTTGCAGACCACTGCTTCCAGTGTTGGTGTTGACAGATCTTGTGTGGTGCATTGCAGTGGTACAGAATATCTCAGGGAATGAAGTACAGTTTGCTTCTCTGGACAAACACATTGGTTGGTTGCATAGATGACCCATGATTTCATGAGAAATTTGCATCTTCTGAGACCCACTCTCAATCTGTTCAGGTTCTGCCATGTATGCCACTTTGTAGCTGGAG
This sequence comes from Crocodylus siamensis, assembly GCF_052110815.1. Lineage (NCBI taxonomy): Eukaryota > Metazoa > Chordata > Crocodylia > Crocodylidae > Crocodylus > Crocodylus siamensis. Next base: position 243,329,672 of record NC_143396.1, on the reverse strand, counting down.
CCGGTTGCTAACACCTCACTGGGGCTAATTCCTCACCAGCTCCATTCAACTGCTTTGTCACCTAGTTTCTCCCGTTCCTTTTGCCAGAGGGTAGTATTGGCAGATTCTGGTGATGTGGTCAATGGTGTGGTAGAAGACAAAAAGATCTCAATGAGAGATGATGGTGCATTGGTTCATGACCATATAGCAGGTGGTGGTTGTCTGACTTGTACCTGCTGGTCAATGTTGCCTGCTACTTTCCTCCTGATGTAAGGGGGCACTATGCCAGATAGTGCATATAGGCAGGGAACAAGCTTGGGTTTTAGGCAGCCTGTTAAAATTCTGCATGTATCATTTAGGGTGGCATCAATATGTTTATTGTGAATTGAGCATTCCCAGGTGGTGCAGGCAGATTCAGCCACAGAGAAACAAAGAGCTAAGGCAGTAGTGTGTAGGATGGATAGATGATTTACCCACTTGGAATTTACAGGCTTACACAGAATGTTGTTTTGTGTATTGCCTTTTGCTTTCGTATTTAATATGTGCTTTTTGTAACAAAGCATACAGTCTAGTGTTACCCCTAAGTAGACTATGTGTTTCTGATGTTCAAGACTCTGGTCACATCAGGTGACATTCAGGTGTCATTCCACACATCCTGTGTCATTTTCCTTCCTCAGACGGAAAGCACAGATTTGGGTTTTACTAGGGTTGAGTTTGAGATAAATATTTAGGTAATAATTTGACATCACTCTGTCCCTTTCCAGGATCTTCTCTGTGTCCTCAAAATTCTTGTGCTGGCAGTAGATGAAATGCTGACATTCAGCAGGTTTGGGTAGAGTTGGGGATAGCAACTGAGATTACCAGACTTAGTCTAGGGTCTTCATTACAAGAACATAATTTCTGGGCCCACCTTTTAATAAAGGTTTCCATATGTAAACATGGCTTTAAAAATACTTTTAAAACTTCTGACCAGTTTGAGTTGTTTTCCAAAGTATCTCTCCAGTGAGTAATTTAAATGACATGAAATAAAAAGTTTCATATATCATATACTAGTTTCATATATCAAATGCTAGTAAAAGTTCAGTCATATAATTGGGAAGCCAAGATTCCTAGATTTCCTGTGATACAGAATAGGTGTTCACAAGACATCAAAACTAAAAGATGTCACAAGAAAATGAGACAAATTATTTTATTGGGTCAACTGTATAGTCAGGAAAGACGTTAGATAAGTGCTTGGGCACAAAATGCCCTTCCTCATGTCAGTCTCAGCAGATCCAAGGAAGAACTTCGTGCTTGAAAGCTTGTCTAACATCTCTCTCAGCCATACAATTTGTCCGCTAAAAGATATCACCAAAAATCCTTACCTTACTTATATTTCCTAGACCAGCCTAACTACAACAGCACTGCAGCCCTGCTGTTCATATCCCATTCATTCTGCCTTCCTCATAGAGGTCATGAATATTATAATTCCTTCAACATGGGAATTCTTGTTGAGCATCTATATCATTTGCTACATGTTCAGAGTGCAGCCATACATTTCCTTACTATGGAGTCATATTTCACCTGTTTTTTTATGTATATTGACTGCCTGCAAAAGGGACTGATTTTTAAATTGGCACTTGACTTTTCTAATCTCTTAATGGTATAAAGCCTGGTCACATTCCAGAGCTTTTGTTTTATGTGATGTCTCCTTTGTGTTTTAAATTGGCAGGTGATCATGCTGCACCGGGAACAGCATGGTAGAATTTACTTCCCGTTAGGTGCATCTACGTGAGACTTTAGCTATGCAGTTGACTCATTAAATGTGCAGTAAATATTTCTGTGCCTACATGTGCCCCTACTAGGGTGCACGAAACTAATAAACTCAGCAGCAAGGTAGTACTTGTAAATACAAGTACTACCCCATTGTGGAGTTTTCATGCACAGAAACACATGTGTAGATGCTGACTAGCTGGCTGGAGTATGAAGATGCTTCAGAGCCAGGGCTGGCCAGCCCCTACGCAGCATATTGAGCAATGTTGGGGAAGCCCTAGTTTGGCAGGGGGACCCCCCAGATCCCCTGTCAGCTGGGGCTGCTGTGACCTGGCTCAGTGTGCTGCTGTCTGGGCACACATGCACCCAGGAACTTTCCAGGAGCAATAAACTGTGGAGCAAGAAGCTTCACTTTTATAGCTGCCCCGATGGCACATGAACACATGCCTTTTGAAATTCATTTGAGCACCTGCCTCCGCACTTTTAAATGAGTGACATTTAAGTAACATTCTTTGTCTTGGAGAAGTGTTTTAGAATGACCACTGTCTGGCCCCTTGTTTACAATGACACTTCTAGTTTAACTGCTTTGGGTTCTCTTTTTTATTATTTTTTTGGATTGTTTTTTAAAAAACTATTTTATTAGCTTTTAAAAGATGACCCATTTCTCTTTCCAGAGGATGTGGGTCTTTCTGCTGTCTCTGGCTTGCATTTCATTTGGTATTTCTATATGATTAGAAAACTTTGCAAGAACAAACACACTCAAGAATGAAATTTGTGCAGACTTGGAACAAAACACTGTTATAAAACAATCGCTTAGTATCTTTCAGATATTGTGCTGCAATAGCTTTCTTAATTTTTTACACATCTTACCTGCAGGTTCACCGTAAACAGAACCACCATGCAATTTGAAGACATGCAATTAGACAGTTGTAGTTTGTAGACATGCAATTAGAATTCAAATTACCATGGGAGAGAAGGCACTTCTAGCCTTATTAGGATACTGCTGCTATCAGTCAAGCAAAGAGTGTTATTTTCTAGAGAAAGGTTAACAGAACTTTTCTGTAAACTTCAGCAAAGTCAGTGGCATTTCAGTCACAGTGAAGAATGATAGCTGAGGAATTGTCAAAGATACTATCGTTTTTTTCCTCTGTTTCTCAGCCTTTGGAAAGTTACATGTATCCAATTGTATTAGGCTGACAAAGGGTGTTTGTACCCAAAAGCTTGCAAAGAAGATTTTTTTCCAACTGTTTGAGTTGGTCTAATAAAAGATATCAGATTTACCCAAATAATTTTGTCTGCCTATGTCCTTAGATGGGGATGGCTACAACCTATACCCATATATCCAAAGAGACTGCACTGAAAAGCACAATGACATTATTCTTAGGGTACATACAAAAGTTACATTTAGATCAACGTGACTAGACCTAGGTTGATCTAGATGCCTAATAGTATAGGCATTCAGAGTGGGTAAATAAGGCAAACAATTATGGTTCTAATCTAAATTAGGTCACCAGAGGAGGTGAACTAACATGGATTGGGAATGGGTAAACCTGATCTATTGAACTCCTGTACAGGTTTAGAGTGCAGCTCCAGTGCTGGGAAAGCCCAGCTACTTACTGCAGCCCCAGGGCTGTTCTCTTCCAATCTCTCCTCACACCAACCCGCACACACACCTGATGTGGCTATTTTTAGACTCTCCCCACTCCTGGACAGACACCCCCCCCGCAGAACTACCAGCCCCACCCTGCTAAGTCCCCCTACTCTCCTCCCATCTGGTACCAGTGAACACTTGTACATGCCATTCCTGGTGTATGTTTATGTGGCTTAAAAGGAGCTGCATGAATGTAGACCAAGTGCAGCAAATGACTAGACACACCCTTAGTGTATATGCACCTTTAGAATATGGATTTGGCTACACTCCTTTTAGTTTAGGTAGTGGGGCTGGTGCAATTTAGGTGTGTTGGTGCTAAGTTGCACAGTTGACAGCACAGAAGTCACTAGTTTGAGGCCATAACAGAAGCGCTGGCAGTGTGGCCTTGTCAGATTCCAATGAATTTGTGAATTCTGCTGAATACTCCGTCACGAAGACATGAAAAAGGAAAGTTTACGCCGCAGTTCCCAGATTTCTTGGGTCTGATAGCCTCTCCATTTAGACCATGTCTAGGTTGAAAACTTATTTTCAATTAGCAGTAGCAAGCCTTGCTGCTCTTTGCAGGCTGCCTGCTGTCCCAGAATTAGTGCACACATATCTGCCATCAGGTTAATCAGAAGGCAGCCCATGTAGAGCAGAATGGACATATATTTAAGGGTGCTGCTGCCAGGCATGTTAAGTTTGTGGTTTGGGCATAGATTCACAGATGTTTTACAGTGATGTAACTTTATTGATTTAAGTTGTACTACTTTTGTAATTACACTTATGTAACAGGAAAGAGAATGAGGATTCAAAAGTTTTGACATAAATCATCTAGGAAGTTTCTGCTCTTCCATGAAAAGCATTCACAGATACAATGGTGTATACTTTTTATTTGCTTCAAAAGAGCTAGGCCATCTTGCACCAAATAAGGGCTTACTTCAATTTCCTGTCAAAATCAAATTCTATTATTTAATGACTAGCTTTTTATTTATGTTATTGCTCAGTATTTTGTACATTGCTTAAAGGTTTCCACACTCCTTAGGGAAATCCAGGTAAAACCTTAGCTCACACATTGGAATAAACAATACTGAAGAAAAGAATGTGAACAGGAAGTCCATAGTGTTACACCAGATTTTACTAGCTGAGAATCTGATCCAAACATTTTTTTGTCCTTCCTTCCATCCTGTTGGTGTTAATATATAGCCAGGACCTTTTGTTTGATTGCTTTAGGTATATACTGGAAAAAATGCGTTTTGGGGGACATCTTTTGACCAAAGCTTCTGTCAGTTATTCAGGCCATAGTTTGGCACAAGCATTGCTCTTCAGAAAAGGGTAATCTGTTCCTTTTTGCAGCCCATCAAAATATTTACTATTGCTTTGGGAATTCAAAGCAGAGATGGTTAAGAATTTTTTTGAGAGCATGTCTTTACTTACTGGAAAATTCTGTTTTATTGAAATTGAAACTGTAGGTTGCTTATGAGTACTGCTACAGGTTACCTTCCTCTAGAGTCCTACTAGCGCCTACACCATCCGGTCTCTCCCCTATTCAGTAATCTCACCCACCTTGTCTTGATGTTAAAATTAGTATGGGCACAGAGGGAAAGGCATGCTTTTGAAAAGGCAGGCCCTGCCTGGTATGAGGCTTCCCACTAGCCTTGTCCCAATTTTACTCTTGCTGAGCCCCGTAACTCAGGGCTAATGTTCAGGACCACCAGCTCCTGAATCAGTTCCAGTCATGACCCATGATGTCAGGTTCTAGCACCCACAATATCTGCTACATAGGAAGCTAGGGGCCTCAAGTCCTGTTTTTCCTTTGCCACCTTCTGCCTTATAGTCCAAGCAAACTTGGCCTCATGTGGCTGCAGAACATACTTTAAACCCTCTGGCTTTACAGTCTGGGAAAGCTCAGCTTCATTCAGCCACAGAATACAACTCTAATCCTTATTATCTGTCCACTCAGTGCAATTTCAAGTTTGGGGTACCCCAGTCACACCTTTTAGTGATCTTTGCCTCTTCTACAGCCACAATCTGGCCCTCTGGGAGAAAGTGAAAACCAAAAAATGCAAGCCCCAGTCCCGGTTCAAAGGAATGTCTTACATGAGGTTCACCACACCCCTTGGTGGTGGGCTCCAAGTAGAAAGGAAAAGAAAACAGAAAATGCCCTGGGGTACTTAGACTGTGTAGCAGGGCACTAAGACATGCCTGCTCTGTCAAGCTGAAGAAGCCAGGCCAGGGAGCTCTGCAGGCCAAACAGTGCTCCCCAGCTGTAGGTTGCTGGGGTAACAACCTAAGGGAATAATTGGCCACACCTGTGGACATCATCTTACCGGCAGGAGGCAGGGTTCTGGGATATATAAACCCAGGATGTAGCTAGCAAACACACACTCTCTCCCTGGTGACTGATGGGGAGGGAGCTCTTGCTTGCTGAAGCTACTTGAGACCTGGTGCTGCCTGCCTAGCTCTCCCTGCTACTGCCTGCTTTGCTATCTGGGTGCTACCTGCCTACAGGGAGTCTCCCAGGTACCTAGATAGTGGTATGTTACTTTGAGTAGAAGTTTGTTCCCTTAAAGGGGCATAGCAAGGTTATTATTGTTAGTATTTAAGTTATAGCCTAGTGGCTTGTGTTTGTGTTCATGTTTACCCTGCTGGATTGGGATGAGGCTAAAAGGGGAGGTTTGGAGGCCTCATTAGTGCCTGGAGGGAGAGGGCATATGATTTTGTAGAGCCCAGTGTCAGGCACAGTGAATAGAGTACCAGAAGGGTGCAGCTACCAGGGTGCAGTGAGCCCAGAGGAGCACAGTCAGAAGGGCTCAGTGAGCCCATCACACCAGGAGGATGCAGATACAGGGTTGGTGCAGCTAAGGGGGTGCAGAACTATGTGTCTGGGAGAAAAGCATAGAAAGCCAGTCACTAGGGAACTCGGTGCCTGTGTGTTGCAGAGACAGGAGTCAGAGGGCTCAATGCCTCAATGCATATAGAGTTGACATTGTAGTAACACTTTTGAGGCATGGGACATGTGTAGAGGAGGTTGGAGCATGTATGCACCAGTATAGCTGGGTGCATGAAGGGCAGTCTCCTGCCTAATGAACAATTTAATTATTTACTAACAAGGCATGGCAGGAAAGATAGGTGGACAGACTGCCCAAGAGAGGTGGGTAGGTTGACACAGAGCTCAGCCTCAGGATGACCCCCCTGTCACAGATTGCTTTCCATGCAGGTACCTAGCTTCTTTTCACTCAGGGCTGCCTCCTGAGTCCTCTCATTGCAGTCTGAGTTTGTCCTCATACCTCTCAGAGAAAGTTCCATCCATGATGGCTTCCATAGCCATAAGCTTGGGCTTATAAAAGGTTCCCTCGGTCACATGCCTCCACATGGACCTGGTGGCCACTTTGCTTCAGGCTCCCTTGCCTGTGAGTTTGCCTCTGGATTCAGCACTGGGGCACAGGCAGAAGAGAGACAGAGATGAAGGTGAAGGAAGCAAAAGGGAAAGGGCACAGAATCAGTATCATGTAACTAGGAAACCAAGGGAAAGGGACCTCTCTTAATGAAAGAAGGCCCTGTCAAATGCACGAAAGGTAAGAAAGGAAAAGGTGGAGGCAGGGGGCTGAAGGAAAAGAAAAGGGCCAGGTACCCCTGGATCTACTTCCCACTCCCCAGTAATGGGGTTGGGGCCACATTAAAAACTGTTAAAACCATTTGATTCTGTTTAAGTTTTGACAATACTTATTTTTAAAAAATTGGGGGGCAAAGTTTCAAATTAGAAACATGGTTGATATTTTTAAATGAGAATTAATATTTTTATTTAGAAAATTAAATTAATTATAATAGAAAATAAAGCTTGTAATAGGAACAAGACATTAAAAATGTCATTTGACTACACTAACTTTATTTCAGGGCCTCAGTTCATAAACATTCAGTTTCTGTTTTTCTCATCCCAATTCAAAACAGGGAAAATGTTTAAAATCTTAGAATTTTTTCCAAGATAGGAAAACCATTTCCAGTGAGGTGATGAATTGCTTTTAAAGGCATAAGCAACCATTAGGAGTATTTGGACTGACTACCTACATATGAGAGAGCATAGAACTGAACATATACTTGATTTTCAAGAATGCCTTTATAATTGAATTGGACTTACTTTATATTAAAATATAAGATTTTTGAGGTTGAAGGAAAAGATGCAGATGCTAGGACAAAAATAATCTTAGATTTTTAGGAATGTTTTAATCCACAATTAAAAGTATTTTACCTTTTAGAATTATTCTGCTTGTAGTAAATCTTCAGTTTGCTAGAAAAAGTGATTTTTCTTTTCCGGTTACTTAGGTACAGAGAAATATTCTGATTGTAATATGTCAGAGGAACCTGATGTAACATGATTCAAGTTAGAATTAATGACTTCTTGCTCTCTGAATAGTATATACCTTGGGTCATAAGCTGTCTGCACATATTCTAAGCATGTGTATAACCCCACAAAGAACTATGGATTCAGAACAGTTATAATAAAGACAGATTTATCAGCATTACTTTTGGATTAAGTAAAGATTTCACAAATGCAATTATTTTAGGTATTAGCTGGTGTGCAAGTTGTGTAGAATACCAATGAACTAGAGAACTAGCTCAGGAGTACCTGAAGTTAGTTAAGGTTCTCTCTTGGGTTCCAGTTTGGTAAAGACATACACCTATCAGTAATCCTATTTAAGAGAATGCAAAGTTAAACACATGTATAAATCCTTGCAAGATTGGGTTTTAGTAATATAATAATAATATTTTTAATATAGTAGAAAGTGTCAAATATTGTTTTCAATATGTATTAAAACTCACTGAAAAGCTTTGAAATAGTCATCCAAAAGAGTATTTTTCTGAATTTTTTGAGAACCTCTTATTTTTAATAAACTGCAAAACTAAGTATAGAAGCTTAAAATTGACCTAAGAAAAGGGAAAATTTAGAATAAAAAAAGAAAATAAATCCTTTATATAGATAACTGGGAATAGAGGGCTCTCTTCGGAATGCTTTCGGAAGCATTATAAAATGTAATGGCTAGAAACTGAAACTTGACACATTTAACTGGAAATAAAATACAAATGATAAATTAACAGTAATTAATCATTGGAACAAACAACTTATCTAGTACTGTGATAAATACTTTATTTGGCAGATAGTCTTGAGATAGTTCAGAAAGACAGACTATATACTTCAGCCCATCAACAAGACTTGGGGTTGTAGCAATAGCTGGGTGAAAGCCTATGGCTTGCTTTATTTAGAAGGTCAAATTAAATTATGATAATGTCCTTTCTGGTTTAGAAACTGGAAATTGCTAAATCATTTATATTTCCAAAACAGCAAATTTTTACTCCCAAAATGAAGTTGTTTATTTTTGTATTGCTGCAGCATATTAAAATCCATGCTAAATGGAATGTGTCAAGACACTTGTCAAAGTTACTCTGAGAGAACCTGGAATAACTAGGACTCATTGATTTTTAGCTTTATATGTATGGCAAAATATAAAGGCAAAAATAAACGCAGAAATATGGAATTAACAGTACAGTATCATTTTACTTGAAACAAATTAAATCATGTTTATAAAAATCACAAAGGGCTATGGGATGATTGCAACGGAGTCTAAGCCATGTTTTTTATGAGTCACAAAAAGCCGTGGCCTTTCCCAGTGTTTTGCTGTTTCTAACTACCTAGTCTTTGAACCTACTGACGTAACGCAATGTTTGGCAGAGCATAAATATATATATATATTTTTAAGCTTACTCATTAACACTTTGGGCCCATCCATCAGCATGATTGACATCAAGAGATAAAGCAATTTTTCTGGGACACAACATGTACCAAAGACTTTCTGTGGGCTAATGTAGCATACCTGACAGTTGTGTGAGTCATTTGACATAATCAGTGGCTTCCATGAACACTCTGACTGGCAATTGACATGATCTAGTGTTCCTCCTTATTTTCTGAATCCCTTTTTCTTCAGAATACTGTTATTCCTAAACTCTAAGCTAGAAAGATTTGAAACAAAATCATTTATATGTTCCATCCCTGAGATTCTGCTAATAATGATGTTCATGACATTATCTGAAATGTTATTAGGAAAATAATAAGGACTTTTTGAACTGTGTCTGAAAGATAGGCTTCATATGCTCCCTGCCACGCACTTTGTATTACTGAACCAAATGTATCTAGTGAAGACTAATTGGCATGAGTGACTAGCATAGCAGTGCAATAAAGATAACTTGTCACCTTTTGTACATCTGCTCAATATTGTCTTTAAGTGGTAATAGGCTTCATTAAATCTTGGTGTATTACATTTGAAATTCAGCAGATGAAATATGCAAAAGCCAATGAATTTCAGTATGTGTCTGAAAAACACTGTTGGCTGAAGAGGTGGTCATGGATCACATGTGCTATAATTGTACAGCTTTAATTTAGTAGTTTTTTTTTTTCTTTAGGTGTATTCCAAAAGGTTTTTGTCAAATAGCTTTGCCTAACTAGTTTCTGAGCGTGTTTACATTGGGCGTGTCTACATGAGATGCTGACTGCTCAGTAGCTGAATAATACTGTGTAGCAGTGCATCACAGCACAGGCGGTGCTAATAAACTACTGCAGAGTATTATTAGGCTACTGCACAGTAGCTTCACTTAATGAATATTTGCCAGTGCTACTGTGCAGTAACTGGTTACTGTGCACTTATTTAGTAGTTGCTAATAACCACTGCGCAGTAGCACCTTGTGTAGAAGCATCCACTGATATACAGTATGCTCCATGGTTCATCCTGCAAGCTCTGTTCAAGCAAGATAACCCCTTCTGCCCTCCGTGTTGCTTTTATCATGTGCTCCAAGCCACACTTCCCCACATCTGTAACATTTCCTAGATCTCAGGTATGGTGCTAGGATTTGTATATAGCTAGGTTCCTTGGTGATATTCAGAGCAGATCCCTTCTATGTCTTGGTCTGTGGTGCATTTTTTGGGCAGTCTGTCTTAACAGTTCTATGTTGGAAATTATTTTATCTCAGTCCAACACGCTGCTTGGTTTTGTAGCAACGTGAAATAAGTGTGGATCTACTGAAGGAGATTCTAGTGATTATGGTCCAAGCACCAAATTCTGTTTGTTTATGCATGAAATAAATGCACTTTTGGCACTTGGGTAAATTGTGAATTTTATTTCCACTTGTGGAGTTGTGCTTCAATATGCTTGCCTGGTATCCTTTCTAGTGCTACTTCTGAATCTGCTCTCCTGGGTAGTCAAGAGATATGTGGTATCAAGTGGGAAAGAATGAGTAGAAGGGTGTTGCCTTAGTGAGATGGCCTCAGTTGTGGAAGGGAGCAGGCCTTGTGTTCTAGCCTCTGCCCTTGCCTCTGAAAGAGGCAGAAACTAGGTGTGCATGAAATGAGCCATATTCAATTCAGACTCGGCCTGAATTGGGGACAGTAATTCGATTCAGATCACTGCGCCAATTTGATTCAGCTGACTCAATGCTGATTCAGAGAATGAGCGATTTGGCCATAGACACAGCTTTAAATGCTTTTTCTACATACCTTGAGGTACCAGGCATGACTTGTGAATGCTGCAATGGTGGGGTGGATGGAGTGTTCCACAGGAGTGTGTGTGTGTGGGGGAGGGGCTGCATGATTGACAGTGAACCTGGGAGTACTTCCAGTCCACTTCCGTGTCCGCTGCCAAGTGTACAGGGGGGCCCCACCCACGCTCCCCTGGCTCAGTGATCTCCTGTGGGAGGACACTGTGTGCCCTCCCAGCCCCAGGAGGCACCAGTTGCCAAGCTGGGGAGCAACAAGGGAAGCCCCCAGCATGCTCCCTGGTGGATCTACAAGCGCTTCCGGGTCTGCCACTCAGCATGCTGGGGAGCCCCCCATGCTCCTGTGGGACATTCGATCTGCCCTGCACCTCAGCACTGATGAGCCACCTGGTACCTTGAGGTATGTAAATAAAACGTTTAAAGCTCTATCTATGTCTGAATCATTGAATCTCTCCAGAACCCTCCAAAATGGATACGATTTCAATTTGGAGAGATTAAAGTGTTTCTTGATTTTTTTTTTTTTTTTTTGATTTGGCCACTGAATAGGGCTGAATCTCTCCTGCTGACTTAAATCAGGCACTGAAGCCTTGCATAGCTCTAGCAGAAACTTCCCACCACACTACTATCCATCCATTTTATCCAATGACTATTAAATACAAGGGAGAAGTGTTTGGTTTCAAAAGGAACACCAGAGAGGGGCCTGCTTAATGCCTGACCTCCTGGTGTTCTGGGTGTTCTGGGCTGACATTCTGGCTTCTTAGGATTCTGCCCTGCTGAGGCACCTGCAGGTTGGCTGTCGAATGTGTCCCAAGAAAATTCTCTCAGGATATCTGGGGGAACAGCTGGGTGAGGAGGTAGATCCTGTTTCATAGTGGGTTGATATGTCATAATCATGCTTGCATCCGGAGACCACTCTAGCAGTATCCTTAACTTTATCCTTGAAAAGTAGGACCCCAGGAGAAAAAATGGAATTATGGGAAGCAACAGCTTGCCTCATCAGATCACTGGCAAGCGCCTCATTCAGTTCTGCAGAGAGCTTGGCTGTTACCAGAACTGTGTGCGCTTTTACCTTCTGGTTTTGTGCAGTCCTGAGCATTCTGCTTCAAACTTGCATTGGAGCAGTGCATGTTTCCACCATTTTGGTTGAATTTATGTTGTGTGTTGAGTTCTCCCAGATATTGACCAGGTTTTAACCATGCTCTTTTGGCCAGCTAACTGCATGTTAGAAGCAGGGTTTGGCCAGCAGTATGGAAGGGGTTTGCTGACTATTAGGATTCTGTAAGGCGAATGGGAAGTTAAATGCCAAGCAAGGAATTATAAAACACCAGTTCCCCAGTAGTAGAGGAAGAAGCTTAAGAGAAGGGCAGGAACAAGGAATTGTGGGATTTATGATGGAACACTGTATTTGAGCCCTGTAGCATATAACTGCGCTTCAAGCAAACAGTGAATTGGCCATTTATGGAAATGAGGCAGGTGCAACAGGTACATATTTGGTGAAGGTCTGAGTAATACTATCTTGGTAGATGTACCCTCAGAGTAGATGACAAATGATTTAAATAAAAGAATAAATGTATGAACAACAAATCATAGAATCTGGGGAAACTTTGGGGCTATTTCTTAGATTTCTGAAAAACTGAAAAATATGACCTTATAAATCACAGTGAACTGTGCTTTTCTTTTTTCTCTTATTAATGGAACACAATTTTTACAAGTTGGTCTGCACTAGCCCATAGCAGAACTTTGCAATAAAGTAATCAAACAAAACAGACCCAATTCCATCCAGCATCTTTCAAAAGAATATCAGAAGAAGAAATACATTTTGGTCATTCTCAGGTATAGAAGAGTTTTTCAAACACTGTTGAAGAGTAAAGGGAAGTTACAGGAAATTGTGTTTATATGGTGAAATATAATAATCTTGAAACTGTCTTTAGTAAAGTTTGTTCCTTACCTCAAGTTATAATATTTAGTAATAGAGATAAATGACAGCTGTTGCAGCTCATGTAAAAAAACAGTTCTAATGCCTGATCATTTAAGAATAATTTCTCTGCCTCATTTCCTGTGCTTTACACGAGTGTTTTCAAGACTCATTATTCGTAATGGTCCATAAACAGGATACAACCTATCCAAAAACCAAATGCCAAATGAGGTAATACAAATTATCAGAAAGAATGAGTCTAGAATTGATGAGATTCTAAGTAATGTTGGTCATTTAATTCCATATTCCTTATGACCTGCTTCTGCTAAATACTGTCTGATATGCTGTGACTGACACAGAATCCACCAGCTCATCAAATAATGGTGGTATTATGAACACACTGTCTCTCAGCTTGCTTTAAATCACATTGACTACCCTTCTGCTATCAGCTTCACAAAGCTGTGGGATAACCTTTTTGGATTATTAATGTGTGGGAAGGAACAGAGTAAGAGGCATCAGCTGCAACCATTGGCTTCATTCAGTTGGAGGTGGGGGAGAGTACTGGCTAAATTGTGAACATACTTAAACAATAGAGGGCGAACATTTAGCAGTAACACTGGAACATAAAATATTGTGCTATTTTGGCATATACTTCTCCTCCCCTGCTTCATTTACCCCTTTCCACTCCATGCAAAGGAACATGGAATACAAAACTTGGATGACACAAAGAGAGAGAATCTCAGTCATCTTAGAAGGCTTGCACAGTTTATCACTTACTGGCCTAACTGACATTTGTGCTTGATATAAAAATGACCTATTGGCCTTGATCCTGAAAACCTCTCAAGCATTTTGTTCACATGTAGATCCATTGGAAAAAAAAAAAAAGAAACAGTATGGGTAGTCTTCTGTGAATTTGTTCTCTGGGATATCCTTGTGAATGGATCTGTGTCATCCTGGCGAAGTGGCCAGTGGTGTCCCTCAAGGATCCATGCTTGGACCGGTGCTTTTTAACACCTTTATAAATGATTTGGATGTGGGGATGAAAGGCTCACTGGCCAAGCTTGCAGATGACCCCAAGTTATGGGACAGCATGGTCATGCCAGAAGATAGGTTGCAGATTCAGGCTGGAGAGTTGGGTAGACCAGATCCAGATGAAGTTTAACACTCAGAAGTGAAAGGTGCTCCATCTGGGGGCAAACAATCCCCAACATACCTACATGCTTGGTGGTGACAATTTGATTTGCACCACAGCTGAAAGGGACCTGGGGTAGTCATTGACCATTGCATGAACATTAGCCGGCAGGGCGATGCCGCGGCCAGCAGGGCAAACAACACGCTGCCATACATTAACTGTTGCATCTCATGCAAAACTAAGGAAGTGATGTGCCCACTGTACTCCACACAGGTGAGACTGCAGCTGGAGTACTGTGCCCAGTTTTGGGTGCCACACTTCAACAAGGACATGGAAAAACTTGAGAGGATCCAGAGAAGAGCCACCTGTATGATCAGGGACTTGCAAGACAAGCCATATGGGGAGAGGCTGAGGCACTTTGTCTTCTTCAGCCTACAGAAGAGAAGGCTGAGAGGGGACTTGGTAGCAGCTTATTGCTAAATCAGGGGAATATATCAAGACCTCAGTGAGCAGCTGTTCACCAGGGTACCCCTGGGGAAGACCAGGAGCAATGGATACACACTCCTAGAAGGTCGCTTCAGGTTCAATTACTGGAAAAACTCCTTCATAATCAGGGTGTCCAGACTGTGGAATAAACTCCCTCCAGTGGTGGTGCAGTCACCTATCCTGGAAATCTTGAAAAGAGACTGGACAGTGACCTCACTGGGGTCACTTGACCCCAGTTGTCTTTTCCTGCCTAGTGCAGGGGGCTGGACCCAATGATCTGCAAGGTCCCTTCCAGCCTCTAACGATCTATGAATCTATGCTCTGGGAGTGTGTGTGTGGGGCAGGGGGGGCATTTTAATTGGAGTGCCTAGAGTGTCTTGTGTATCAGCATATCCCTGCTCTTCAAAATGGAGGTGGGGGCACTTTATCTAAAAATCATTAAATGGGGAAAAGCTGATACATGAGATGTGGGAAGCTGCTGGAGTGTGGTAATTGCCATACTCCAGCAGACTCAATTAATCGAGTCTGCTTCATCAGTGGAATTTCAGTGCATTGGAGCAGCTTCCCTGCTCATGTATAGGCACCTTATAGTTATAGCTGTGCTGTAGGAACAGTAATTAATCTAACTATATGCTCTTTGGGTCTGTGGCCAAGGAAATAAGAGATGGTGATTTTTGCTTCAGCACATCCATGTCCCACAATTAAGTAGACCCAGGGCTGTCCAAGAGGGGTCCTGTGGCCCATATCCAGCCAGTGAACGGTTAAGATCTGTACTTGGCCTCCACTCCTCCAGTCCTGTTGCTGCAGCAGCCTGGTTCCCTAGGGAACAGCAGGACAATGGGAGAGGGCCCAGGGAGCCTGCTGCTTGTGTGGCAGTGGCAATAAGATGGGGATTGCACTGCCCATATGGTGGCAGTGGCAATGGGAGAGGCTTATGCGGTCTGCTTGGTGGCAAAGACAGGGCTTATGCTGTTCACATTGAGGGGGCTGTGTTGACTTCATAGCAGGGGTCCTGGGGAGTCCACGCTGTTTTCAAGCCAGGGCCCCCAGTGTGGTGGGGGGCCCACAGCCATTTAGAAGTTGTATGTCCCTGGGGCGGACCAATCAGGAGCAGTCCTGAGCAATTTAGGGAAGCTGTGAGCACACATGCCAGCCAAAGAAGGAGTATGTGGTGCTAAAGTGTGTCCTCAGGGGTGCTTCAAGTTGCTTGAGGACACTTTGAGTTATCTACAGGCTTAGATGCACTGGAAGGAGAACAAGTAGGAAGGCTTTGTTCAGCAGTGATTTGGGGTTCAATAGGAGGGCCCCAAAGACAAGGCCATTATCACAGAGATGCAAGAAAGAGGGGCATTACAAGGGAAAATATTATAATATAAAAGAGCATAGTTGATATGTGTAAACTAGAGCACAAGAAGTCAATATAAGGTGCATAAGTATGATTATCAGAGCATATTCAAAGAATGTACGTATACACGGATAACCTAAGCAAAGGGCAAATTGTATGTACAAATAATTTAATCAACACATTTCACCAGATAATTTTGTGTATTCTGGTCATGAGCAGTCAGTAAGCAGATCGCTTTTTCTTCAACTGTATAATTCAAAATGATTTTCCAATTAACTTCTCTGTATATCAGTGTCTATTACATATTCCCATGTGCTTGATTCACAGAAGTTGTGTCTGTTACAGTCCTTAAAGCAGAGAGGGCCTGGTCTTTTGGTCAAGCTGTAGTGACACTTACAGCTCTGGATACATCTAGTTTGATCCTTGGGTTTGGCCAACATGGTAGCTGTTGTATGTACTTCTTACAAACAAGGGATTTCTATTCTGAATTACATCAGTGGATCAAAATACTGTCTCTGACAGTTAGCAACTAGTATGGACTCTTCTGTTCCTAGAAGAAGTTTCTTCCTAATCAAACAGGCTCCATGGAGGTGGAATATAGCCTACACCATTTTTACAGAAGGTATATGAGGTACAGTTTTACAACATGAACATTTTGAAAATACTTAAACTCTTCAGGGATGATTCACAGACAAGAAAAGTCATAGAAGCAACAAAATGGATAGGCATAGGATTTTTTTGGCACCTCATTCAAGGTAGCAGGGCAGCAGCATCATTCACTCTAGATCTATAGACTATATACAATCATTCTTGCAAAAACTTGAGTGGTACTCAGGAGAAAGTGACTAAAGAATTCATACAGGAAGGAGACACTTTAATTCAATGAGCATATTCAAATCCCCATCTTTCATTTCCTAGGAGAGTGTTCTAACCACCAGGTTATGGGCTATTCTGCATGGGGATGCCTCTGTGCTGGGCCACTGTGCATAACAAAAAAATCAAGTTTCATTGGGTCAGAGAAAGAGTTCAAAAGTATCATGGGGTAAAACCACCCTTAGCAGGCTACCTAAAATAGATACTCCTGTTGCATCAGAATCAATTGCCCTTAGAAAGAGAACTAGAAGTTGGGACAACTACCAGCATGTTGGGAAAATATCACTATCGCCAAATCCACTGTGTCAAAAATCAGGAGACAAACACTTAAAAATCAAGAGATTTGGTATGTAGAACATGAGATGCTTAATTTGTAGCCCCATCTCCCCCAAGCTCCTTACACAGGCACCCTGAGCAGCACTCCTGCCCATTGCGGGCCTGGGCTCACTGCTGACCTGGCAGGGCTCCCTGCACCCCCTTGTGGCTGGGCCCCGCCTGGGCTTCATTCCCGCCTGGGGACTTTGCTATCAGTTCTGGCTTGGTTGGGTTCCACCTCAGGCCTGCCCCAACTTTTCCCCCATTTGACCCAACCCTGGAAAGCTGTATAAATCTCACATGAGATGTGCCAGAAGAAAAAAATCCCAAGATTTGAGAATTCTATTATGAGTCGGACCTAATTTTACTTGGAAATCACAACTCCTGTGATAATTTCACCAGGGTTGGCATTACAGAAGCAAGGTTTGCTCCTGCTTAGTCTAACTGCCAGTAGTTTGTTCTACACCATTACAATGTTGCTAAAGTTAATATTGCTAAGAAGAAAACTAAATTGACTCTGACAGAGGATGTGCTTATGAATAAGCAATTACATACTAGGGTCATAGCTGGTTACATAATAGGCCTGCTATCTGGTTAAAAATGAGGAATTGGAGGTGTCCAAACAGAATGGGCTTGACTGGTACATCCCTAGTGGACCTCCTCAAGGCAGGTAGGTTCCTTGCTGAACTCACTGGATACTTTAGTCCATGACACTAACTAATACATTGTCATGTTGTGTGTTCTCAGTAGAAGGTGTTATACAATACCAGCTTTGAGCATTCATTTTGACCAAGAGTCTTCCCCTTATGAACAATAAAAAAAGGGTGCATGAGTATATCGCTGCACAGTTGCGGTAATTGCCTGGGAAAACGATGGGCCAGATTCTAGTCCCTGTCTTGGACTGTTTATGCATTCTGTATTAAACCATCTTTAAATAAACTATACAAACAGTCAGAGACTGGTTCTGAGTCTGTCTTGGAAGTGCCATAATTATTAGGTTAATGAGTTGGGCCATCTCCCCTTCTTCCTGCCTCCACACCAGTAAAAGTAAGCTCTTTTGAGTTTCTTGAGAAAAAGGGTGTAGGTGATTATCTTCAGGAGAGAGATTTAGGCAGGGATCTTGAGTTGATGGACAAACCTCCCTGTAGCTCTGAGTAAAACATCTGAGGGGTAGTATTTTAAAGTTGGCCTTGCCCTTGGTATTTTTCTACTGGGCTAGCAGCATAATGAACCTGCAGAAATTAGGCTGTTTCTTGGATTCTGTGAAGATGTGCATAATTGCTCCATGCAGTGCCTAGAAACAAGATGGGGAATACAGAGAAGAGCCTCATGCTCACACTGTGCCTGTTTGTAGCAGCCAGGAAGATCATTGCCAATGGAATTTATCAGAAGCAGTTTCAAAACATCAAGTTACAGTGGTGTGCAGCAGTTATGCATTTCAAATGCAGAACAATCACTTTACGTAAGGAATGTGCAGGGAAGCTATGAGTCAAATCTTCTAGCATTTTTTCATGCTAGCATGCAACCTTGAATGCTTTGTCAAACCCTCCAACTACTTGTATTTACCATTTTCACAAAGACGGCCAACTTTCTTTTTCCTGCTGACTGCCCTTGAACAAGCAGTGCTTTTGAAGAGCAAAAGAAATGCCTTGGCAATTCATTGAATAGGTTTTGCGTGGGTCATTAGTAGGCTAGGTAACTCTTGAGGAGCTGGAAATCTATTGGATATGCATTGTCAGTTCAGATAAGCAGGTATCATGATCTTTCTCCTTGTTTGCAGTTTGCAGAAGGTTTCACATCATTTTCTGTAGAAAAGGATGCCGTTCTGCATCAAAGCTACAGAAAGCAGGATTACAGGATGCTTGGAAACATATTACAGGCTTGGTTCATTGCCACTAGCAAATGGCAATTTTTGTGCCAACAAGTACATCTGTATTTGAGACTGAAGTTGGGATTAGGGTATTACCCATCCTAGGAAAAGGCAGATAGTGTATGAATCACTTCCTTGCCAAGGGCAGATCAGCTTTATTGTGCAGAGGGGGCTCTTAGTGAGAGCATCTTGCTGGATATTCTGATTCCCCAGACCCCTTCAATCTATAACTACATATACTTAGGGCTAGGCTAGCTATATTGTCTGACTGAAATCCTCTAGGCTGAAAGGAAGAGTTGCAGGCAACTTGTACCAAGTCTACCACTTATTTTTCCATGCTTAGTTGAATAAAGAATCAGGATTGTTTGTGGTTTATGCATCCCTTCCCCTTCCCCTTCCCCTCAAGCAGTTCATAGTAAACATCAGATTAAGAAGAGAAGCTTTAAAAATGGGCTAAAATGAACCTTAGTGTTAGGTACATGTAGGTAGGCCCCAAAAAGCATGGCTCAGAAAGACATGTTTTATAGGATCAAGAAGTAGTCTTAACCCAGGAATGGTATAGAATCCCCACCAATGGCAGATACAGTACTGAGCTGCGTCTTAAACATTTATTAGAGTACTATAATTTTCTATCTACCCACACATTTTGAGACTCAATGTATTGTCCTTAGGTTTAATCAATTGCCTTGTGTCCAAGGTAATAATCTTCATCCTGTTTTAAATTGATATATACATATATACCCATGATAAATAATAATAATTAGTGGTTAGAGCTTCCTAGTACTTAATCCTTTTACAACATTAACTTTATTATGACTGTTTCTTCATACACAAACATTTTAAGCTCCTTGGGAGGTAGTCCCTTTACATCAATGGTCTTCAAATACAGTTTTTAATTCTGCATTTGAGATGCATGCTTCTAGATAAAATCTATGAACAACCTACCTAGGTGTAATGAAAAATAGCTTTACTATATCAGGCTCCCTGTATCTCAAATGATAGAAAAGATATGCACATAAATATATTTATTAAAAGAACACCAAGTATGAGCACATGATAATGGGATATGACAAAGACATGAAATTTTTACTGAAGTCAGGTTTTTAATCTATATTTTATATATAGATTACTATATACATACTATATATAGTAAATATTTAGTATAGTAAATATATATAGTAAATATATAATATAAATATACTATATTTTGTTTTATATACTTCTACAGTTCTGTCCTAGGTTTAATTTTACATGTTTGTTTTTGTACTTTTAAATTACATGTTTAGAAAGGAACACGAATATAAACTAAAAAAAATAGCTAAAATTTTAGAAAATTTGAAAAAAGGGAACTAAAACAGATATTGGGGAAAAAAATTTCCTTGAGACTCAGAATGTAATGTTTCCACACATGTAGGGGTTGCAATTTTCTAGTTGTCCACTAGATGGAGATATGTTACTTTATTATGGTATTTCATGAAAAGATTCAGGTCTGAAATCTCAAACTCGCATAAGGTAAGAAAGGTACTTATAAAACACCAAAGTGAAAATGAGCTTATTGGACCAGCCAAGTACTCCCCAAAATCTGTGTGTTCAGTATCTGAATAAAATTATCAAAATAACTGTCCTCAGTTTTATTAGCATTCAGTATTACTGATTGGAACCCCCCCCCAAAAAACTAATGCTTTTGATAGGAAGCATACAGAAAAAGACAAGGAGGCAAAAATTATCTTTATTTTTGTTGTGAACTCTCTTACCTAGCTCGTCTTCTCAATCCTGCTTCCCCTCTGCAGGTAAATAAAACATATAGCATATTCTGCAGCTAGAGAGCAGCAGCTCTGGAATTCCAGCACACAGATGTTTCATCCTATATTGGCAAAAAGAGGGCAGAATTTTTAGAGGCAGGATTAACTACAGATGGCAATGACAGAAACAGAAAAAAGGGTGTGACCTCATTAGTAAAAATGAGAACTGTTGGATCTTTTGTGTCAAGCCCTCAAACTGTGTAACATTCAGTTATTCTGGCACTCTGAATTAAGACAAATTAATTTCCTGTATAGATGCCTCTGCTATCCTGAATTTAGATGAAAATAAATTTTAAAGCAAAACTCTGGGGATGAAGGATGGCCCTGCAGAAGGGTGGCCTTGGTCAGGCAGAGGATAGGGATGTGGGCGCTGTCTATGGCCCCCAATGCAGTTGGGGATGCCCATGCAGCAGAAGCCATTGACCACCTGCTGTGGGTTGATGAGGCAGATGAAGCAGTTGGCCAGGATATTCTGGATGACCAGGCACAACTCCTGGATGGCCTTTCAGGCCTTGGACTTGCCCATGCCAAACTGGTTGGTGACATAGCAGAGACTGCTGGGGTGAAACAAGTGGGCATCTTGGGGCCAGTTGAGGTTGTTGGCCCACCCACTTGTCCCAGGGCTAACCTCTTGCCTACGTCACCTGGCATGCCTCTGATGATATTAATTGGAAGATGATAACAAGGCAGGAGGATACCCATTTACTTGTCCTGATGCCAAGCTCTGACCTTCACCATACTGTGACCCATGTCTTGCAGATGGCATCCATAGCCTAACAACTGGCCTAAGCTTGCTTGGCCTAACACCTGGCCTATAGTCCAGTGTCTCCAGGACCTGCACTCCAGTACCTCATGTTGGGACTCTCCCTCCTGGGCCCTCACACTGGGCTTCATCTCACTCATTCAGGGTTCCTAGCCCCTCCCTTAACCTCAGGCTCCCTGCCCAGCTTGTGACTCTCTTGGTCCCCTCATGCCCATCTTGGGGCCTCATCCCCTTCCTGACACTGGCCCTCAATCTCTTTAATTCTCTTGCCTGAGGAGCCTCACACACAGTTCCCCCTGGGCTCAGCCTGCCCCCACCCTCGATCCTCACACCCAGAGCCTTCTTATACCTCAGGACTTGCTTGGAGCCTGGGTGCTGCCTCAGGTCTCTTCACCAGATCTGGGCCCTGTCTCAGGACTCCCTGTGAGCCTTGGCCATAGCTTTGACTTTGGGGTGTGCTCCCCTAATTTTTCCCCTTCTTGGGGTAACCCACCAGGTCATGGGGGCTGAGGCTTTCTGGCACCCCATACTTGCCTTTCACTGGGGAGGTACAGGTGTGGTGTTTCCTGAAGCCTGCCTGGTCACTGGCAGCCCACCACACCACTCAGCCCAAGCAGGGTGTAGTTTTAGGTCACCTTGCCCAGAGTGCGTTCCCTGTACCTCCAAGATGGTATGTGCAGCAGCTTCAGCTGGGTGGTGTTCTTCTGGCTGCTTGCAGCAGACTGCTGGCTATACTGCTCAGAGCCCTGTTCTTATAGAAAACAGCTTGGCCCTGTTCCCAGTCAGGTGGTTGTGTCTGATTGGGAGTGCAGATACATGCAGGCTGCTTTGCTGCCTGCCCATGCCCCCGTGAGTAATGGAGCACAACTTCTGCTCTGTTACATGGGGGTAGTAGCTACCTTCATGACGGTGATAGCCACCCACTTCTCTGAAGTGAGGCATGATTGCATGCAGACATCCTGGCATATGATGGGGGCGGCGGGGTGGAAAGCTGGGCAATGATGTCCATGAAGATGGCCCAGTGCATGCAGAAGAGCTGGACCCAGTATTCATAGTTCCAGATATTCAGGACATTCTGCTCCTACCAGTTGATGCTGGTGGTGTGGGCCCAGAACCAGCACTTGATGGTCCGGAGGTAGTTCAGAGTAGCCCAGAATCCTGGGTGGCCTCATCCTTGTTGGCCACATGGAAGCCACCGGCCCAGTCCAGGATGCTTGGCAGGTGCAGGGTGCAGTGCATGGCCCCATGTAGGATATCCAGCTGTTGGCTCAGGGGCATGATGCCACATGCTATGGTGATCAATTGCCCCATCATATCCAGGTGCGTGCACATGATGTCCTGCCACCTCTGGCAAGAATAGTGCAGGGGAACAAGCAGTACGTGCTGCAGCTCCTGGGTCTCCCTGCTTAGGCATGCTGGCAGGATGCCATGGAAGGATGCAGGCAGACTGGGACGTGGAGAATGCTTGCGCTCACTCAGGCCCTCACAACAGACGGTGCTTACTCTGAGGCTGTTCTGGAAGCCTAGGGGAAGGGGCAAAGGGAAAGGTCAATGGTAACATGACAGGGGGTTGGTGGCATGCTTGCCTGTGCCCATTAGCTAATCAGGGGTGGTGGGCTCGCAGCTCAGGAACCTTGTAGGGCATGGTGAGAGGTGTACAGGAGGCCCCCAAACTGGTGGCTTTGGTCAATGCAGGCAGCCTGCATGCCCCCCCACCACCAAAGGGTGAATATGTATATTGCTCACTACCTATCTAACCGAGGCCACTTACAGAAAACAGCATACATTAGATCAGTTCCTCCTCAGGATTTCTGAACTCCTGTATTTAGTGTTAGACTATAAGTATATACATAATTTGTGGGTGCTTCCCCCCTGTCTTGTAGTCAGAATGCGGGCCCAGGCAGCCATTTTGTGGGTGGAGTACAGTGGGCCCCAACGGCCCTGTTTCACACTGCTGACTGACTATGGGGGTGGCCTGTCATGTGGCCTCCTCCCTCACCACTGATTGGCTGCAAGAGCTGTCCATTGTGTAGCCTGCACCTCACCACTGATTAGTAGAGAGGGGAAGGGCCACATGACAAGCAGCTTTCACAGCCAATCAATGGCAAGGGGCAGAA
Source organism: Crocodylus siamensis (assembly GCF_052110815.1). Classification (NCBI taxonomy): domain Eukaryota; kingdom Metazoa; phylum Chordata; order Crocodylia; family Crocodylidae; genus Crocodylus; species Crocodylus siamensis. The sequence goes on along the minus strand of NC_143396.1, from coordinate 243,306,151 downwards.
GGAGCAGTCATCTTGCCCATAGCCTTTTGAGCAGACAGTCCCTGCCTCACCATTTCCCCGCCCTGCCAGACTGCTGCAGCACACTGACTGACTGGCTGCCTCTGAGGATCCAGCATTTTTTTCCGTAAGTTGGTTTTTTTGTAGATTTGCAGATTTCATGGTCAATACTGGATTTCACAAAATCTGCGAAATTGCAAATTTGGTAGGTCCCTAACTATAAATTATTCAGAGCCTAGACTGCCTCTGTGTTTTTTACAATGCTTGGTATAATGAGTTTGAGATTGGTTAGGGTCTGTGCATGCTTTTATATTCTAGATAATTAATTTTAAAAGGTGCAAGATGCTGACAGGGTAAAATAGGCATTTGTGAACTGAAGCCCCTATTTCTGCAGTTGCACTTAATCATCCCTGTTGGTTAGTTGCATTCTTTGACCTTAACATTAGGAAAAGTTTAGAAAGTTTTACGTACTACTTATAGCTCTTCCTTCATATTGTTATGAAAGTGAGGGGGTGTATGAGAGCATTTGGCTAGTATTGTCCCATTCTAGGATGATTTATCTTGGGCATAAATTGGTCGCATGCCCAGGTTTTGAAGAGAAGAGAAAATACAGTTCTGTGTTAGAATTCAGAAGGTTTTTAATAATATACAATACCTGATAAAGTTGGTGTCTTGCAGAGTAAGCTCCACTAAGCTTTGGAGGTAAGAGTTAGGCAAACCTTACCAATTCATATAACCTCATTTATTATTGATAATTTGATATATTAATCCATATATTGGAATGTGTTTGTACATACGCACATGTCTAATTTCTTGGGAGGTGGGAGGGAAAGAGTTCTGGAGCCAATGGTATTTCTGATATAAATCTACTGAAATAAATGGGGGTTCATAGATTCATATATGTTAGGGTTGGAAGGGACCTCAATAGACCATTGAATCCAACCCTCTGCATAGGCAGGAAAGAGTGCTGGGTTCAGATGACCCCAGCCAGATGCCTATCTAGCCTCCTCTTGAAGACCCCCAGGGTAGGGGAGAGCACCACCTCCCTTGGGAGCCCATTCCAGATTCTGGCCACTCTAACTGTGAAGAAATTCTTCCTAATGTCCAGTCTAAATCTGCTCTCTGCTAGCTTGTGGCCATTATTTCTTGTAACCCCCAGGGGCGCCTTCGTGAGTAGAGCCTCACCAATTCCCTTCTGTGCCCCCATGATGAATTTATAGGCAGCCATGATGAGTTGTTGTATTAAGAGATCTGTGGACTGAGGTAGATATTACTATTTTAAAAAATCTATTTTACACTTCCTGATGTTTGAGAGAGACACTAGGTTTCAGATAAATATTTGTCCAGCTTATTTGATCAAGCCAGTGGTGGCTATAGTGATAGGAGCAAATGTTGAGAACCAAAGCATTGCTTCTTATCAGAATAGTTGAACAAGCTTGTCCAGGTGATTTGGCTTGAGGTTGTCTGTGATATTCTGTTCTTTTTTAAAATGCAGGAATTTTCCTGGCCTTCCATGGCTAACTCCACTGGTTTAGGGATCATAAACCCATCTATTATCATCTATTGCTCAAATTCCTTCCCTTGTATCCTTCACTTTACATGTCTCTTAGTCCAACCAAAAATGTGTTTAGTATAATCTAACCAGCAATTCAAAACTAATTTGAATAGCTCAGAATGGGAGACACAGAGCACATCTACATGTGCAATTAATGCACATAAACTCGAGCTAACTGAACATGCCATTTGAATGTACATGCAGGAGCAAAAAGCTCCAGAGCAATTAGCTTCAGAGTTTATTCTTCCACCGCACATGGAGCCCAGTAGGAGCATCCTAGGCTGGCAGGGGACCCAGGGGGTCAGCCTGACAGCCCCAGGTCTCTCTGACAAACTGCAGGCAGCCCTGGCAATGAAGCATGCTTGTGCCCCAGCCAGGCCATCTGCAGCACACACAGCTCCAGGGCTGCAGGACTCCATGTGCTATGGAGGGCTTGTGCCTCAGCTAACCCCTCCACAGCTTGTGAATACCCATCAGAGTATTCAGACCAGGCCTGCTCTGATAGGGTTTCACTTGCTGTGGAGCAGCTGGCTGAGCATAGGGGTTGCCTGCTGGCTAGCCCTGTACTGAAGCACCATTATGCCCCAGGCAGCCCCATCACTGTCTACGTGTGTTTAAATGCGGTAATTTACTATGCCATTGGATAGTACTTGTGTCTGATGGGACTATCCCATGGAGCAGTAAATTAGTCTACACTGGCTTAATTGCCACACCTGCATAGATGGTGAAGCTTTACTATGCAGTAAATGAGTCTTTCGTACACCAAAGTGCAGGTGTATATATACCCACAGAGTATTAAATAAATCATTTGGGTCTGATTTAGGCCAGCACTCAGTCCTATCCTAGGCCTATCACTGATCACAATGATGAGGGGTCAAATACAGGAAGACCTAGTGTTATTGTGACAAGTGTTCAAAACTTTCAGGTGGATTTACCTGGATATGTGAGTTTGGATGAACATGTGTGATAGGATTTGTGGCTATATGAGGAGGTTTTGGAGTACTAGACATTAGCACAGGGGCAGGCAAAATACAGCCCTTGAGCCAGATCCAGCCCACCAGGCCATTCTGTCTGGCCCATGGGGACCTCTCCAAAAACCAATTACTACTGGCCCATGGCTGATGGAAGTCAGGCTTTCAGGGGTCATGAGCCATTGGACCAGGTGGGCTCTGTGTTCCCACCTCCATGGGGATCCTGGCACTCCATTTGGGACCCCCGTCTGGAGGCACTGAGCATGATGACACACAACTTGGTAACTGGTGAGTGGGGAGGCAGGGGTTGGGGTGGGTGTGGGGTTTGAGGATGGGGGTGGGTGGGGTTAGTTGGTCGGTGTGGGTCTCTTTACCATGGCACACAACCCCTGTCACCAGCAGCAGCAGAACAAGCAAGTGGTAGGCCCTCTTGGTCCACTGGAAGAAGAGCCCCCAAGCAGCGCACAGCTCTGGCTGAATCCCAGGAGCTGCACTTGATAGTATGGAGCCCACCAAGCCCAGCCCACTGGCAGGCTCCTTAGAATTTGACCAGGCTGGACCCATGCCAGCATGTAGAGCTTCTGACACTGCAAGTAGGAACCTTGTGTCATCTGGGCTGGCTCCGTGCTTCCACATGGGGCTTCCAACACTCCTGCCCAGCCTGATTTTGAGCTATTATGCAATCATCTCTCTCTATATACTATGCAGATGCACATAAATCAGGACAAAAATATTTTTTGAAATAAAATTCAAATCTGTTATAGTAGAAGTTTGATTTTTAGTACATGATTTGTTTTCTTTCTGGTTCCAAGATGACAAACCCACTTCCCAAGAGGAATACTTCCAGGGACAAGGGGGATTGAGGGGACTTCTGCTGGAAAAGGTCAGGGGTTAGGGGTGGGACTTCTGGTCCCAAAATGGCAATCATGTGATGGGGCACTTGTCAAGGGATGGGGCTACTCTTGCAACCCTCAACAGCTAATTAAAAGTAATTAAGTGGCTCTTCAGCTAAAATAAGGGCAGGCACTAGAAAAAACTCCACAGGTTCAGGAAAGAGACATTTATTGATTCTCCATTACAATTAATTTTTGTAAGTGCTGAACATGAGAAACCTAGAGACTTGATGAGACTAAAACCAACAGAAGGCTAAGACTAGGTCTAAGTTAAGACTAGCTCTATAAAAAGTCAAAAGGAGAATTAAGAACCATGTACAGGCTTCCCAGACCATGGGTCAAGGTGTACTGTAGTTGGCAGTAGCTATGTGCTTGCTGCTCCCACTGTAAGCAGGGGGAATGAGTGAATGTATCCTCCCTCCCAACCCCTCAGCCAGCACAGATCAAAGGTAGAACAGGGTAGCAGTAACTTATGTAAGCTCTGTGGGTAGTAATTTGTGGCTGAGACATAGTTCTTTTGCTGTATAGACCCCACACTGGGTTTATGACAAAGGCGTGTTATAGCTCTAAAGTGTCTACTGAATGGAGTTTTTGGTGCTCATAAAACTTCCGAACTGAATTTGGAAGATCACCTCAGTTCCTACTTGCATGCAAAAATCCCTGTCAAAGAGCTGTCTTTCTTGTAATAATAGTCACAAAATTCTTGCTATATAATATAAAACTAAACATAATAATCTTACAGTTTGTTTTTTAGAGGTGCTGCATATTCCCAGCTCCCACTGATTTCAGCAGACTTTGATCTGTAAATTCTGTCAATTTAGCTTTTATACTTTGGTATAAGGCCATGGACAGGAACTACTGTTGTAACACTAAATATGCCCCTGTAGAACTACAAGAAGCCAGCATACAGCCATTCAAGGTGCTTATAGCACTACAGAGATGTTGAAAGTGCTATAAAATAGTAGTACTTGCAAAGAACAGCTAGGTTTCATTGCACTTTGCTTAATGTCTGCACAGTTGCATGTAACCTCTCTGCCTCAGCTTCTGTAGGGATTGGGCAGGCAAAGCTTGACTTTGAGGCAGTTTGGTAGCTTTCCACCTAGGGTGCTGAGACACTACATGTAAACCTTGGTCCTTAGCTTCAAAAAACACTAAATCTGAGATGCTGTCATTCATATTTAGAATTTTGTTCAGCCTCATTTTTCATTGCTCACATACTTGTTCCCATTCCATCCCCTTTGGGCTGCTCTTGGATTGCAAGAAGGATGAAAAAGCTGCTATAATTAGAAGACAGGGCACTTTGCAATGGGTGATATATAAAAGAAAATATAGACAGTAAAAGCTTTGTTATCTGGCATGAGTGGGATAAGGAGAGTGTTGGTTATTTAAAAATTCTGGTTATGTGGGCTTGCACATGTTGGCAGCAGCGGCACCTGCGCGGGGTGGTTGATGGTGACGGCGGTGGACACCACATACAAACTCCTCCCCTGCTCTCCCCGTGTCCAGCTGGCTGGGCGGCACCTGTGTGGCCCACAGAGTGGAGCTGCAGCCCTTACGCTCTCCACCCCCGGTCAGGAAATACTTTATGTGTATGCCGGATAATAGAGTATTCTAGTTAGTAAAATGCTGGTTAACACAGCTTTTACTGTAGCTAGTTTTGACTCCTTAAGTATATAGTATTCTAGAATGAACAGTGGCAAGGATAAATTGGATGCTTATCTTGCTGGGATCCTATGACCCCAGCTGACTTCCTGCCCTTTGGGCGGGGGGCTGGACTCGATGATCTCCCGAGGTCCCTTCCAGCCCTAATGTCTATGAAAATCTATGAAATCTATGAAATATGTTGAACTCCAGTATTCCTAGGCTAGCACATTGCTCTCTAGGAGGCTATTAACATACCTGAGGCTCCCTTTAGTTGTAGTGGGAGTTGACTTGGTCCCTGGTTGCCTTAAAGTCTGAGTTGGGGGCACAGGGTTAATCAAATTTCATATTGATGCATTTATGTCCACCATTTTGGTCCTGTATTGAACCTTGCTCTGCCAGACCCAAGGATTTAGCCATTATGTATTTCAACAGCACACATTCTCAGCATTTTAAAGTGCTAATCTGATTATTAATATTGCCATGAATCCTTGATGATAACAACAGTCCTTTGGATCTTAAATGTTGTGTTTTTACCACAGTGTTATTTATTTATAACAATTAGGTTTTTTTCCATAAGTTCATTCAGCCTTAATGTAAAAATCATTGGTTTAAAACCAAGCAAAACAAAAATAAAAAGCAACCCCCAACACTTTTCAAGAGTTTCTGCCTACTTATTTTACCCAGCACTTCAGTATCTGACAAGGGAGATGCTTGATGCTAATTATTTTTTGATGTGAGCATAATAACGTATTAAAACTGCTTTCATGCATAAACACTCTTCCTCTCTAGTTTGTGTTTTTGAAATTTGATTCTGAATAAAGAAAAAAAGCTCTGAGAATGTTTTTGAATTATTATAATACCTTGAACTAAATATCTTGTCGTCATCACCCAATATCTGGGTCTTCTGTATCACTGCAGTATTGCTACATTATACTTCACTTTTTATTCAGTTTAACAGTCATTTCTATAAGCACAGGTAAACATAATAGTCTAAATTCTGCTTTCAGATCCTTACAAGCTAAGCTCTGGAAGTTCAAAGTCTAAATTGTCAAATGTTTAGTAATACTGAAAACCTTTGAAATTGAAACACTCCATACCTGCTGTAGCATATCCCAGTGTGACTGTGAAGCAGAAAGAGGCAAGGTTGGACAAAAATGTGAAGTTTCTTCGTCTAGTTACAAACCTGCCACTTGAAACATCCAGCTCTGGAGGTGGTTTAGTGAGCTGAAGTTGTTATCTAACCTCAGCTGGAATCATTTTGGCACAAACTTCTGAAGAGCTACGTTGTTAATAGAGAGCTACCTGAATACATGGGTTTTAACACATCTGCCAATTAAATCAAAGACCCAAATGCTAAATCTAGCTTTCAGTTATCATGTCAGTCCGTAACATTTTGTGGAAGACTGAATGGATTAAAAGTCTTCTGATATGTAAAACATTTATAGAATTTATGATACAATAATCATTTTCATTTGACTCCCCTCCTCCTCCCCAAACTTTATTTATTAGAAAACATGACTGAATAGAGTGACACATTCTTCAGATACCTTTGTGATGCAGTTTATGGGTGCACTTAAAAGGTGCTGTATATGTAAGATGTCAATAAAAAAGTTGTAAGAGCTAATTGAACTAAAGAGCTTCTACCAGAGTATTTCTTTAAACTGGAGAAGTTAGAAAAGAGTGTGAGAATATGCCAGTTAAAGCAGGGTCTCTACTATTTTTCTTACAGCTTTTTTGCTATGCAAATTCATCATAGTAGACCTATGTAGATTAATTTCAGAATCTTGCCCTATTTACTTTGCTTGTGAAGTTACAATCCAGGCATCTGCCACAGGGCATATGATCAAAGATTTTGTCAGAAATTTGTCTCATCATAATTGCATGCTTGAGGCACCACTGGAAACCTTTAAGCTGCTGGCTCTCAACCGAGGTGCCATGGGAAGAGGGTGCCACAGAGTGCTACGCAATATTAGAACTGTTAAGTATATACCTACACATGATCCACAGGATTATCCCAAAACAGGAAACCATGGTGTCAAAAACGTTCTGACATGCTATCATCTTTCTGAATTGTTCTATTATTTTTTCACTACAGAAAAATAAATGAAAGCTAAGAGATGGGAGTTTCCAAGCATGCCTTGAGTATGAGGGAGTGCCCCGAGTCTAAAAAGATTAAGAACCATTGCTTTAGGCTGAGTTGATTAGATTCACTGCCTTGGATACCTTGCCTAGACCATCCCCTACAAAGGGGACCAGCATGAATGATGACCCGTAGTCTGAAAGTTTACAGTGAGATTTGAGTTCAGAGGCATTAATCCTCTATTTTCTAAGCGATTTTTTAACTTTTGCATAAAGGTAGTCATCTTTAAGTCTAGTTCCAAGAAGCTTCTTATCAGAATTTCTATGAAGACTGCTGGCAGTTTACCAAGATTTTCCCTACATATTGAGATAAAAAATGAAACAGTTTTTAAAAAATGGTTCAAGTGAATTAAATACTTTTATTTTTTCAGTTCACAAAAAATGTGATGTTCATTTCCATTTCTGTGCATTCAGGGCAGATACAGTTCTCAGTATGTCAAAAAATTTCAAAGGTCAGGAAGCTAATTTTCCATCCAGCTCCACACATACTGAAGTGTACATAAGATATAGATTACTGACTGCTGTCACTATTAAAATAAACAAAGAAACAAACAAAAAAAAACTATGACAAGTTGCCTTGACCAAAAGAGGTCTGATCAGCATGAGTAGTGAAAATGGTGGCCCATGCATAGTAGGGCTTACAGAGCTGCAATATATATACAGTATATATTTTAAAATTGCCTAATATAGCAGAGCACAGAAATATGAAGAAAGTTCAGTATGCAGTGCTTGGTCTTTTTACTAAGACTGCTAACAAAGGTGCTAGTTAATGGCATTTGTACAAAATGAGTAACAGCACAAATATCTATTGACAACTGAAAGTAACTCTTTAGGTGACCTAAGAACTGAGGGAAAGTAACAATTATCCATCACTATCAGCTTGGGCTTGTTTGTAGAACTCAAAGAAAAATACTTCAGAGTCCCCTACACTAATCCCTTGAGCTATTTAACCCACTTTGTAAAGAGGTCTAAGACATAATAGTTCATCCTGAAGGTGGTTTCTTTTCATTAGTCCTGTTGATTTATCAGCTGCCTTTGAATGTGTTGACCAAGAGATAGCCTTGTAGGACTCTTGGGCTCTGCTCTAGTCTTGTATGTTTGATTTAAGTTAGCTGAAGTGGTTGTTTTTAACATTTCTTTGACCTTGTTTCAGTTTTTCCCTGAGTCCTGTAGGAAGTCTCTTGCTTTTCAGTTTCTTTATGTTGTACTTACTTTGTAACAGTCCCAGTAAATTATTGCTACTCTACAAAGGACACACAGTGTTTCCACGTTCTGCTTCCTTAAGTGAAATACATTGCCTCTATAAAGAATGCCTTATGTGTTTCAGTATTTTCCAAACATATATTATGTTAATTTAGTCTCTGTATTCTTTCCCATATAAAGAACTTTTCTGATGAGAATCACAGTAAGCTTATGTGATTTAGAACAGGAGAACTGCTTTTCAGTCCACTCTCAGTTCTGGGACTTGATTTAGTAAGACAAGAAAACTTGCCTTTATCATTCTAGAATGTCACTAAGTAAAGGCAGATAGGAACCCTGTGATCAGCATCAGGTTTGGGCTTCGGATGAGTGGTATGGGTGCTGCTGCTGCACATCTTGTTCTGCTGCATAAGTGGGAGGAGATGAAACTAGTGCTATTGCTATGGCATCACTCAGCAAGGTTTAAATGAAGTATGAAATAAAAACTCCCTGCCCACTCATTGCACAGATAGAAGACAGAGTGTTTTGTGTAGTTACTGCTGTGATGGGCTATTTTCTGTAATATTAACCTCACACAGAGCCCAAGGAGCTCCCCAAGTTTTATGGTCTAAGACCAAAAGAAAAGAGATGATTTTTTTTGTTAGGTTTCTCTTCCTGTCTCCCCCTTTTTAACTACCAAGTAGCAAAAGAAGCTGCTGCATTTAGTAGCTGGCAATTTTTGTCTGGGTAGAACAAACCAGGAATAACGTGGAAAAATGGCAAGAGGATATTGAAAGAAATGATGTAAGTGACTCAGTAGGCACAATTTAGAATCAACTTAAGGACAAAAAAACAATAAAAGTTATTGGATGTTGCTATGGATTTAGAAACATTTGTTGTCTTGTTTTTATTGACTTGTAGCACATTTGGGTGATTTGGAGGAGTCAGAACCATAGGTAGAAATATATCTATCCTACATTTAAATTCATTAGCACTAGGGAGGCTTCTTATGTTGCTAGGTAGCTTATTTAATATGTTGGCAATCTTTGATAGAAAAGTATTTTCAATCTCCGATCATGCCTCTGGGTTTTGTCCTTGTAGCATAACAAATTGAAAACCAGATCCTTGTGGGATCCCCCTCAATATTTGTAAGCCAGAAACAGGTCTTCTTTTAGCCTCCTTTTCATTTGTCTGAGAATGTTTAGCCTTTGAAACCTTTGGGCTAACTCCTAAAATGGTGTAAATAATGAAGCCTATTTGAAGTAAATGAAACCGAGCCAGCTAATTCCAGCTCAGTACCTGCTCCTTCATCTACAAGACAGTTTCTTTTTCCTAAGCTTTTTATGTTACTTATTTTTGTGGATATTTTTCTAGTCCTTAGGACTTCTTTGTGAAGTGTAATGACCACTATTACATAAAGGATTGGGAAGGCATAGGCAACAGTAGTATGGTTTGTAGTTTAGGACTCAGAAATCTGTGTCATTTTCTTGTTCTGCATCACACTTCCTTTGTGACAAGGAGCAAACATTTAGGGTACATCTACATGTGTACTTTAAAGTGTATTAGCTTATTTTAATGTGCATTAAAGCCTCACAAAAAATACCCATGCTCTTTAATGTGCAATAAAATAGGCTAATGCACCTTTTTCTAGTACCTTACAATGAGGGAATTTTTACATGTGCTTCTGATGTGGTGAGAAGTGCTTTTAGTTAGTGAGCTGAGATAATTAAAAGTGCCCAGCACCGTGTTGGGAGCACATGTATTAGTGGTATGAAAATGACTGTAGTGCTCTTTGAACTAAAGCACATAAAATGTATTTTAGTTCAAAGTGCACAACCACCATTTTTTCAGCATGGAAGTGTGCTGCCCCACTGATACACACATGAAGCTTTCAGAGCGAGTCAATTTACATGCTCCAGCAGGCTCAGTTAATTGAGTCTGCTTCAGCATGTCAGAGCATATGTGTAAGTGCCCAGAGATACTAGATTTAATGTGCATTACCTAAAGTGCATTAATTGAATATGTAGATGTGTCCTTAGAGCTTACATATATTAGGGAGCTGTTACTGCCATATCTTTGCTGGTACAGCTATGGTGGCAGAGCCCCTAGTAGATAAATAAGATTTTATGGCAGAAAGCACCTTGCTATACCACCTCTCTAAACAACAGAAGAACAACAGAAGCTCTGTTGTGTTGGTATAGCTTTGTCCATGCGAGAGAAAGGCATTCACATCCACAGCCAGTATGACTATGTTAGCAGAACTTTGTACTATAGATGAAGCCTTAGTATCTCTTTGCCTCCATTCCTGTTCTACAAAATGGGGATAAAAGCATTTCCCGATCTCACACAAGTGTGAAAAAAATACATGTATTAAAGTTAATGAGGCGCTCAGATACCCAATGTAGAAGTACCTTTAGGTTATAGGCATTGAGGTGCAAGAATTTATCATGCATAACTTACTCCACAGATGTAGGCATACCCTTACGGAGGAAGCTTAGCCATATTTCACTGAGGTCAGGTAGTATATAAACCTGCTGTAAGGTAAAGCTTCAAATACCATGAACATAGGGACCATTGCAGTGTAACTGATACGTAGTAAGTCATGCCTGCTTTTGCCAGATGGTAACTTGTTTATGTGCCCATTGCCATAAATAAATAGGGTCCCAATGAATCCTGAAAAATACTTTGACAGGATATTATATAGCTCCATTATGGAACTATAATTTATTTATGAAATCTAGCAACTGTTTCTCTATCAGTGAGAGATACAAAGTGGCTAGCCTGCAATGGAAGGAGATGGAGCATGAGGCCTGCACCTTGTGCCCTAACTTCAGATATCTGTTGTGATTTCAGTGAAGCAGTAAGCCACAAAGTGGGAATGCATTGAGAAGGGATTTTTCTTCCTGTTCACCTGAGAGTTCTGGAAAAAAAGAATAGATCATGGTGCAGGGGTATACATGATGCGATGAAGGGAGGGAGGGTGAACACTAAGATGTAGGGGAGTAACTCTTCAGAAAGGCACCCCTGGGGAAGATGAAGACCAATGGACACAAGCTAATTGGGGAAAAGTTTACATCAGACATGAGGAAAAACTTCTTTTCTGTAAGGGTATCTAGAACCTGGAACATGCTTCCAGCAGAGGTGGTGCAGTCACCATCTTTGGAGGTGTTCAAGAGGAGCCTGGACAAACACCTTGTTGAGCTCATTTGAGCCCAATAACCTTCCTCCTGACCCCCCCCCCCACTCTCCCAGCCACTCCCCACCCTCATGGATGCCCTGTGTGCCCCATCTCTGGCCCTTTAAGAAAAATAACAGCCCCCCCAGACTCACTGGCTGCTGCAGCGATCTCAGGGCTTCTGGGAGCTCATGGTAGATCCCCCCCATGCAGCATAGGGTGGGGGGGCAGCAGGGATCACCCCCCCATCAGGCAGGAACTGGTGATGCTGGGTGTCTCTTTTGGTTTTTTTTTTGTTAAAGGGTTGGGAGCTGGGGTGGGAGGTGCAGCCATGGGGGTGCTGGGACAGTGTGGGGGGGGGTCAGGGGTCTCATGGCAGAGCCCCCCATGCAGTGTTGGGCAGTGAGAGGCAGCAGGGATCACCTACCTCCCCCATTGGGCAGCACCTGGTAGTGAGGGCTTCTTGTTTTCAAAGTGCCGGGAGCTGGGGTGGGTGGGGCAGCCGTTGCCGGGGCTGGCAGAGTGGGTAGGGGATGGGGCCGATTTGGATGTTTGGCTGCTTTGGCAGCAGTCTAATCACCAAATTAGATTTGGCTGAATTGATTCGGGACAGTGATTCGAATCACCGATTTGAATCATTGTCTCCCAAATGGGCCAAATCTGAAGTGACTACTAGGCGCTTTGCACAAGCCTAGTACTAGCTTGGAGTTTGGAGCTGTCACACTTTTAGTCCAGAAATTTTCTCTAGCTGTCCCCCACCTGCACAGCTGTGACTTACCACTAGAGGCCTGGTGAGCAGGGAGGTCCCTTCCAGACCTACTTCACTATGGCTCTCTATACTTCTAATGCTGAGGATAAGAGAGCAAATACCTAGCTCCCCTGGGCTAGCAGGGGGTGACTGAGGCTGTGCTTGCTGCAGGGTGGGTAGGAGCTGACAGAAGTTGTAGCAAAACCCCCAGTGGTTCATTTTGTTTTTTAATTTAAAAATACATTCCCTTCCCTTCCCCTAACCATGTCTGACTTTTTCTCTCCCTCTCTATTCCCTATAGATAAGTATAAGTGAGCTAAGACACAGGATAACCTTCAGCATTTAATTTGGTAGTAAGTTGTATTTGTTTTGTTTGTTTTCTCTCCTTCTTTTCAAATAAGTGCCCTGTTATGGATATCCACTGTTTTATATTGTATAATTATTATGTTTATATTGATTTTTACTGTTCTATATTACTCTTTTACTGCTACTATATGATTTAGGCCTACATATATAAGTTAGCATAAGTCATGTCAAATTTCCATTTTGTTGGTCAAGCCTCCGTCTTGTGTCTCCTGCCCAGGCATACCCTATTGTTACTCTGTTGTAACTGTGTGACTCATATCAACCCCTCCTATGTAACTTGGTTCCTGGATGAATGAGGATGCTTGAGAGACAATCGCAGTAGGTCTAAAAATACCTCCCTCTGAATGAACAAACTGTCAGCTGCACAACCCAACCATCAGCCTGCATTGACCCTCCTTGGCTCAACATTTGAAAGACAAAGACTGCTGCAGATCCCACCCAAGCCACCATTACAGACACCTGAAACTGCATGTCCTGACATAAAATGCACATGCTCAGTGCACCAGGGGCTGGGGCTTGCCTGGGCATGCCCCTGCCACTGGGGTCACAGAAGGTCTGCCCCTATAAAAGGGGGCAGTGAAGACAGACCCAGGAGGGAAATCGTCTTCACTTGGACCAGAGCTGCTCCACATTACACTGCCTATCAACCCAGAGGCCCTGCCGGTGACCCCCCCCGGACAACATCTGCTGGACAAAAATCCCGACTGGCCATTCAGGACACACTTTCAGCCTGGACAGATAGCTATCAACCCCACCCTATCTTCAACCAAGGACTTGGACTCTGTTTCTCTTCCCTACCTGGATTCCAGCCCTTCCACTGAGTCTCTTTCTCCTGCTACCATTGTGAGTGCTTGTGTGTGTGGGGAACCAGTAACTTCATGGGGCTGTGTAGTGTGTTGTCTGTTTAATAAACCTGTTATTTTGAAACCCAAAATTGGGTTTTTGTCTGTTTCCTGACTGTCTCTCCCTTGCCACTACTTAGCTGCCGCTTGATTTCCAAGCTGTCTGCCTCAGTTCCCAGCCCCAAGTTCCCAGCTTTCTGCCTCTCTCTCTTTCCTGGCTATCTCCTCCTTGCCACTGGGTTTTTCCCCTTGCACCAATGACTTCAAGTAACCCTGGGGCCACTTGAACTTAAGTAACCCCAGCTCCCCTCAAGTCTGCTGGTTCTAATTGTGGCCCCTGGCACTTTCATTGTCTCATTTTAACCCCCATCCATCTCCCTCTTTCCGTAGATCTTTGATCCTTGATTGCCCCTCCCGTAGTCACCAGGTACCCTAGGTATCCCAAGTACCCTAAGCACACACATATACCCCACACCACACAAGTTAGGAACTCACTTGTGTGTATGTGTAGGTGGGTGGCTTGTGTGTGAACAGGTGAATATACACATGTCATCATGTGTGTGATATACGAATTAGTGATCCGTGTATGTGTACTGAGTGTGTGGGTATTGACAACTGATTGGTGTCTAACTTTTGGTGTGTATAGTGTATATGAGCTGAATTGGTAATAGGTGTGTATGTGTGTAGGCTGGTAATTTTGGATGTGGGTGTGTGTGCCTGAGATGGTAGTGTGTAGGCATATGCACCTAGTGTGTGTGTATGCACCTAATTGATTTGAGTGTGTGCATGTGCAATTGTACACCACACCCTCCTGCCTAACAGTGCAATATTAAGATCCTGAGCATTGCCCTGACCCCACAGGGCAACAAAGTAAAAATGAAAGCAACTCCCATGAAACTGAATTAGCAGCTGGTCCCTGGGACTATTTCCAGAGGGCTGAAGCTTGGTACCAGCTGCACTGGGGGGACAGGGGGCAGCACTCCCAGGCCTGGCAAGATGGCTGAGCTATACCCAGCTTTCCTTAGGAGCAGCTGTTTCTGTGATCGAGATTCAGATCTGGTCTGTAGTTCACTGGCAGGAGGCTGCATCCACTGTACTGCAGTGGGGAGGGAAGAAGGGAGGGAGGAGGGAGCATACAGAGGCAGTGGGGCTGGTCAAAGCATGTCAGCTCCCTCCAAGTTGACTTCACTCCACAGATGAGAGTGGAGTCCATCCACAACTGGCTCTCACATCCACATAGGCAGTGGCAGAGCCCCACATCCATAGCCTGGATGCACCCACAGCCGCCCTGCCCAGAGCTGTGGCTTCTTTGGCAGCAGGCTGCCCCCGACCCTTTAGCAGCTACTGCCAGCTCTTGCTGCACTGCATGTGGGTTAGGTACATGGAGCAAGGCACTGTTGGAACTGTGGGGCTGGAGCTCTTTGCCTAGTAGGAGAGGTAAGGAGTGAGCCACAGCATTGAACATGTTTCCAGCTGTCCCTGGAAAGGTTGGGGAAAGGCCACTGCATCCTCAGATATTGGAGGACTCTAATTTGATTGATACATCTGTGGAGAGTAGCCATACCTTAATGGAACAGGAGCTGGGGAACACCTTAATGGAACAGTATCAGAGAGAATTCTGTCCTGAAGTGGCATAATTTTGAGCCACATAATGAGTGCTTTAAGCCACTTTATGGTGCTATTGTTCAGGCAATGCATGGGTTAAGAGCTCCAGGAGCCATCCAAAATTAACATGTAATAATGCTCTAAGTATAATCTGAAGAACACTGAGTCATATAAACACTGTTCAGGTTTCCTTGAGGTACACAGGAATTCAGTATGAGGCCTATGCATAACTTCTGTTAAACTGAGTCCTAAATGGGACTTCAGTGCGTAGATTTTGTATATACCTTCTGCATAGGGTGAATTTCACTCATGTTGGAGAACCACCAAAGAACTTTGTGTTCACAATTTTTGGGATTAGTTTAAAAATCTGGCTATGTATCTCTTTTTTGGTGGGTGGTGCTATAGAAACTTCACAATATAATTTACTATTTCATTTGTTGGGAGATTGTGAGAGTGATAATTTTTCTATTTCTGCTATTTAATAAGTTCCAAATAACAGAAAGCTACCTCATAGTGACAAATTGAGAGGGCAGCAGGAACAAGACTTGAATTGTTGCAAATGAAAGTCAGATATGGGAGTAGTACATTCAATGTGTTAATAGAATCTCAGTCTAATCAGATAATAGGGAGTCACAATATAAATTGCTTTCTTCTAAAATAAGTATATCTTTAAAGGCATGCTTTAAATCTGCAATTTTGTATACTCCACAATATAGGAAAGGCATAAGGCTATAATATACTAATTATATTTTTCTCCAATATATGAGTTTAGTTGAATGTATATTTCTGTATCACTTCTATACTGCTTTTCTTAGCGAGGTCTAAAACTATAAATCATTTACATGCAGATAAGTCCTTGGTGATCTTCCTCTTTATTTATAGCCTGTAAAAGCATGCTTAAAAGCCAATAGATTTACATCTACTTACTATTAACTTATAGCTGACTATCTTATTACAGACTTTTTCTTTGGAACTACAAAATACCAAATTCATAGAAAGAATGAATGTTATTATATAATGGGGAGGCCGCTCTTCTCCTAGAGGAAAGTATAGATAGTATCTCAGGTAGAAAATAGCAGAAGATGGGAGATTTTTGGATTATATACTGTGATATTTATTGTTGCTTTGCACTTAAAAAAAAATAACCGAAGGAAAAAAAATCAAAGATGATTCTGGGTCATTTAAGTGAATGAACTACCAGGTAGCAAATGCAGTTCAATGTAGAGAAATGTTAACAATTCAGCTGGGAGGAAGGAACCAGACTAAGCAATATGTACTAAATAAAGTAGACACCTAGCATACTGATTAAGAAAGAGATGGAATATTTATAGGGCTATGACTGAAAACATGAATCCAGCGCACTCCAACAATGAGAATGCTGAACAATATGAACACAATATGGAGCTGCACCTCAGTACAGTTGAGGTTTCACTGAGAGGCACACTGAAAACAGGATTATCACTCTTTAATGATGGAAAATCTTGGACAATAACTGATCATAGTGTGACTGAATTTTCCATATAATTTTATTTATAAATTATAAATTGGGGTTTTTTTAAAGATTATTCTTTTCTTACATTTCTTTTGATTTCTTTAGCTAAAAAACTCACAGGATCAAAGACATTTTAGACTGCTGTAATGAGGAAGACCAATGTGTTGACTAGTCAAAGTGTTGAAGTGTGAGGATCCCTTCAAATGCTGAAGTCTTGATGCAGGGGTGCTGGGCTTTGTCCATTCTAGTGCACATTGTCCACAGTTCAGGTTTTTCCACCAAATCCATTCCTCCTGTTATGGCTATTTGTTCTCTACATCATTTCTATATTTATGCCAAATCCCTACAGAGACAGAACCCTAGGGGGCTCATTGATTAGGAACAGTGTGGACGGGTTGGGAACAAGGGGCTAACTAGGGACGTGCTACACATTTGAGGCAAGATTCTATTCTACCTATTAGGTGTGTACATGAACTTAGTCATCTAAGTGTGATTCTGTTCCACCCTGTTAAAGTCCCTAAAAATCATTGATGCATCTATTTTTGAAACATGCAATCATATCACAAAAAAGCAGCAAGAATGAGTACCCACTAAGTTCACTTATGTGCCTAATAGGTAGACTAAAATCAGCCCTTTGGTATATTTGCCAACTTACTTTGCACCAAGGTTTCAGAAAACGAGATTCTTCCCCAGTGTACCTATGTCAGTCTCTCCTATCAGTAGAGAAGTAGGGTGGGGAGCCCCTTCAAACACCAGTACTTTGGTAGGGAGACACCTGTCCTCTGGCTGCTTTTGTTTCTATACCATACAAGCCAACAGCAGTAGAAGAGCTGACTATATCCATATCAAGATGTACGTGCATTAAAATCTCATCATAAGGCATAGACAGAAGCAACAATTTCACCTGATCTGGCCCCTGAGAGTGCTCTACAGCCATGACCAAACACAAGTGCATGGCTTCAGAGCACTTTCAAAGGGCCCAATATGGTGACAATCTGAACCCTCATTCTATGACAGTTCAAATGAAGACACCCCAGAACAGAGTGCCTTTAGTAACTTGTGTCTGTATATGCAGGAAGCATGGGTGGGCTGATGCTGCTCAGCCCTGCTCCCAGTGCTGTCTTCAGAAAGCAAAGAGGGGAAGGAAAAGGAAGGAGTTCAGTCTGGGGCTTTTTCAGCAAGCACTAGAGGGTGGGGTTGGTGGATTGGAGCCCCCCACCCAAGGTGCAGTGAAGGCTCCAATCTACCCATCCCACCCTCCAGCACTGGCGGGGCAATGCCCAGAACTTTCTCCTTTTCCCCCTTCCCATTTTGAAAACAGCAGTGGGGCTGGGAGTGGGGAGGGGTGCTGCTAAGTGAGAGCAGCTGTAGGCTCTCAGGTGCTCTAAAACAGCAGCTCGATCCCCCAACCCCTTGGACCCAACAGCGAATGATGGGTCTGGGGGATCACTGTAACTCATGTCACTTCCTGCAAACCACCATGAGTTACAATGCGGAACTGCTCATCTGTCTGCACCTACAATGCTGCTGTAGTGGGGCACAAAGGAATGATGTAGTATCAATGGAGAAGGCTACCAGAGAACTTCTGCCTCACCCCCTCTCATCATTCGTAACAGAGAATGATATCATTATCAGTAGAAATACAGTACAGACAGAAATAGTGCCAAATTTCCCACATTACCCTGATATGTAGCTCAGCCCTATCCTTGAGACCACTAGCTTATTTTACAGACATTGCTAAACACCTATTAAAGCCTGTCTAAGTCTATCCTAACTATGCAGTCTGGACCCACAAAAATCCTAAATAGCTATTATATAGTGACAACTTTATTGATGACCTGCCTGCATTAGATTGGAACCAGTGATCAGCCTGTGTGCTTTGGTGCCTGCCTCGCCCTCTTATACTGATGAGAATTTTAGAGTGTGCCTTAAGACCAGAAAATTGCAAAAATGCAGTTCAAAAAACCTCTTGCCTAACTTTATGTAGAAGCCTGAGACCAGTAGATGGCAATCTACTACTGTCACATGAATAGCAGAGCTTTAATGGAGGGCTGTTGCTTGCATCTTTACTTTGCTTATTACTATTCACTTGAAGGGGAAAGAGACCTGGAATTCATAGGAAGCCTTTGTTAGTTTCAGAATCTCAGAAATATGGGAACCGCAAAATTGAAGTTCTAGTTTATTCAAACACTAGTTATCAGTTCTTTTAAAAAGAAAAGCAAGCTAACCTGATAGCGTGACCTTGCATTAATCCTTTGGGTGTTTAAGTATAGGACACACAGTTATTTTATGGTATTATTGTGCTTTTCTCCTGTGTACGTCTAATCTTTTAATACAGTCTTTAGGAAAAAAAATAAAATGGCTGTTTCCTTGCCCCCCCCCAAGTTTCCATGTTTTCAGTTTCAAGAAATAGTGTTCTCCTCAGCTGAATGAAAATCAAATAAAAGAACAATGCTTTCTTATTATATAGCACTAAACTTGCCATTCTAAAGTAAGGTGTTCAAGCAGCAATGTAAGATTCCAGCTTAAGTTGTTGATTCTAAAATGGATGGTGTTAGACATAATGATATTTGATTTCTACATGAGATGTTTTACAGTATTTCAGACCAGCAAATTAATGCTACTAATTTCAGTTATGTGAAAACTATAACATGACACATGGGTTGATCAGTTTTTTTAAACCAAATATTAATAGCAGGAAAAGGAATAGTTTTTTTCCTCTGCTGAAAGTAATTGTGTTGCTAATCTCACTCTACTGCTTTAATATGTTTGCATTATTTTGTGCTTGTATTCATACTGCAGACATGACCCTGTATATAACACAAGAATGTAATAGATGAAATGATGAGAAATAACGTTATATTAATTAATATTCTGGCAGTACTGACTTTAGCAATACCAGAAGGCTTTTCTGGGCCTGTTGAGTTTTCTGTGCTGATATTAAATGTGATTTTTAAATTGACCACTGTCTTGTAACCCCTAGTAGTGGGACACAGATATGACACATCAATTATGTTGCACAGCTGTGCACATCTGCACAGCATAGACACAAATATTGTTTACATGGAGATTAAGTTCAAGGAACATGGTGAAGTATAATTAGAGAAAAACATACAGGCAAGTCTTAGTAATAAACTCACTGATTTCAAGAACAAGGCACAAATTCCAAAAAAAGAGTTAGTAGTAAAGTAAGGGGGAAGTTCACAAATATGGGGCCTATTTAGTATTCACTTGGAACTCTGGTAAATGTCTCCCATTTGACAAATGTCCATAAGAGCTTACTAGCTTCTTTTTAAAGGTAGGAAATTGGTCTATACCTGGGATACCTGGCTGTGCCAGAGGTTAACCTTGGAAGCTCAGACTGGAAAGAGGTTTTTAATAAGGAGCCAGGAAGCTTGAATGACCTTATTTGGGGTACCTGGAGAGGATCTGGCCAAGCCAAAAGGAATTTAAAAGGGAGAAGCTGGTGCACTCAAGGGAGAGGTGGTTTGTTGTTTTTGTCTGAATTGAGATTGTGTGGAAAGGACTAAGTGAAATTTCCTGGGTGATTAGCTTCTGTATTGGGCTTCTTGTGGGGGGGCGGAGACTAAAGATGAACGTCCTCCACATTAGAGGATGGCTATGCTGCTGAGCACGGTAGTGAGTGTGTTACTGTGTGGGCATGTCTACATGTGCATGAATGTGCCTTTGCTATCGCATATTAAGTTTAATACCTCTAATATGAGACATTACATAAATGTGCAGTAGCAAAGGCCCACTGTCTTTTTGTGATGTTTAATGTGCAGGAGACTAATTCTGCATTTTTTGCTGTGCCACACTAATGTGCAGTAGAATTAATCTACTGGCATTTAGCATCCTGTGTAGATGTGCCCTGTGTGTACTTCCTGAAACAGAAGTAATATAAGCTCCCTTGTGAACACATCTAGAACTCCACTAGTAATCTCTCTGTCCCTCTCTGGTGGTTCTCAAAAAGTACAGACAAGGCCAAAGCTTGGGGAGTTGCAAATACAGTGAGATAGTGTTGTGTTTATCTGAGGCCAACAAAACCAGCTTCAAAGCCATGTAACGAATCCACAGTGACAAAAATGTGGCCATGGTTGCTTGTAATGCATCTGTTTTCAAAGGATGCAATAGGCTTGTCCTAGCAGAAAGACTGCAAATTAGAGGGGGTTAAAAGATGGAGTAGCAACTAGTGTTGAAGGGATGGATATATGGGGAAAGACAAAAAGAGAAATCTACACAATGATGGCTGCAAGGGCATAGAAAGTACCAGAATTGAATGAAAAAACCATAAATGAGATTCTCATAATTTAGACCTAAATACCAAATGCCAGGGTGATGGGAAACGTATAAGAACCTAAGGAGCCAGTTGGAATTGCTACTCATGATAGAAGGGAGTACTTATTGCAATGAGTGAGTGAATGCATAAAAGAGAAGTTTAGAGTGCAATCTTTTCTACAGTGAGATATTTTACCCTGTCCAATAATTTTCTGAAGGAATCCAGGGCACTCCTGTTGCTGGAAATGCTCAAAAGTGCACTAAGAAATATAGAATGTGAATAAATCTCTTGCATCTCTAACATCTACAGTTATACAACTGAGAGGCTTATTTACCACTTCTGTTAGTGTCAACACCAGTCATTTGGTGTGGGCTTGAGTGTATGGGGGTTAGGTTTTATCCTATAAATATAGGTATGCTATATGTGTGCTTTTATACAATTTCGCCTGATTAGCCCTGTGTTGTTAAATACCTCTGAGCAAAGTGAGTAAACCAAGCTACCAAATTGTCCCTCAACCTCCCCAAGATATGATTTACATTCACTTTGGACCAGCAATGATTTCTAGTAAAAGGCAGGGAAGAATTAGACCCATTTCATTATTTTGCTACAAGAAATGAGAATTTCCCTTTGTCCACTGCTTGCAAGTGTTCCTTTTCCTTCTGAGCTCATCAGGATCATATAGGTTATGTCCAGTGTTTCATTCTGGTTTTCAAGAGATGACACTGGCCTTAATTTTTCCATGGGTTCCATTAACCTCTGTTGGTAAGACTACTGTGAAACTCCAGCTAAAATTTAAACTCTCCCCTTTTGGCACGCAACTTAAGATGGAACCTCACATCTCTCTGGTGTGTTAATCACTTCTGGAGTGCAGCACATAGGGAGATGAAAAAAATGCCCAGCAGGTGAATGTAGTTCATGGATTGTTTTGCTTCATCCTTTCTGCCACACATGCTGTGATCTACATATCACTAGATCTTTTGTTTGAACATCAGGCCTTGCATAAAACATTTCTAATTTTATTGCTATCCTATAACTTCTAGATGAGTTCTCAGAATCCTATTTTTTCAAACATTCCAAAATATCTCTCACCAGCCAGAGAGAAAGATTGTGGAATAGCAGAATAAAAAGGTTGGAAGCACTATTTTATTTCAGGATTTTTAACGTTTCTGTTTAACTAGCTTCTAGAGAAAAAAAAGTACAGGATGAATTAATGGTGCATAGGGAGTGAAACATCTTCTGAGAAAATGCTTGTTTCCGTATTTTGAAACGTATCCCCCAAATTGTCTTAATGTACATATGGTATATGTAACCAAGGAGAGAGCCTTTTTTAAAGACCCACTGCCCAATCCACAGATGCTTTGAATTAGAATAGTTTATTTGATGCTATTGAAACTCTTCTGGTTTGTACTAGTGAGGGTCTAGTGCTCAGAGAGTGGAGAGGAGGCTAGAGCAAATTCACTGCTGTCCCCCAATGTTGGTGAAGTCACCTTTAGTATTCAGTTAATTTAAACCAACTTTTTGACAAAAGACAGCACAGCTGATGACCGACATTCAGGACTTAAAAAAACCTCCACAGAAAATCATGGGGTAAAGAAGTAAGCACAAAACCGGAGTCAGTACAAGAGTCCACACGAAGAAATAATGTTATTTTGGATAGCTGTGTAATTCTCCATTGCCTCAGTTCTGACAACCATTTAAAGCTGAACAGAGAAGCTATAAAATGTTAACAGTTTGATCTGCTAGCATTTTATTCTTGCCCTTTCTGGTACTGAACCTCAAGTCCAGCCTAACTGCTCTCAGTATACAACTCAAAGGGGAGAAGAAAAGTAGTTGTATGCTAACTTTGTAGTTCTCTGATACTGCAGAGGGTCAGTAGTTTCAGCACTGTTCTAATTTATATTGGCTTCTAACAGCCTTTAGGGTTTCAGGTTTAGGAACCTCTAATTCTGCCTAAATCCTGTTCTAGGTGTGTAAACCTTTCATTGGATCTAATCCTAAAGAAATGCCCCATAACCTGGAGCCTGTAGATTAGAGAGTAGTAATTTTGTTACCATCTCTTGGTAAACTGGAGGAAGAGACAGAACAAGGCTCATGTGAGTGGGCTAAAGTAGCGAGAGAAGGGGGGAGGAGAAGAAGTGTGTTAACGGGATATTTGTTTATCAGCTGTTCACTCCAGGGGATGCAGAAATTGAAGTGATATTATGGGAAAGGACAACGATTATACTTGACTATGATTGCTATGTTGTTTATTTTTCACCAAGTTAATGCTGTGCTCTCTTTAAAGCTTTCCTTCTTATACATAGAGACAGTTTTTGTAAGAGGGAAAGTACTGCATAAGTGGGCTCAGGGAAGGTATTTAGGTTTTGGCTTACAAATTGGGGCTTGAGCAAGTGGTATTTTGTAATTTTTTAAGAGTAATCGCTCAGTAATGAGTCTTTCTTGTTACTGGCAGTTAATGTCATTCAGATCCCTAGATTGAATCCTTTAAAAGAAAAGCTCAAACTAATGAGGAATGAATTCTTAAAATGCAAAATAATATGATAAATGCAAACCAAAACCTTCATGGCCTGTAGGAGTAAAACACAAAAACTGCTATGGACTGATGTTTGGTCCTGGAACGTTCACATGCTGGAAGTGAAAATAAGGCTTTGACCCAAATGCCTACCCAGAAAAAATGTGATATGATGTTTAGGACTGAAATATCAAAGAAGATCCAATTTATGTTATAAAATATTATAATATCCCACAGTGCAAGAAACACAGTAACCCTAAAGAGATTTGCAGAATTTATTTGATTCCATGACAGAAGCAGGGTTTTACAAGGAGTCAGAAAAACCAATATATGCCTTCCAGCTATTCTTCTTCCCTGATGTTGGTAGAGTTACACAGGAAAAGGGAAAAGAATTAAAGAGTAAAACAATCCTTCTTAACAGAGAACGAACAGGTTGCAGTGAAGAAATATATTCCACTATGTTGTATATTGCACATTGCCCAAAGAAGCTGCATGCATTTTCCTGGGAGATGATTTAATCTACAAAACTCCTTCAGTAGAGGACATGGCTAGAGGGGAACAAACACAGCTGTGGACAATTGTGACTCTGGAGGAGGGCAGTTTTTCTGGAATTTTTAAAAAAAACAAAAGTATTTAGGTATTTGTAGGAACTGATAAAGAAGTCAAACTGTGCTTGCCTAGGTGAGAAACTGTAAGGACTGAGCCTTTAGTTTGCTCTGCATTGCACATGAAAGGGCTTGCCCAAAGTCCACTGAAGCCAATTAAGAAAGCCTCCCATTGAGCTTTGGATCAGTTCTGAAATGAGAGACTGTACATATGACATTTCTTAACAAGTTGCTAAATATCAGGACTTGGGTACATTACATTTTTGTGTATGCTCTAAAACAGCAGTTGCCAAACTTTTTGGCAGGTGTTCTACAAGTTAAGCCATGACCTTCCCCAAGTGCCACACTATTACCTTCCCCCAGAGGCGTATCTGATAAATGTTGCATCTCGGGAAGTCAGAATGAAGGTACATATCAGCTTCTTGTGCCACTTGTGGCACATATGTCACAGGTTGGCCACCCCTGCTCTGAAGTGTCAGTATATTACTTAATAGTAATAACCTGCTTTCTTTTCTGAAACTCATTATTAACACAAACTGAAAATAATCACTCAAATTATGCAGATGTGTGTCTGCTTTAGCATTGCCCCAGCAAACCCATACTTCCACACAAATAATATCATTTACAGCAATTTTCATGTCTTGCTTTCTAATTCCTCTTCTGTCTTAATAGAATTCCAATTCTGTTTAACCTGCAACAGAAGTATCAGACTGTAAGGTTCAATACCATATTAACAAAGGTATTTAGAAGTCTACTGATGCAGATTCATCATTTCAATGGAATTTAGGCACTTAACATGCACAGAGTACAGGTTGATAAATTCAGGGAAGGGCTTTACTACATACCAGTTGTTCCATAATAACTATTTCGTCTATCTGCTCCTACCCTCCAGTGAGTGGAAGCTTAATTGGAGCAGTTTGTTGAAACTGGGATAAGTTACTACAGTTTGGTTTCCACTTACTGTTGAAATAGGAGAGAATACATGAACCAGTTACCAAACAGCTGATGCATGAAAGTCCCTGGTCATGTTTTATCTTGAGATACTTTGTTCATAGGTCCATAGATTAGACCCTTGGCATCTCAATGGCTTTTGTAAACCTCTTCTTTCATCTGTTATCTACAGGACATCTTGTCCAACCGGAAAGAATTACTATGACTTCCACATATGAGATCTAAAGTCAGGGCAGCTGCCATATATGTCTTTTTACATAAGAATTGCTCTTTGTGATACATCTAATGCATGGCCCCTTCACTTTTTTTGCATCATTTCTTTGTGTATTAAATATATAGCAGCAAAGAGATAAAAGGCTTTCAAAATATTTCTAGGAATACTAAGCAAAGGAATCAGAGATACTAGGGTCAGAGAAGGAAGTCCTTCAGGTCATCTAATATGACATTTGCATTTTGCAGGATTAGTTACACAACAGACTCAATAACCTCTTGATCTAAGATCCTTTTAAATATCTGCAGTGGTTGGGATTCTTGGGGGTTGTGACACACGAATTCTTTTAATATGAATGTTAAAAGGAGCAAATTAGACTGCGAAAAGAATCTGAAATGTGTAATTTCTAGTTGGGAACAGGTGCCTGTTTGTTGTTTTGCTGCGGGCTTTTCTGTTTGATTAATCATACAAAGGTTTAAAGATGCATAAACATACAAGGGCACAATTTTGAATGCATTGTGGCCACTCTTTTGAGCAGTTCCCCAGAACTGTGGAGCAGGCGTAAGTGGCATATATGCTGTGTACCAATGGCATAGCACAGTCTAGGGATGTGGTTCTGAATTTTTTATGACATCATTGGATTCTACATTCTTCCCACACATAGGGGTTGTGATTTCTTCTTATAAACATTCCTATTTTTTTGGGTAGAGGTGGACATTGAAGAATGATGGGGACTCCATTACTTGTATTCTTTTTAATAAAAGCATTGTTTTAATAAATTACTTAGTCTTTTTTTCTTTAGCTTCAGTCTTTTCTGAATTGCCATCTTTGAATTCTGTGATTCATAGACTTTAAGGCCAGAAGGGACCATTATGATCATCTACTCTGACCTCGTGTATAAAACAGGCCATAGAATTTCATCCAGTAATTCCTTCAGCAGAGGAATTATTCTTCCTGGCTCTGTGAGTGAGTCACTTTCTTTCATTCATTTTGTGGCCTTGAACATATTTATAGACTGTGATCATGCCCTTCCCTGCTCTAAAGCCTTTTCTATTCAAGGCTATTTAAAATTATTGCTATCTCCATTGGGTCTCTTCATGCTATATTCTTTTATTCTCCTGTCCATATATTATGAGTAGAGGTCTTAAAACAGTGGCCAGATTCATCACACAATTGACACTGACTTTTCAGCTGATAAGAAATCAATTGCATTTCTTTTGGGTATATCTGAAATAGATGCACAATTTCAATTTACTGGGGTTTTTTTTGGTAGTGTGTAGAAAACAGGCACATACCTTGACAAATGACAGAATTCACTATGTATGAAGTGCAGATATTCTCTAAATCAGTTTATTTGATTGCTTAAGAATGGATGCTTCAGTGGTGTGAACATTTAGATAATCATTTATTCATATCCAGCACATGCCAGGGGAGAGGTGAAAAGCCATGTACAGTTATTATATGACCTCTTCCTTGGAAAAGAATAGATCCAACGTTAGGCAAAGAAAGTACAGAATTATAACTTTAGTAAGTTTCTGATTTAATCAAGACTTTAAATATGTTTCATTCTGAACACGGCCTCCAGTGTGCACTGGGAAGTATTTTATTGTTATGCCATAAGGACTGTGATTTTTCCCTTCAAAGTTGGGATAAAGTCTTAAAATTTTCTAAAATATACAGGCTTAAGCATAATGAATATATGACTGGAATGCTGTAATTCTCAATTTTTCCTCACTCCGTGCCCACTCTGTTTTTCCCCACTCACTCATGCAGTAAACTGGCATTGCAACATCTCTGGGGCAAGAACAGAATCTTTCTCAGTCTCCTTTGAATTGCCAGCATCCTCCGTACATGTTCCCAATGAGTCTGTCTGAAATGAGACTGTTTTGTGGAGCTATAGTCAAGCTCTGCCTGCCTCCTGGGACTTTAAAATTCAGTTTTTTTTAAAAAAAGGAAAGAAGAAAATAAATTGCTTTGGGTCTCAGCTGGTGTAGAATTCTTTTAGAAGGACTTTTTTTGTGTGTGTATTTGACTATTTGTAATTCAGACCAAAATAAATTCTTCAGTATCTTAATGAATAAAGTTGTGTCTTTTCTGTATCAGTTGAGTTATTTGTAATCATACAGTATTAATACCCAAAGCCTCACTGCAATACAGTTATAGTGATTACACATACATGTCTGCCACAAAACGACAAAAGGTGGCCCAAAGCTAAGTCTCCTAATTATACATGCTATGTTTCTCTAATCAAAACCATACATTTTTGTAAACCTACACCACAGCCTTTACACCGCCTAATCTTTACCTTTCTCCACACACCTCTTTCCTCTGTACTAGTAATTGTGCAAATTTGGTGAAAGAGTTGGTTGAACTGCGGAAGAGTATCATGTGAGAGAACTGTGTGCAGTAATGTGGTTAAAGGGAAAATGGAAAGTAGACAGCCTTGTGAAGGCAGAATTAAAGTTGTGATATATTGTTTGTACTTTTATACAATTTGACCTTGATTTGGCTGTAGAATATAGGTCCTAATTGGAATTGGGTAAGTTTTTGTCTAATTTAGAATTTAATGTTTAAGACCTTCCTACTAAGAGAAGTCTTGTCAGGTACGAGACTGTGGGTATCTCAAGATTAAATGCAGGCAGCAGAAACAGCTCATTGCTATTCAGTGTTATAGCTTCCCAACCAGTTCAGAGTGCAAGGAGCCTTGGAAGATCCAGGAAGAAGTGTAAGTAAAGTCAGCTAGGGACCTGACAGGAGACAGTAAAAAACCTGAGGGTGAACAAGATGAAAAGTTTTGAACAGATTTTATCCTCTCTTCTGGACATAGGTCAGTTATTTATTTATTTATTTTTTCTTCAGATCTTATTTTTCTATGTCCTCCATGAGCCTGAGTGCATCTAGTGCATTCTGGGATGTCAATTACTGCAGAAAACCCAAACTATACAGTTCTGTAGACAGTAGCCTTTTTGCCTTTAGTTAGTAGGGACTGGTTGGAGGATAAGAATGGATGATAGAGATCCTGGTGTTGGTAGGGGAACAGAACAAGAAAGAAGTAATGGTGGGGGTGGGGCAAAAGAAATATGGAAGGAAAGCAAACAGAAGGTAGTAAGTCCAAATTGTGAGAATTAGCTCAAGGGGAAATAGTTCAAAACCATGGAATTAAAAGAAAGGGAGAGAAATAAGTTTGTTTAAAGACCTGGTTGGACAGACCAGGGTGAGATCTGCAAAAGGTTTATATAAAATTTCAGCAAGCATCAAAGGACTTTTTTTAGTGGGGGAGGCCTGATCCAAGTCAAACTTTCAGTGTTTCAGGTTTTCCTGTCAAACTTTTTAATTTGCGTCAAACTTTTTAATTTGCATCACTTGCCTTGAAAATCATGTAGACAACTATAAAGTATCTGCAGTGTTTTCAAATTTAACTGCAAACTGCTGTATTTCTTTTTTGCAGTTGTGTGCATTTCTATGGAAAGTTCATTAGAGAGATAATACTTTGTTTATGACTTCCAGTATTTGATGAGCATTTACTACTTCATATGCTAATTTTGTAAATGTCCTCAGACTTGCTAACCTGATAATTTTATGCTTTAAAAAAATCAATTTGGAATGGTTGCTTGATAGTAATCCACTTCAAAAACATTTGAATTCTGTTTTGGATTCTATTGCTAGCTTGCAGTACTGATGTTGTTTGAGGAAGTAAATAATACTTTTCTATCAACTGAACTAATACAGACTCCAAATATCAGCTAACACTCTCTAAAAGCCCACAGGATAAAAAAAAAAATTGCCTCTGTGAACTAATTTTACATTTTGGCTGGCACCCAGACCAACAGCTTCAAAGAAACAAAGAGAGGTTTAATATCTTTGAGATTTATATTGTCATAGCTACAATTGTATAATTCACCAGACATTTTTGCATAATAGTGCTATAATTCCTGTTGTTAGAATTTCCTGTTGAGTTTAGCCATCATTATAACTAAATTGTCCTGCAGACTGTGACGGCAGGAAACACTAGAATAATATATTAATCACAACAAATTAAATGAGCAAATAGTTTAATAGGAGCAGAAGATGTGGGGGGAACATTGCAGAGGACTCTTACTTGGTCTGCTTCCAACATGAGGTTATTCTCTGCAGGATCGGTTCTCAACTTCAGAATCATTAACAACAGGTGTCAAGGAGTGACATCTACCTTGCTTTTTCAATAAAAATACCAACATTCTCTTAAAAAAACCTAGGTGACTGTGGCATTGATGCCTACACAGTCAGATGGGTGGCAAATTGGCTAGCTAGTTGCACCCAGAGAGTGGTGATGGATTGGTCATTTTTGACCTGGAGGGATGTGGGCAGTGGCATCCCCCAGGGCTCGGTCTTGGGGTCTGTACTGTTCAACATCTTTATCACCAGTCTGGATGTGGGTGTGGAAAGCACACTGTTAAATTCAAGATGTGGGGCGAGGTGGGCACGCTGGAGGGGAGGGGTAGAATCCAGCTAGATCTAGACAAATTACAGAGGTGGGAGGATGAGAATAAGTTGGAATTCAATGCAGATAAGTGGAAGATACTGCATCTAGGGAGAAGGAACCACCTATAGACTGGGGAACACCCTTCTTATCAACACAGTGGCTGAAAGGGATCTTGGACTCACTGTTGCCTCCAGGATGAACATGAGGCACCAATACAAGGAATTGGTCAGTAAGGCTAACCACAACTTGTCATGTATCTAGAGATGCATCACAAGCAGGTCCAGGGAGGTGATCCTTCCCCTCTATGTGGCATTTGTCAAGCCACAGTTGGAGTACTGCATCCAGTTCTGGGTGCTGTACTTCAATAGAGATATGGGTCCAGAGGAGGGCCACTCACATGGTCAAAGGACAGCAGGTCAGGCCCTATGAAGAGAGGGTAAAGGACCTGAATCTATTCAGCCTCCACAAGAGAAGTCTGAGAGGGGACCAGGGGGCCATTTACAAACTCACCAGGGGGTCCAGTGGAAATTGAGTGAGGCTCTGTTCCCTCTGGCATGACTGGGGGTTACTAGGAATAATGGCCATGAATTGTTAGAGAGAAGGTTCAGGCTGGATATCAGGAGATATTACTTTACAGTTAGGGCTGCCAAGTTCTGGAATGGACTCCCAAGGGAGGTCGTGCTCTTTCCCACCTTGGGGGTCTTCAAGAGGAGGCTGGATAGATATTTGGCTGGGGTGTTATGACCCCAGGGCTCATTCCTGTCCAGGGCAGGGGCCAGACCTGATGTTTTGTTTAGGTCCCTTCCAACCCTATGAAACTATAATAGTGCTAAATTCCCAATAAATGGGAAGAAGGGTTTGTTGGGATTATGTTTTGGAAAATAGGATCCTGGTACAGAACAGGGTTAGAGCCTCTATACTGCTTGTAGCATGTTAATATTGACAATAGCAATGCTGTAACAGAAGTAGGGGATACATGGAACCAGAGACCTGGATGTGAAAAAGCTTGATATAAATATTAAGATCATTGTTTAATGCCTAGTGAGAAATGAGATGGAATGGTCAGTATTTTACTCATTGACTTAAGATCAGTTGTAAGTGGCAAACAAATGGCAGAATCAACTGTATACGTGCTCCGAGTGGGTAGGTTAGTTAAGAAATATGTGCATGATTCTGTAGTAATACAAGTGTAGCAAAACTATTGCAGCACTAACTCTGTTTCATTCAAGAGCTAAGTTAGAGTGTTTTGACTAACTCGTTTCACTACAGGATCATGCAGGGATGACAGATCCTAACAGCTGATGCACACTTTCCTAGCAACAGCTGCCCTTCCTTTTTAAAACTATGAAAAGGTTTGTTTGTCTTTACCTATATATTATATTTCCTTACATACCACACACCTCCAAAACAAGATACACACCTTGTTTCTGGGAAGACAGAATGAAGCAAAAAAGATTTTTCTGGAGTTATGGCTATATACAGAAGGGACAGAGCCATGAAGCTTTAGTTAACTCATCCTTCTTTTTTCCTTAGCTAAAAGCTGAAGACCTAGCTGCTGCTGAAGACTGGTCTTCATAGATGGAGTTCTGGTTTTGAAAAAAAAACTAAGAAACACTCTTCAAGTTGATAAAATTAGGAGAAGAGAGACCAGGAATAGCTAAAAGCAAAAGTGCCAAAAGAAAGTTAGTTTGGTTAGTGAAACATGAAGGCCATTAGAAAGGACAGATGATCATTAACACCTTTGTGAAGATCAAAGCTTTTAAGTTAATTAACTCCATCAGCTGCCTGAATAGAAATGCCACTGCTGTTATGAGCAGAAATCAAAGACAGAGTAGGAATTAAAGCAGGATGCCTCTGTTCTGGGCAGAGAATCATCTTCCCTGCTTAAGACACATATTTGGAGGGCTGATTTATGGGGAAAAAGGTATGTGTACTATGTGAGTAAAAGTGGTATTAAAAATATCTATTTACTTCAGGAACAAAAACTAAATACTTCTTAATGATCTTTTTTTCTTTTTTACTACGTATTATAGGATCATAATGTTGGAAGGACTTCATCTGTTCCAACCCTCTGCTTTTCTTTTAAGTGATTATTTTATATCAATAAACATAAACAGAAATCTGGTACAAACTGAGAATAAGGTCACTGCTTCTCTCATATATTGGCAGTGAGTATGTAAAAAAATCTGGTACTGTAGTATGGATGTGTTTGGCTTTTAAGTCCCAGAGAAAGTGATGGCAATTTCAATTTAATGCTTACATACAGGACCTAAAGCTCTCGACGACAACTACTACTACTACTACTACTACTACTACTACTACCACCACAAACACACACCTCTCCCTGTTCTAACTCATGGCACTTCATAGAAAGCACCATGAGTGAGATTGACTGCCCCCCACCACCCAACCCAACAGACATTCACTGCTGAGTTGTGGGGGCAGGGAGGGGAGTATCATGCTCCACTTTGGAGTTGATCCAACAGAGGAGCTACTTGCCTTAAACCTTTCTCCCTTAGCCCTATCTCCTCTACCAGCTCAGTTGCAGAATGGGAGGGGAATGAAGGGAAAGGAAGGAGCTCTAGGCTGGGGCCTGAGAGGGGGTTTGGGGCAGGGCAAGGTGGGAGGGCTCCAGTCAATCTACCCTCTCCCACTCCAGCTCAGGCTTGGCAAATCCCAGCCTGGAGATCCCTGCCCTCCCTTCTCCCCACTCCCATCTGGTAGATACACCCCAGCCCTATCCCCAGTGCTATCAGCCCAAGTCCAATTGTGAGCAGACAAAAGTTAATGAAGATGCTCTGATTTGGAGCACCTTATCTGAACCCTCATTAGATGAGGGTTAATTTGTCATGAGAATGGGTACTTTTAAAGTGTTCTGCAGCTGTGTGCTTCTGTTAGGGCACAGAAGTAGAGTGCTTTCAGGAGGAGATTGTGCAATAAATGCTACTTCTGTCAGTAGCCTATGTGTTTGTATACATACTAGCTGAACCCAGCTTCACTGCAGAAGATCAATTTAAAAAAAATTTTTTAAAAACCTTTTGTTATAATCATCAACTTCACTTTATGGTTTATGCATCATTGCCTGCTCCAACTTCAAAAACTTTCACACCATTGTTTCCATCTTTTTTCTTCTCTTGTAGAATGTAATTGAAATTTTTGATATGGGTTAGCTACCAATCCCCACAACCTGGCCTCCGGATCTGGCCTCCAGAATAAGAGATTTAATTTATATAGATTTTATATATATATACACCTCATTTTTATATGTGTAAGTCTGAAACAAGATTTGCTTGGTAGTATTTTTCTTGGACCAACTCTACAGTTGGGAGAGATGTTAGATAAATTTGGGGCACAAGATCTGGGAAAGAAGCAGTTCTAACTTTACCTAAACACCATTTTGAACAATTACTTTCATTTAATTCTGTTATATAGATAAAGTGATTACTTTAAAAGGGAGTGGCCTGTAAACCTATGGAACAAAGAGAAGTAACAAGTAGTCATTACAGACCATATGGACCATATTTGTGAAGAGAGGGATGTCAGAAGCTCTGAAAGAGTGCACTATGCTTATCTAAAACTCCTCAGGACTGTTGTGTTCTCCATGAGATGTATATATGTATCTATTCAGAACTGAATGTCTATCAAAATCATAAATGTTAAAATGAAGATGAAAAGTGTTAAAATAAAGTCAATTTGTGTTTTAAGGATTTAATTCTGAGTGCATTTGAGCACAAGCCTGTGTAGTTTTATGGCTGTGAAGAAGTTTGCAGCTGGTTGAGATAATTCAGGCAAACTTAGCCAGATATCTTTCTAAAGGCTACACAGGTAACGTTGCCATGTCACACTCCCTTCAGAGCATCTGTTATCAAAATCAGCATCTTGTGTCATTCTTTCATGTTATCATTTAGAAAGTTACAGTTTAAAAGTTCAAGGTCTGTGAAATAGTGTGATGGATTCACTATTCTGAGGCAGCAGATGAAGGTCCAGCTGGCTGGATTGTCACCAGAAGAGATGATGAAGATGGTCTTAAGTTGGCAGTCTGACAATCTTTAAGTATTGTCACCACTAGGAATCTTCCTGAAATCTACGATCCCCTTGAAATAAGCCTCAAGAACTTGCTGGATCTCTGTGAGCCCTCCCAAGTAGAAGTGGTTGCGTTATTTTAATAATTTTTTTAAAAATCAGAAAATGTCAGTTTATCAAAACCAAAACTTGGTGTGGAAAAGTATCTCTTTGGAAAAAAAAAGTAGTTTCCAGGTCTCAGGTGGAATTTCTGGTCAAAACCAAAGAGAGAAAAAACAACTGTTCCCCTAGAATAACTAATACACTGATGTCAAGACATTAATCTCACAGTTGAACAGCGTTTGAGTTCGATGTGTGAATTAGGTGGAGCAATGACTAAAGCTTTGGCAAGGTGCTAATCACTAGGCATTCTAGGCAAAAGCTCTATCACCAGCTTATTTACTACCATAGGGCAGAATTTTGAAAGAACTTAGTTTCCTACCATGGTAAAACCAAAATGTATTTCATTAAAGTTGCTTGCAAATGGCATTTTTTCCAATTAGCCACATATGACTAAGAGATTAAAACTTTTGCTTCAAATTTGCTTCATATAGAATCATAGAAGTAGTGTCGGAAGGGACCTTGTAGATCTTCAAGTCTGACCCCCCGCCTGGGCGGGAGAAAAGACTGGACTCAAAGGAGTCCAGCCAGGTAGTCATCAAGCCTCTTCTTAAAGATCCCCAGGGTAGGAGCCAGCACCACTTCCCTAGGAAGTTGGTTCCAGCTCCTAGCCGCCCTAACTGTGAAGTAGTTCTTGCAGATGTCTGATCTAAACCTACTCTCTAATAATTTGTGTCCATTGTTCCTTGTCATGCCAGGGGGCGCTAGGGGAAACAGTGTCTCCCCTAAACCTTCTGGTCCCCCCTAGTGAGTTTATAGACAGTCACCAGGTCCCCCCTCAGTCTTCTCTTGTGAAGGCTGAATAAGTTTAGGTCCCGCAGTCTTTCAGTGTAGTGTCTGCCCTGTAGTTCCCAGATCATGCAGGTGGCCCTCCTCTGGACCCTTTCAATGTTGTCCACATCCCTCCGGAAGTGGGGCGCACAGAACTGGACGCAGTACTCCAGCTGTGGCCTGACCAGTGTCGCATAGAGGGGGAGTATCACCTCCCTGGCTCTACTTGAGATGCACCTGTGGATGCACAACAAGGTCCGGTTAGCCCTGCAAACCGTGACCTCGCATTGTCAGCCCATGTTCATCTTGGAGTCAATAATGACTCCAAGATCCCTTTCTGCCTCTGTGCCCTCAAGAAGGGAGTTTCCCATTCTATAAGTGTGCTGCTGGTTTCTACTGCCTAAGTGCAGCACCCTGCACTTGTCAGTATTGAAACGCATCCTGTTTATGTTAGCCCACCCCTGTAACCTATCCAGGTCTTGTTGCAGTCTTTCCCTCCCTACTAGCATGCTCACCTCACCCCAAATTTTGGTATCATCAGTGAATTTAAACAGGTTGCATTTCAACCCGTCGTCCAAATCGCTGATGAAGAAATTGAACAGCGCAGGCCCAAGGACTGAGCCCTGGAGGACTCCGCTGCCCACTTCCCACCGAGGTTGAATATGACCCATCCAGTACCACCCTCTGAGTACTACCCTTAAGCCAATCTGCAATCTATTTGACTGTGTAGGCATCAATGCCACAGTCGCCTAGTTTTTTAATGAGGATGGGGTGGGAGATGGTGTCAAAGGCCTTGCTGAAGTCTAGAAAGACTATGTCCATGACAACACCTGCATCCATTACCTTTGTGACCTGATCATAAAAGGCAATCAGGTTGGTCTGACATGACCTGCCCCTAATGAAACCATGCTGGTTGCCCTTGAGCATCATCCCTGAAGCCGGCCCATCACAGATGTGCTCCTTGAGGATCTTCTCAAAGAGTTTCCCTAGGATTGAGGTAAGACTGATGGGCCTATAGTTGCCCAGGTCCTCTCTCTTCCCTTTTTTGAAGATGGGGACCACATCAGCTATCTTCCAATCATCTGGCACCTGGCCCGAGCACCATGAGCACTTGTAAAGCTGTGCCAAGGGCCCTGCAATAACCCCAGCTAGCTCCCTCAACACCCTGGGGTGGAGAGCATCTGGACCCGCTGACTTGAACACGTCCAGCCCCTCCAGAAGCTCTCTAACCCGGTCCTCCCCAACCTGAGGTCTGGAGGCGTTCCCCTCGAGTCCATCTGGCATCACGGTGGGGAAGTCTCGGTCTATATGTCTTTGAACAATGAAAAAATTCAAATTTGAATGAACCTGTAGCAAATTGTTGAGTTTTTTCCCTCTCCTTTGCAAATAAGTGCCCTATTGTGAATATCCATTGTTTTATATTGTATAATTATTATGTTTATATTGGTTTTTACTGTTTTATATTACTGTTTTACTGATTTTTTTTTTTACTGAAACTATATGATTTAGGCCTACATGTGTAAGTTAGCATAAGTCATGTCAAGCCCCCATCTTGTAATGTCAAGTCTTCATCATGTGTCCCCTGCCTGGGCATACCTTATTGTAACTCTGTTGTAACTGTGTGACTCATGACCCTCCTCCCATGTAAACTGGTTCCGTGAGTGAGCGGGAGATTGACAGACAGTGGCAGTAGGTCTAAAAATAGCTCCCTCTCAGTGACTGAACTATCAACTCAACAACCCAACCATCACCCTGCATTGACCCTCCCTGGCTCAAGATTTGGAAGATGAAGACTGGTGCAGAAACCAGCCAACCCACCATTACAGACACCTGAAACTGCATGTCCTAGCTTGGAGTGCACATGCTCAGTACACCAGGGGATGACCCTTGCCTGGGCCTGCCCCTGCCACTAGGGTCATAGAAGGTCTGCCCTTATAAAAGGGGGTAGTGAAGGCAGACCTAGTGGAACACCCTCTTCATCTGGACCAGCACCATACCACACCACCTATCCACCCAGAGGCCCTGCTGGTGACCCCCGCTGGACAACACCTTGCTGGAAAAGACCCTGACTGGCCATCGAGGATGAACTTACAGCCCAGGATAGGTAGCTATTACCCACCTTCCTTCCCCAAGCAAAAGACCTGGACTTTGTCCCTACACACCTTGACTTCAATCCCTCCACCAAGCCTTTTTCTCTCCTGTTACCATTGTGTAGGTGTGTATGTGAGTGCTTGTGCATGTGTATGTGTAGGAACTAATAAATTATTGGGGCTGTGTAATGTGTTGTCTGTTTAATAAACCTGTTATTTTGAAACCCTGAGTTGGATTTTTTGTCTTATTAACCTCCCAACCCTCATCCTTGACTTCCTGGCTATCTCCCAGCTTTCTGCCTTTGTTTCCTGGCTGTCTCCTCCTTGTCACCGGGCTTTTTCCCTTGCTTCCACCCTTGCACCAGGTGACCCTGAGTAACCCCAGGGCACATTAACCCTAAGTAACCCCAGGCCCAAGTGACCTCTGAACTTGACTCACTGACTTAACCCCAGCTTCCCCTCTAGTCTGCTGGTTCTAATCCTGGCACTTTCACTCTCTTATTTTTCCCTCTCTCATCTTAACCCCCATCTATCTTCCTCCTTCCCCTCCTTCTGGAAATCTTTGACTCTTGATTCCCATTCCCATAGTCACCAAGCACCCTAGGTACCCCAAATACCCCAAGCACACACATACACACCATACCACCCAAGTTAGGAACTCACTTGTGTATATGCATAGGTGGGTGGTGTGTGTGTGAACTGGCAACTATATATATCATTGTGTGCATGATATACAAATTAGTGATCCGTGTAGTATTGAATGTATGGGTATTGATAACTGATTTTTGTCTAATTTTTGGTGTGTATTGTGTGTATGTGCTTGAATTGGTGATAGGTGTGCTTGTGCTTAGATTGGTAATCTTGGATGTGTATGTCCCTGAGTTGGTAGTGTGTGTGTGTGTGCCTAATTGTTTTTTGTGTGCATATAAGTGCAATTGTGTCACACCTTCCTGTCTAACAGCGCAATTTTGGGATCCTGAGAGTTAGCCTGGCCCCACAGGCCAACGCATGTACATTTTGAAAAGCAACAAAAAACAGAATAAAAGCAAAGTACTGGACAATCATTTGCCAATTGTATTAAGTATTAACTATTGGGTTTTTTTCTATTTTTGGTAGTATATCTAACAAGCATTTTTGTTAGGCTCTGATAAAATGTAAACTGTCTTCTAATTGCTATTATTTCCTTTTACTTAGGATATTCTCTGTCTTCTGGTATATTAAGAAAGAATTTCTGTTTGCATCCATTCAATTATTGCACTATAATTTTCACCTCTACTCATTAATTTCTTAAAATAAACAGAATAACATATTCTGTGGAAACAACAAAAATAAAGGACCAAGAAATGCAAAAGACTCCCCAAATATTATAGCATATGAAGATATTTTAAAACCGTAGAAGCTTGAATGTTAATACATAAACAACCACATGTAAAATATGTAAACATTTATTGAGGTTTGACTTACGTATTGCATGTTTTATATGACAATTTGGTAACTATTCAGAATTAATATTAGTTCAGAGCAGATTTGCAGCATATTTGGAAAAAAAGTTGTAATTATTTCAGAATACAGTCACTATAAGTCGAGTCTGACAGAGTAGAACAGATGTGTCCACCTGTTAAGAGACCAGGCAATCACCGCTTGGGATGCAAGATGTGATTGAAGTCCATAATGGGAGCTACTTAGGAATGCATTCAGGTTAGCAGGAGGTAGTAGAGATTCTGATTACTGTATCATTCTGTTTTTTCTCAAAGCGATCAATGAGTTGAATTAGACAAACTGAATGGTACACTTAGGACTACAGAAGGGGATGAATGCCTTACCGTAAGTGAAAACAGTGCAGAAATTACTCCAGCCCTTCAATAATGACGAGAAAGAAGATACAGGAAGTTCCACAGGGGCAACTTTATGAACAACGTGATCCAATAGACTCTAAAATCTTCATTTATTCTCTTTAAATGGGACATCCTGAGAAACAAACACAATCATTGGTTCAGCCATTTTAGCATAGTTAGTGTGTGATTGACTTCTTTTTGTGACACTTTGTTAAGCTGAGAGACTGAACATCCAAGGTTATGACAACAGGTAACACTAAGTTAGTTTTAACTAACTTTAATAAACCTGGGTTGTGTTAAGCAAGATAATATTTATTTTGCAAAATTTTGCAAAATATTTATTAAGCAAAATAAATATTTATTTTGGTCTTCACTAATCATAGTGGAGAGAGGCATGGGATAGAAGGGATATTTCCATATATTTGATTTTGGAGGCTACAGTTTCTGCACAATGTTGATCTAAAAGTCCTATTATCTCCATTCAGAACTTTATTTAATTTAAAAATACATCTCTTTGTTAGGCAGTTTGTATTTTTTTAAAAAAGGAAGTGTTTACTCTGTTGTTCTGGTCAAGAAAATAGTTCTGCAAAAAATGGCCCCTCAGTGCTCATTTTTACTCCATCTGTCTGCTAGTTCACAGCCAATTTAACTGACCAAATCACGTTTTTACTATTGCCTGCACTGCAGAACAAATGCAGTTGAAGGAAAAGCAAACCACATTTTATTCTACCTTGAAGTTACCAATCTAAATTTCAAGTCTTCTTGTTGTTCTGACTCTTGTTGGTGTTTAGGAAAGAAGGGCAATTACCTGAACATTAACTAATGCTTCAGGACATGTTATTAACACTTATTAAAAATCTACTTGACATTTTCTAAGATCAGCAAATAGATTATAGAAGTTCCGTAAAGCAAATGTGATTTTTACAATTTTTTTTTTTACAATTTTTGCTATAATTTTTGTTTCACTTACAATATGTAACACCAGTGAAAAAGCAGGTAAAAAGGGAAGATCCAAAATGACAAGAGCTGATATGGTGTCAATGCCCTATTACAGGGCAGTCCAACTTCTAAGTGGCTGGTGGCTACAGGCTGCCCAGCCACGCACCATATGGACTGCACCATAACCCTGGGCCGCATACTGTACTATATGAACCTCTCCACCTCCCACACTGCACTTCAATTCCCATGCCCCACCCCACCATGGCTGCAAGGGCTACTGGTGATTGTGCTGCACCACTGTATGGATGTGATACACCACTGAGGCCCCCCTGCTTGCGATGCATGGCCACTCCCAGCTCCCCTTCATACAGCAGTGCACTGGTATAGGTGCCATGTGGGATCCCCAGGTATCCTGGGCCATGGGCAGCCTCCAGCCATGGCCATCATTAGCCCCATGGGATGCATTGCTTTGCACTACTCCTAGGGGTGAAGGCAAGCAGTAGAAACCAGAGGAGGGAGGGAGGAGTGCAGGGACTCTGGCAGCAGCAGCAGGAGAGCAAAGGAGGAGTGGCACCCAGACCAGGAGCCTGGAAGCTACATCCCAGAGCCTACATGTAATCTGCAGGCTGCCACTTAGACAGCTATGGCCTATTTTAATCCCAATTGCAGAATTTCATAGATTTCATAGACGTTATGGCTGGAAGGGACCTCGTAAGATCATCATGTCCAGCCCCATGTGTCCAGCCCCATGACTAAGGGGTAGGAAGTCAGCTAGGGTCAAAGGATTCTAGCAAGCTAAGCATCCAAATGTTTCTTGAAAGTGTCCAGAGTGGGTGCTTGCACCACCTCTGTGGGGAGTCTGTTCCAAGCCTTGGGGACTTGGGGGCTCAAACAAGTCAAAAGATTACATGAGTTCTAGTACTTCCATTGCTAATATACCATGAAGGTGTGGGTATTGGTGGCAATTCTATACTATTTTAGCAGTGGTGAGGATCTGAAGCTGGTTACAAAGGGAATGATCATACAGATCTCTTCTTGAGGCACAGTAATTTTTTACTGTAATGGTTAAAGGACAGATTGGCCTTTTATGAGGCTATATCTAGGCCAGCATCACTGAGAACCCCTATGCACTGGATGTCATGGTCATATAAAACCAGTAAGAGATATTGTAAAAATTCTAGGGATATCATAAAATATCTAGAGCTGTTGCAGGCCCCTAAACTGAAGCCTGCAATGAAAACTACTAAAGATATAGGGCCAGTGCCTCAGCCACTGGCAATTGGCTGAAGTGTTCTGATGCCAGTGCAATTAGTTCAATAAAGACCAGCTGAGGATCTGGCCCCAGATCTATTTTGTTTGTTTGTTATTGACTTTGTCCTTGTATGTCTCCTGCACAAATCAAAACTTACTTCCTTCTTTAAGAAAGACTGAAGTTTCCTAAGGTACTGAATAATGTGAGGTAGAGGACTTATGGATAACATATTGATTCATTTTGTAGCTGTTGATATTCATTGGAGGATATTATAAAGATCACTTGACACTGGACATGCTCAACTTTTGCATACGGCTTGATAAACCTTTGTCTTATATGTTATTGTAAAAGTACTATGAGTTATTATTGTCCTGAATGTGAACAAGAATATCACAGAGCAGGATAAACCTTGCCTATAAAAAGCAGGAAAAACTGTTATAGTTTAGCATGACATCAAATATTAGTTACTATGTAATGTTTACCAATTTTATTAGATTTGTTTCAGATAAATTGTATTGGATACCAAGTCTCAGCCTAAAAACCACCTGGAAATATTTCCAGACATAGGTGAGGAGTTATGTTAGGGATGAGGGAAATCTCTTAAGAGCTTTCATCAAAAACATGAAAGCATTCTGTGACAAAAGGATATGAAATTTCAGAGGACTAGTGAGCCTCAAACTCTACTCTAAAATCCCTCTTCTAACTGGACTAGACCGTAGTATAAAGAATATCAGTCTATCATAGACAGACAATCCTTTTTTACTGGATTTTAACAGGGAAAAGCTGGTTGAACAAATATTGTATCTCAGTTGGTACTTTACCACCGGAAGAGATGGTTATAGCATTTGTTGGTTTGGGTTGCATAAAAGAGAAAAAGTCTTGAATTGCTAAGCCCAAGTCCAGAAGTTATAGTTATTGTGAGGTAAGCATGAAGCAAGTACTCTACAGCCATAACCAAACAGTTAGGGCGTATAGAGTGCTGTGCAAATCATAGGTCCCACCCCACGATAACCCTGGATGGATGTGGTATCAGACATGGTTAGAGTGCCATAACAAACATCTGTGCCAGATCCCATTGCAACTCTTGTTAGGTTGCATTATGCTGGCAATGCATGGGGCTTTGCGGCACCCCACTCACCCCTGCTCTCCCAGGGCAGTGCTCTAGCCTTGGCCTGACCTTATGTGGTCTGCCCAAATGCTGGACTGGTCCCATCTCTGGCTGTCACTGACAAGAGTCAACAAAGCCTCTGCCCCCAGGGTAACCTGGTTCAGTCTTCCAGTTAGCATAGATCCATCCATACAAAGAAAACTTCTTATTGCTGAATTTGGAGGTGACTAACCAGTGGAGTCCAGGTGACATGGGAAGAGGGGCCACAAGCCTCTCAAGTGAGAATGAGAACCACTTATAGGAAAATACAGCCACTGCTTCCATCCATCCAGCTTTCCACCCATTACCTTGCAGACAGAACTTCACCCATATTTGGACGCTGAGACCCTCTGGGCACCACTGTGGATCATGGATGGCCCTATCCTGTCCACTGCCACCCACTAACCCTGAGGATGCAACTACCAGTTTGGGAAAATAAATAATTGAATTGCCATCTGGGGCAAGGAATACACCCAGCACCACCTCCAGGTAAGGAATCAACTCAGAGATGTCTTTAGATGCATCACCCAGCAGATCTGCAGGCAGGGGCACAACAGACACTGGTTGCACTGTCTCACCAAGACCACATTGATGAAGAGGCAATATTATCATGTGCTTGA
Organism: Crocodylus siamensis; assembly: GCF_052110815.1. Taxonomy (NCBI): domain Eukaryota; kingdom Metazoa; phylum Chordata; order Crocodylia; family Crocodylidae; genus Crocodylus; species Crocodylus siamensis. The sequence continues at coordinate 243,263,689 of NC_143396.1, read as the reverse complement.
TGCTAGAAAGTGGTCTGTGGGCTGGAGGCAGAGTATACCATTTTACAAGGACCTGTGCCACTTCCTCACCATGAACAGAGCAGTAAACATACCTACACCCATGTGAGCAGGGGTGTTCTGGAGGTGACACCCATAGGGACCCTGCCAGAAGAGGCATAGAGAAACCCCAGGACACTGTTCCCCACACAGAGACCACAGCTGTTCTGTGATGGTAAGGTTCATCTCAGCTCCATGCAACGATGATGAGGACCCAGGCTCAGAGGGAAATATGGAGCTTGGGCGGGGGGAGGGAGGAGGGAGAAAGAAAGGGGAAGCAGGAATACTGAAGCCACCATAGGCCACTCCCTGTGGTCATAGCCCTGTCAGGCCAGTATGGCTGAGAAGTCCACAAAAGGGCTGTGGCAGGGGGTGGGGGGATGTTGGGGTGTAGGAGGAGGATGAATTACCTGCTTTCCCCTCACCCCTGCCCTCTTCTGCTGTAGCCTGGAGCCCAGAAAAAATGCTATGTTCTCCCCTCCCCACTCTTGTGTGCTTAAGAGGGCATTTCCCATTCAATGGGATCATAAATCTATGTCCTTGCCTTTTTTCTCAGGGCCATGATGCACCCCATGGGTGATTGGAGTCTAACCACAGATACCTCAAACACTTACATGTAAATAGCTTCCCCCCGCTCCACCCTCCAATACACTCACAGAAAGACCTTGCTAGCATTTTTTGAGCTCAGCAGGCAAATAGAAACCAGCAGTTTTGGCAGAGACAGAGACAGGACATAGCACGCAGCTATGTCTGACAGTGCTGCGGTTGCAGTGCAGCAGGAATGAGGCAACTGTCCCCTACCTCCCTCCTTTCCAGTCTAGAAAAGAGATGCATGTGATGGAAAGATTCTCATACGGGAACCATTATCTCAGCGTCTCAGCTGCCAGGGTGACTCCTGGATCATATACCTGGACAGGCTGGCAAGTAGCCCTACAGTACTTTTTCTCCTCCTCTCTGATCCAATCCATGAGTGAAGTCCAATAGGCACTGACATGTTCTGATTCTCACAGCACTGGCATTCACTTTATTGACCCCTCAGGGCAACTCCTAATCCCCCTTCTGCAGTCGTGGCCCATTGCTGCCCCAGACCCCCCACCACAATTCTTGAAAGCTAAGCAATCCGTTCCCCTTGCCTGCAGGCTCTGCATCTGTGCACAGCAGGCCAGCTTGTGGCAGCTAGCATGGTGGATCCCAGATGGGCAGCTGAACACCTGCAGAGTGCATGAAAGTTATGAGTACATGGTGCTGGTGAAATAAAGAAGAGTTTTTACAAACTCCGGTCACAGCTTCTGACATCCAGCCATGTGGATTTCTGAGGCTAGGGATTGTGAAACTGTTCTAGGCAGGAGTGGTGGTACAGGCTGCTGACCAGCCCTGCACTACATGGTGAGCTCTCTCCAGGGACTCTTCCCTGTGAGGACAGGAACAGGAGTCCCAAAGGGAGGACCCCAGGATGGTGGCCATGAGGGAGTGCCCTGACTGGAAGATGCTGAGAGTGAGGGAGAGCCAGGATAGGAGATGTGGCACTTGAGAGCCATTGAGCTTTGGTCCCAGGAGGCGACTGGCAGGGCCTGCTCCAGGGAGCAGTTGTGGGTGAGTGGAATGGCTCCAGGATGCCCAAGATCCATTGCTGGGGCTGTCACAGACATCACCCTCTCTTTCAGGCCAACTCTCTATCCCTGAGCACTGGCAGTCACCTGTATACCCAGTCCCTCCAAGCAGTTTCAGGCCAATCCCAAAGGGGCACTGGATTACTCAGAGAAGAGGGCAAAGCATCACCAACCAGCCCTCCAGGCCAGGGTAGCTTCTGGCAGTAGGGCCTGAAATCCCCTGCCTGTCTAGCTGCCAGCCAGGAGACCAAGAGGGGAGCTCCTCTGCTTTCTGTGGCTCCAATCCTTGCCTGGGGCCCAGTGCAAGGGAGCGGTGCAGCCTTTGTGGGCATAAACAGCTCCCCATCTCCTGACATGAGCGAGCACCAGACATCAGTGAGGGTCAAGTGTCTGTGGTCTTTGAAGGGGGAGACATGGCCCTGGGGGCTGAGGGGCTTGGGGTCCCATATGGGAGAGCCAGGAGTCCTCAACGCTTGCTGTAGCTATACCTTCTGATATGCACCCCTCACCCCCATTCCAGCAACCACCTCCTGGTCCACAGCTCTCTCAGACAGACATTGGGTCCAGGATCATACAGCTGTCTAGCTACTACATGGGGAAGTCTCTGGTCTTGACTCCAGACCTCTGAAAGTAGGATGCCAGGTCAAAAGCCCCCTACCCCATTTCTCCACCCTAAAGTTTCATGTGTTTTGAGTTCTGGGGTCAGGAACCCCAAACCCTCTTCCAGGTTCTGTTGTGCCTTTCTCAATTCTCCACCCCCTCCCCACTGTGTCCCCTCCAAAAGTTTGCTGTTTTGTGTTAATTGGTAGGAGGGACTAAGCTAAGACATGGGCAAAACCTTCAACAGGTTTTTGTTATTAAAACAGTTAAAGTTTGGCAACCACAACATTTCAAACTGAGGCACGTCTTTTTCTTATATCACATTCTCCTACACCTTGGTGTGTGCCCCTGGGGAAGGGGCTTGGGGAAGGAGATTGGCATTGGAGATACGTAGGGGGTGCACGTGGGTGCATGTGCATCCCCTGAGCATGGCAGTGCACCCCCTATGAAAAGGTGCTGCTGACAGTGTCGGTGGTGCCTGTGGCTGGTCACCACTTGCCACCCCCTACCCCACCGCTGACACCGCTGGCAGCATCTATGGGAGCTCCCTGCTTAACTCCACCGTGCTCCCGCCATCACCAGTGCCGCCATGTCCCCCAGCTGCCAGGGGCATGTGTCGTTCATGGAGATGGGAAGGATGATGGTACCCAGCCAGCCTGGACTGCGGGCAGCACTACTTGGAATTGGAGACCCATGGCCTCATATCAGAGAGGCACTCAAAGCCCTTCAGCCCTACTCATTTGGGGAGGGCTCCTGGTCCATGTGGGAGAGGAGCTAGTTGGCCAGGGCTTTGCAGTCTGGAAGGCTACTGCTGTGTGGGGCTGGGGCCATGAATATCAGTGGGAGAAGGCAGTGGGGCGAGGGGATACAGGCATTTGGGGGACACACATGCACAGAATCCAGGTGACAGAAACACACACACAGAACCCAGGTATCTCTCTCTCTCTCTCTCACACACACACACACACACACACACACACACACACACACACACACACACACACACACAGAAGCACACAAGCACACAAAACCCAGACGTCACAACGGCAGTGGCTTGGGGCAATTAAATAGTGGTGGGCTCAGCTGTTTGTGTCCACTCAAGAGTCTTTGGGAGCTTGTGGGGCACTGTGGGAGGCATGCAAGATTCCCCTCTTCCTGCTGGGCTCAGCCTATGCAGGCAGGCTCTGACCCCTGCCCCATGGAAAGGCTAATGTCTGTTGTATTTGTTTCCAGCCTAACCTTGGGCACTTAGTGTAAAGCTTGAAAGTTAGAGCACTTCTGTGAATGCCTGTACTTAGCCTGAATGTGTGATCAAATAGGGAGAAAGCTAAGTATTCTTTGAACCACTGATCTACCATAGGAAAAAGAAAGGGAGAAAGAATGCATCTATATCTTTCCAAATGAAGACATGGGAATAACATTTTTTATACCTTTCCTCTCAGAGGATAAGCCTGTACCACATGGAAAGGTATGACTGCAGTACATACAGGCAATACCCACTCTTGCTTTAAACTACTTAGCACTGGAGATTCAGTGACATGACCTGCATAAGTCCCTTGGGAATCTTGATTATCTCCTTGCATTGCTAGCCCTCAGTGGTCTCTGTGCTCTCAACTCTTCACTGCTTTTTTTCTGTGATTAAAGATCATTTGGATATTCCTACAAATGCTTCAGTTGCACCTCCTCTTTGTAATGCAGGTATGCCCTTAAAGTGAAGATTTAGTAGCTCTCTTAAATACTAACACACATGCCCTAAAGACTGGTGGCAGAAATGCAGAAAGACTACACCAAGTAATTAACATTGTTACCGTTTACCATTTCCCAAATTCCCATTTGGAACTTCAAGAACGGTAATAAGTAGCAGGTAAAAAAATTGCATATATTCAAAGGAATCTGAGATGAGGTTTTTCTCTAAATATAGTCTCTTATAATTTAGAGATGAGGAAAAGAGGAGATCATTCAAAAGAGCTTGCTAAAGAAAATATAGAAGCAAGCTAAAAAGATCAGGCAATTTGTTGTGACCAATGGGCCAGGAAACATTATCAGTAACCTATCCAAAAAGTGTCATTGTTGTTTACAAGCACCAGTAAATTAGTAGTGAAATTTTTAAACCTTCTTGAAGTGCTATGGAAAAAAAGCCTTTGCAAATATTTCATGTATGCCTTTTGAAGCAGTGTAAAGGAAAACTATTTTTAAAAGATATCTGGATGGTAAGATACACAGCAGAAGAGGGTATGATACTACTCAGGAGAAGAGAAGAGGGTATGATTCTACTTAGTAGCTTGACTTAAAGCATTTGAAAGACCAGCAATAAAAGCTTATGTAGTAGTACAATTAGAGAAAAACTGAGTTTCTGAGTGGGCCAAACTTTCAAAAGAGTTCACCTCTAATGTTACATGTGCACACGTGGTCTATACTCATATGCAAGGAAATTATCAAGCAGAGATGAAAGGGACATGTAGTAGAGCTAGCTGGGAAATATTATTTTTCCTGTTTCCAAGAGCCATGAGTTTTTGGAGGCTAACAGCTTCTGAAGAACTAGTTTCTTGCTATGAAAACTCGTGCCTTTTTAAACCACTTAGTTTCTATGGTGCCATCCTTCTCTCCCTTAGGTCTGACTTCTGCCTAATATGGCTAACCAGCTGTCTACTTTTCCTGTCAAAAAGAAACATTTCATTTGATCAGTCTCCCCCCAGCACTTCACACCCCTAATTGTTCCTGGTTCTGATTAACAGCCAAAAGGCAACATTTTATTTTATTTTGGCCAAACAGAAACTGAAAAATGCATGTAACAATAATAAAATGTTTGGGTCCCCCCCAACTTTAAAAAATACAATTGGAAATGGAAATGCTCTACAGAAATTCCTGTTCTGACAAAGATTTTCCATTGAAAGAAGTTTTGGAAGGGATTTTAATATACAGACAAGTATTTGATATATGGCTATAAACACATTCCTGTAAAATCTTTTTTTTCCAGGAGTTGATCTAATATCAGACGCCACTTTTACTTTGGGTCTTACTATTAAGATCAAAATTTAACCAGCATCTGGCATTACAAATGATTTTTTTTAGTGCTTTCCATTTCTTGTAGACCTTCTTTATTTTCTCCTGACTTTAGCTGCTTTCGTAAAATTCTCAGGACAGTTCCTATGTAGTTTTCCTATTAAAATTATTGGTTTAATTTCCTCCAGCTATGGCTACTTCTAACAAACATCCTTAGCATGCTAAAAAAAATGTGAACACCTTCTCAGCAGGGATATCTCCATATCGGTGGTTGTCAGCTCATTTTCCTGAAGGCTGTCATAGTCAGGAGTGAACTGATAAAGAAAAATTGCTTTTAATCTCATGCTTTTATTTAATTATTGCACCATTTTTGAATCAAGAGAGTTTTACTTTAAGGAATAATCAATTTTCTTGGGAAGATAAGATAAGGGAACATGCAACTAATATTGACAGTACATTTCCCAGCCTTCCTTACAGTTTAAATTTAGCTTTTACAAAGAATTCTATCATTAATTCTAATGTGATGATTAAGTAGTGATAGATTATTACTTTGATTGACATGACAATAAGAAGCTATGAAGAAACATGTTTTCTAATTAGAAAACATTTGACCGATTCTAAGTCTAATTTCATTTTATAATTAATCTTTACATTTACTAACTGGTAAAACACTCTGTACTAGATAATTTTAGAAATATTATTAAGGCCTAACATTGTTCTTCTAATAATAATTGCAATGCATGTTTTTTTTAAAAAAAATCATTAATTGAGTCTTTGGTCTCTCCAGAGAGGAAACGTGTCATGAACTGAACCAACTTGTTTTACTTTTTCAAGTAATAATATTCAGTTGGGAGAAGTATGAGACAGTCAAACTCATTTTAATTTTGGCCTGAAAAAAGAAAACAAACCCAAGAGTAAGGATAAATGAATTACCATTGATATATTTTTAGCTACAGAATGTAGTCTAAATGGGAGACTTCAAATCTTCTTTTAGTACAAAGTTAGCCAACAGCTCCTGTCATTTTGGTCAGTAATGGCTGAAGGAAAATGCCTTCCTGTCTGAGCCTACAGACTGCAGGTTAAGCACTGTGATCCAGTAAGATTATTTTGTTGTGTTCAAGGCACGAGGAAGACATGCTGGTTTGAATAATGTTTTTTTTTCTATTGTTAGAATGAATAAAAGGTGTTTCTGTAAACACAACTGAGGAAGTCAGGATTGTTTTAAATGATACTTTTATTCCTGCTGAGCCATTACCATCACCTGCAGTTAAAATAATTATTTAAAACGTTCTCCTTTTAAAAAGAAGGAGTAGTTAGCAATAGACCTGTCTTGTTATGGTAAATTAACATCTGCAGTTAATATGATTCCCTTTGGTTGTAAACATCCTGAATTAAAGCTTGTTATCTCCTTTAGGAGGTATGTTTTTATGATTTCACCTGTTTGTGGAGAGATAATTAAACATTTCACTAAAGTACAGGTTGGATGAATATGATCTTATTTTAGCCACCACAGAAACGATGCAATGTTTTTATAACAAGTATTCTGTTTATTTAATTAGAAATTATCCTGAATTGAATCAAGAAAAAATGGCAAAAATGTCAATGAGGCCTCTCAGGCTGAGAACAACACTAAAGGAAGAAAGGAACTGAGTGCATAGCTTGGATTTAAACTGGTAAGAATAACTCGTGGAATCATGGATCATATTTCAGAAAATCTTGGGTTAATCAAGGAAGTAATGCCACAATGCTTGAAGTTGTAGGAAAAACCAAATGCAGTAAGTGGAGGGGTAGGATAAATGCATAGCATTTGGGCTTAATCCTGGCACACATTTTCAATTGGCTCTCTGTCCCATCTTGAACAGTTATCTCTGGAGTTATCTCTTGTGTGACAGGATAATAAGGTCCTTTGGCTTCTTTAAATGCAAATGTTCTAAAATGTCAGGACTCTGGGAGGGTCAAAACTTCTGTCGAGATTCTTGATACAGTGCATGTCTGGTCCTTGGCTAGGGAATGTAACTTCAAGACTTCTGGGACAGTTAGTTTGTAGCACTGATATCTTGTCCTTCCACCAAATTTTAGAATTAAACATCAGATTACCAAATGGCATAAAATGACCAAATATTGACTACTTGACAACAGTAGAGCTACATTGATCTTCATTATCTGAAGATCTGGCCCTGTGTTTTTAGCTCTTCCATGGCTGCTGCACTTAGTATGTAGCCAGTTCTCCAGTTTGTCCAATATTTCAGTCCCAGAGGTGACAGACTACATTGTTGTACTCTGGCTTGGCTGGCATAATTTTTGGTATCAGTTGGTTTTCTGAATACATTGTATGTGTTAATCTCATTCCACTTCCAAGGGAAAACATATTTTTTCTGTAAACATTCCTACAAATAAATTTATGATCCAACATATTGCATAAAACAAATACAGTCAGGCACCCAGTTAAAAAAACAAACAAACCAAAACAACCCCCCCAAACCCCTCTTAAATATCTAAATGAGTATTCAAGGGAAATTGCCCAGTCTTTGGGAATCTTTCTAATGAAATCTCCTGTATTTGGTTTGGGGAGGACAAAATATAAACTAATGGATATTTGTTTGTATTTTCCTAGAAATATGATTTAGAAGATCCCAGGAAGTGTATTTGAAAGTATTTTTGTAAATAATCTCTTTTGGAGGTGATGAATACAGTGATTGCAGCTTTTTTTTTTTTTGCAAGCTGCACATGAGTAAGGGATTTTTATTTGCCTCTTTCTATCCTATGGAGCATTTTCTGTTTCTCAGACGGCTGTCTCAAGATGAGACCGTTCTGAGCAAGGTCCTTTGGGTTTCCTGACCACTGCATTCAGAGCTATTATCCTTTCTTAGTCAATACTGCCCCCTTTTCCTATATTCATGCCAATGGCAGATTGTTCATTCCAACCTTACCTTTACAAGAGCTCTCAATCCCTTTTGAGACTAGAATAGTTCTATGCATTTGCTCCAACAGGGTGCCTGTGAATGATGTCGCATAAGTTCTTTCCTGAGAGATTGAGGGCATCACCTCTATTATACTCCCAGCTACTGCTGGAGTCCAAGGTTAGCTTCTTTTACCTGTGTCTGGGTTCCCACACCACAGAATGAAACAGCATTGCAAGACACTAGGCAGACCTCTGCCTTTCATGTTTAATTTTACCCTCTCTTTTCCCCCTCAGTGAATTCTAACCTGTGGTTCTTTGACTTTTGGATGCTGCAGAGCTATCAATAAAAGAAGTGGTCTCTTTCAGTATTTGCTGCAGAAGAGGTCAATATTTTCTTTTAAGAAAAAATGCACACTGATGACAATAATTAGGCAGACTGCATCAGGGTGAAAGGAAAACAGTTCATAAGTCAAGGTTCAGTTTAAGTGCTGAAGTTGGCATTATATTCCCTGCTCATTTAAAACCTGACCTGAGAATAGTAAAGAAGGTTGTTAAAGGGAAGTAGTTAAAAGTTCAGGCGATTAGGATTTATGCCTCCACTATTGTGAAATAAGGCATTTCTTCCTGAATCTAAGTACTGTTTCAGCCAATTTTCAGACTGAGAATGGACTGATTTTTGAGAGAGATTTCAGACACATTATATCAAAGGTGAGAGACATTCAGTGCTTCCCTTACATTCTTGTAATGGAACTATACCTTCCCAAACTCACCTCTGATTTAAATGTTGTGTAAAGTAACTTTAACACCTTACTTCCTGTCATCCAAATATACCAATACAAGGAAAAAGCCTTAATTTTACAAGCATGTACACTCTATCCGTATTGAAATCACGTGGGGAATTGTAGGAAAAAGTATCCTGATTGTAGCAAGTACTTCTGCCCCTTGCTTGAAAAGGAATATAAAACTTACAACAACGTGTGTGTGTGGGGGGGTGAGCAACCTTTTTGGCAGGCATGCCACAAATTATCCCCACACCTTCTTCAAGTGCTGCTCTGATCCCTTTTGTTTACCTAATCTGCTGCTCACCTTTCTGGTAACTGCCCTCTGCTACCTGACCAAGCTGCTGTCTGCTTTCTCTTTCCTGTGAAAGAAACAGTGCCTCATGTCTCATCTTTTCCTCCACTTTCTGCTCCGTGCCCTATCTGCCGTTGTGCTGCCTGTCCCCTTCCCAATCTGCCATGTGCCATACACAGGGCTGTCCCTAGGGGGTGTGAATCAGGGCGACTTTTGGAAAGTGCCATACAGGACCCACTGCAGCTGCCATACACTGTCACCGCCAGGTGCTGCCTGCTCCACTTGGCAGAGGAAGTGGGGGCTAATGGGGCTCAGCACCCCCCCAAATGGAGGGCAGCAGCAGGCATAGCCTTAGGCTGCATGTGGGCTGCTGCAGCAGGGTAAGTGGTGGGCACACTCAGCTACCCTGCACTCACAGCCAGCACCACAGCCAGCCCAACTGCATATAGGTAGTAAGTTTCTTCTAATCTTCTTTATTGCTCTGGGCTTGGAGTGGGGATGGGTGGGGAAGATCAAGACCCTCACAGTGCAGGACAGAGTAGGGTAGGGGAAGGGTGAATCATTCACCCCTGCCCCTGTCCCCTCCCTGATGCACTGCAGGGATTGTCCCATAACTCAGCCTGACTGGGACCCCATTCACCATGACTGGGGCCACACCTGAGCCAAGACATGGAGCCCAGTGGCTCCTCCAGGGGTGTGGGTAGGCAGCTCCTGCTGCTGCATGCACCACGGGGAGCCAAGGAGGGGGAGGGGGAGTTCCACCCTCCTCCTGGCTCCCCAACACCATGCCCCTGGACAAGCCTCCAGGCTCCAATTGTCCCACAGCCAGCCTGGTCAGAGCCCTAGTCACAGGGAATTGTGCTTCAGCTGGGCTGGATCATGGGACAATCAGAGCCTGGCGGCTCCTCCAGAGGCATGGTGCTGGGCAGCCAAGGGGGCAGGGGAGGGATTGTGGTCCCTGATCTTTGCACAGGCGAAGGTAGGCCGCAGCTGTGAGCTGCATTCTGCTCTGTGCCTTGCCGCTACTTCTTTGAAAGCAGCACAGCATGGTGCCATGTGCCTCGCTGCTGGCCTGCCCAGCAGCTGAACACACATGATAGCCTCTGCCACTTTCAAAACAGTGGAAACAGGGAGGCAAGGACCCCTCTGGCCTGGTGGTGCAGCCGAGACTGGCTCTGCTCTGGCCCCCAGCTCTGGGCCCCCCTGGGCGATGTGTGGCTGGGCCAGGGCAGGGAGGCAGCTGGGGCCAGGAGCTGACAGGGGCTGGGGTCAGGGCTGGTGCAGCCAGAGCTGGGAGTCAGCTGGGGCCACAAAGCATGGCACTGGGCAATGCTGCTCCCCCCACATAACCCTTTCCCCTCTCCCACAGACTTTTTCATTGGGGGTGGGGGAGGGTGCACGGGCACATTCAGTCCACCCAATTTTTTTTTCTTCTTTCGCCTACGCTGCTCACCACTGGTCCCCACCAGGCCCCACATAGGCTGATATGCCCCAGGCCCTGCACACCCCTAGGGGAAGCTCTGGACATACACACAGGCTGCCTGTGCCACTTGTGGTACCCATGGCCACCCCTGACTTACAGCATGCTAGAGTATCTTGTGAGGCATCCCCACCAGCGGGCACTGTACTTGTAACACACAGTAGGTTAATTAGATCCTTAACTGGCATGAATCAGTTTAGTTTCACTGACGTTATTGCCAATAGACTTTTGTTATCTAAAATGAAAATTAGACCCCCAAGGTTGAAGAGTAAAGAACAGAGACAAGATGGTCACAAATTGAATATGGCTAAAATCATTTAAAAGTTTTGCACGCCTTTCTTCACTGAATTTTTTGCAAGAGAATTTCTTGTGTTGATCAATTTGAACTTTAGAAATTCCTTGACGATTTCCTAAAAACCTCAGTAGAGAAAACGGAGGGAGCAGAATGTCTCTGAGGCAGCTGAGCAAAAACAAGGCAGCTGGCAGTAGTGAGCAATTGGGGAAATATTACTAATATTCTTTGGTTATAGTAAGATTTGTTCACTGTTATCAAGGAAATTTTCAGTGTGAAAGATTTTCCTTGAACTTTCTATGCTGTTGCAAAATAGTGACATCTGTTTAACGTCAGGTACAGGAACTTGTTCTCCTGTTTGGTGAACACAACAGCGTCTTTTCCAAAGCCTTGGCAAACAGGCAGAAAAATGTGATTATATATAATCCAACTGTATCCCATTTCCCAACAGATTCATTTTTATAGCATCTCTTTAATGAGATATTATTAGCTGCTTCAGAACTGTTTAATTAGAATGATGGCATGATCCTTAGATCAAGAAAAGGCTTATGCTTAGGTCAATCATGTTTGTTTAAAAAAAAAAGACAACAACTTTAAGTCATGACTTTGAACTGAATGCTAGAGGATTTCTAATCTAGTATCTTGCAGTGGTCAGGGTCAGATGAGAATAACTGCAGGTAGTTTCTTTCTTCCCCCTTTTTGAGGTAATATTATTAGTTATGTTTACCTATACATAATATGAAGGGAGGAGGGTGTAACCGCACATCTATGTGTCAATGCACACACATTAATACATATTTGCATTTTATGTTGGAGTGATATTCGACTGTAAATCTGTTGCTCAGAAGAGTCTGATCTTGCAGTAGCTATGTGAGAGAAAGGATGTACTCCATAGAGCAGAAAGAGGTAGAGGAAAATTCCACATGTCATTTTAAAAAAAAATCTCTGTGCATATGTTTCTCTGTATGAGTGCGTGTATAGTAATGAATACATATAAAACCAGTGTGATTCAAGGTTGATAATTCAGGTGCTAAGATGTTAGATAGAAGTTATAAACCTTTGTAAAACACAGATGTACACTAAAATTACAGGCGTCGTTTTGATCAAAAGGCAAATAATATTATTCTGATATTGATTACCAAAGTTACACTAATTGCTCCACTTTATAGAGTCTAAATTTTAAAGAATTAAAAAAAAGAAGAAGATATTGGAAACCCCCCTGTCCTGACTCTCTAGAATTCGTTATTTATTTGGCACTGTAATAAAAAGGCTACAGGTAAGTCATTGTATGCTATTAAGAAATCAATTATTCTTCCATAGTTTTGCACCTTATCTGTCTAGCATAATGTATGTCATCCTGGCTGATAGCTCCAATCTCCATCACTCCCTTTCTCTCAGTCTTTTGTACAGACCTGTAATCATTCTATCATTTACTCCCAGTGAACCTGCTGTATATATAGATTTCTGCTGTAAGACTCAATCTAATAATATATGGCTGCCATGCTTAAGTTACTATCTGCCTTGAATCTATTGATCAGTGTCTTTAGGCACACACTTCACATTTTCTCATAAACTTTATGGATCTCAAGAACAGACTTGTGGAAAAGTTTTCTATCTTGTTTTAATAGCTGCTCCTAATTGTAAATATTGAAGCAGAATCTGGAAACTATGAATGATAGGTTTCATTCTCATTCTTTCCCTGTAAACCTGTTGAAAAAAGTTATTGAATTTTAGGTACTGAACTATGTATTCTTATCACTTGCAATCCTGCTAAAGTTGGAAAAGATCCGTTACTCTATGGCAGTTAGCCCAAATCCCTAACAAATCAGGATTGTTACACTTAGCATACAGGTTTTCCAATGTTTTTTAAATGACTGATCTTGCATCTGGTTTACCTAATATATAGCTTAAGCCCAGGAAATTAAGGAACCTTTGGATATCTAAGAACTTGACCCCAAATCAGTCTGAATTAATGTTTCAAGTCGTATTTATGTGAATTCAGGCTTGATTTTCTATTGCATTACGTAAGTGTTACATCAGTGAATCTCTATTGCAATATGCAGTGTTATACATACATTTAAATTGACTAATGCTGTTCAGAATCAGATCCACAGTGGCAAATACTTTACTATAATCAAAATAGATTACACTACTGTAACCCTTTCTTCTACTCATTTTGTAATCCTATAAAAATATGTCTGAAAAAGTATTCTCTCTATTGACTAGGCAAGCTTACTATTATTACTACCGTGTCCTTTATATGATTTAGCAGCCTAACACTGGACTTGCATACTTGTACACGTATTAGCTGGGAAGCATAACTCCTGTATTCATATTCTGAAACTTCATTCTTCTGCTATTTCTCTTCCTGATTTTCTAAGGCTCTAATTCTACCAATACTTCCACATTTATTAAACATCATGTGTACCGTGAATACACAGTTGAAGACCAATACTACGTAGACAAGACCTATGCAGATTTGCATCGGCTGAGGATGTGGCTAATTGAGGCTAACTGGAATATGGAGATGCATAAAAGTAAATGTATGCAAGAATTTGCCTAAACATTAACATAACCTTATTTTGATTGCCTAAACATTAACATAACCTTATTTAGATTTGATTTGATTTAATTTAATTTTATTTGCTTTTATTTGATTTGGTTTATTCAGCCAGATTTATAAAAAGAAATTTGGTACCACACCCATCAAGTCATCATTTTATTTATCTGATACTTCAGACTGCTGGTCTTGCAAGACCCCATACCATACCTCTGCATTGTTTAAGTTTCAACACTGTTTATAATTCTGAACACATTGCCTTTGCAGTTAAGCTTCTTGAATTAATTAGTTTTCAGTTCTGTTAAAAACTAAAAGATTATGACAAACTGCCTGAAGCATGATGACTGGCCTCTCATTGCAATTTACAAAGAAAATTAAATAAAGTAAATAAAAGTAAATAAAAGGTTTGGAAAATAAATATATTTTCTGTGATATAGGATGCTACTGCATCACTGTTTTCAAGTGACACTTCAGCTGTTCATGGTGTCAAGGACAGAAATGGGAAAAAGTGTATAAACTAAAAAGGCTCTGGAAGAAGTGTAAGAATTAATGCTGTAAGGCCAGAGAGTAAACAGCATAGTTGATATAGTACATAAGGTTGATGGCATTAACTATTGATTTCCGGAGACATGGATGTAAATGCATAATGAACAACCATTAGAGTGAAGTGCTATACTTATTGGAACAAGGACTGAAACTCAGAGTCCCACCTCCTAGGTAGCTATACAGTATTTAAGTAATTATATACCCTTGGACAGCTTCAATAGGACAAAAGTAGGTACACAATATATTCCAGAATACAGTATAGCTCAGTAGTTTGGACACTCTCCTGAGATGTTGAAGACCTTGGTTTAAATCTCAAATTAGAGAGTGGATTTGAGTCCAAACCTCTGTTATCCCAGGTGAATGCCCTGCCACAGGGCTGTCTATTTAAAAAAAAAAGAGTGTAGGACAGAAGCACCTTCTTTATATTTGTTTTTTTAATCAAGCTCCTTGCTTTTGTTAAAAAGGTCCAAAAATGAAATAAAGTATATATTTCTTTCAATTATTTTTCAAGTAAAAATATCAGTTCAAGTCAACACAGAACTTTCTTTGCTGGATTATTTGATTTTGCAATCAAACTGAAATGATGAATGATTTTCACACTGCTTAGGAGTGAAGAAATGTTGTTAAGAAGTTAATATCCAATACTCAACTTATACAGAATCTTATGTAATAAAGAGTGTAATGGTTTTCAATCACTTCTTCACCAGGAAGCTGTTGAAGCTCACATGAAACTGTTTCATGGCTGTCTGTTTGGAGGCCAAAGAATGGATTCCAAATCTCATCCATCATTTATTTAGGCCCAAGTAAACACGTGCCATAGATAATATTAATGTATTCCAAATGACATCCTATCTTTGAGGATAGTTCTGTAATTAGAAACTGGTATAGTGTAAAGGAGATTCATATTATATATCATAACTTTTGGAGGCAATTAAAATGTAATTGGTTTCTTTGTTTATGTTACTTAGTAAGGATACTGGAGTTATGTTTCTTATCATTTCAGGTTTCTTGTTAAAAAAACATCCAGGGAGTTTCATTTATTAATGAATGAAAGGACGTGTTTATCTTGCTACTGCTTAGAAAGCACTGAACAAAGCACTAACATTTCCTGATTCTCCTGAAACAGCTGAAAGCAGATCAACTAATACATAAAACAGAGACTAAGTATTTGTATGTGCAAGATGAGGATGAATTACTACTATTAGATCATGGGTGAAATCCATGATGCAATTAGGTGGAATGGATAGGCATTAAAAGGTGGGCATTCATTAAGAGGACCTTCAACTCTGAAAGATATGAATAAGTTGATAAATTTATCAACAATGTTATCTGTAGAAGAATGGTTAGTATCAGGAGCCTCATGTCATACTATTCAATCAAGACAAATGTGATTTGGCAGGCTCACACATCAAGTACTTGAAGTGGTTATGTCCCATATTGATTACAGTAAAAGAAAAATGGAGGATTTACTGTTCTATTTGTATGAGGAAACCGTATTATCTTGATTTTATGAAGTGGAAATAAGTTTTTTCATTATATAAATAGAGAATAACTACTTTGCCCTGTCACCTTTTGTTCCTTTTTCAATATTTAATATTTTTCAACCAAGGGTTGTAATATAATGCAGTGAAGATTCCTCTATTGGTTTCCTCCTTTGTTCTTTAGCAAGAGGTCTTATTTAGTGTGCCCGCAACAAAGGATAATTATAAGAGCTCATTTTCAATAGATTAAGATGTTTAAGATCAGATATCATAAAGTGGTTACATTTTTTTCCCTTTTAAGTATATAAATGGGACAACAACTGATTCAGATTATCAAGGAAAACATTTCTGTGTCATAAAATGCCAGTTTGTTTCCAATAAAATTTGTAATGAGAATATGTCACTTTTCATTAAAAAAATCCAGGGAAGTTACTTACCTTATAACATAACAGTGGTTAGGATGTTGTCCAGCTTGATAGGATAAATGCTTGCTCAGCCCTATTCAGACCTCAAACTTTCTCCCTGGTCACCAACTGACCTAGGTCAATCTCTCCTGAAAAAATAAATATTCTGTAAAGCAAAGTCTTGAATCTTGTTTTTTCCACAATCAAAACAAATGATCTGACCTCTTGGCTATATTCAGTTTCTCTCCCCAGCTGAATAATGGTTTCAACATAAGCTGTATCATTCCAAGAAGAAGGGTGGGTACCATAAGTACAGGCATACCTCGTTTTATTGTGCTTCACTTTATTGTGCTTCGCAGATATTGCCTTTTTTTACAAATTGAAGGTTTGTGGCAACCCTGCGTCGAGCAAGTCTATCGGCGCCATTTTTCCATCGGTCCCATTTTTCCAATAGCATTTGCTCACTTCATGTCTCTGTGTCACATTTTGGTAATTCTCACAATATTTCAAACTTTTTCATTATTATTATATTTGTTATGGTGATCTGTGATCTTTTGAAAGAAGTTCTACTGTGGGTAAAATGCTATCAAACAGCATCGCATGCTACAGAGAACTCTTTCATGAAAGGAAGAGTCAATCGATGAGGCAAACTTCATTGTTTTCTTATTTTAAGAAATTGCCACAGCCACCCCAACCTTCAGCAACCACCACCCTGATCAGTCAGCAGCCATCAATATCAAGGCAAGACCCTCCACCAGCAAAAAGATTACGACTCGCTGAAGGCTCAGATGATGGTTAGCATTTTTTAGCAATAAAGTATTTTTTAATTAAGGTATGTACATTTTTTTTAGACATAATGCTATTGCATACTTAATAGACATAGTATAGTGTAAACATAACTTTTATATGCACTGGGTAACCAAAAAATTCTTGTAACTCGCTTTATTGCGGTGGTCTGGAACCGAACCCGCAATATCTCCGAGGTATGCTTGTATATTGGAATGTGGGAGACTCAAGTTTAAGTCAATCCTTTGTCCCTACTTTTTGGCTGAATGTTCTGACATGTATCCCATTGTTAGTTGCCATATCTCTAGGCTGCAGAATTGTCAGGTTATAGTTTTGTCCCACTCACAGATCTGCCTGTCCCAATTCATGAAGTGCCTCTGTCCTACCTTAGAGAGTTCTAAGCCAGGTTTAGAGGCTCACCAAAACTGAGTAGCATTCTCCAAATGGCACAAAGGGCTCCTAGTGAGCTTCATAACAATAATGAAGTAGGGCTTCAAGGTCTTTGACTATAAACATCAGGGAGCTTTTCATTCTACTTTGATGCTGGCTTTGCTACAAGCTGGGTGTGTCTGCATGAGGCACTTTATTGTGCAGTAGAACTAACTACTGTGCAGTAAACATCTGCATCTACATGTGCAGATTCTTACTGGGTAGTAATTGACTTTAATCATGAGTAAATTTGCTACCTGGAAATGCACGTAGTAAATTTAATCTAGATTAGTAACTGTGCAGTAGTGCATGTGTAGACCCCTGACCAGGAGCAAATGTGCCAGTTTGTTTTCAACAAAATTTGTAATGAGAATATATCAGTTTTCATGTAAAAAAATCCAGGGAAGTTACTTACCTTAGAATATAACAGTGGTGCAAATGTACTTCTGAGAGCGGAGCTGGTAGTTGCTTCAGGGAGTTGAAGGAACAACATCTCCCAGCTGGAGAGTATAACTCCTGGCCGGAGAGTATAATTGTCTATATTTTGATAGGGCGTAATTGATTTTTTTTCCTATTGGTTTATGCACTTATTGCAATCCAAGCAAGAATATTTATTAGGGAAGCTTAATTCCAAGTGCCTATATCCTCCCCAGTCACTCCATGCATGGTTACTATTAGGAGTTTGTTAACATGTTGCATCTTTGACATGTTGCATAACTATGTTCTGGAAATAAATATATAAGAAATAAATAATTATCAGGAAGAGATATGTCAGAGGATGTAATACAAGCTAACTTGATTCATATGAAAGAATATTGTAACACCAGAACTCATGTAAATGTTTGGTGACTGATTTGTTGACTGTGATTGATTTCCCAATGCATTTTCTAAAATTATGGGGTGTATTTCTGTTTCTTCATGATGCACATTGCAAGAAATATGAAAACATCAAAATCTATAGCAGGAATAATTTGAATTAGATATTATGCTGAGACTACTGCAAGTGCAAAAGAGAATGGCTACAGGCTACAAACCTTTGTGCCAGGTTTAATCCTTTTTATTTTTGTAAATTCTGTATATTTAGCGTGTTAAGGAAGTCTGGCTTGGATGAATGGGTTGTAAGGTGGATAGAAAACTTGCTGGATCATTGGGATCAAAAGATGGTAATCAATGGCTTGATTTCTAGTTGGCAGGGGTCTCAAGTGTAGTGCCCCAGGGGTTGGTCCTGGGGCCTTTTTTCCAAT
Source organism: Crocodylus siamensis (assembly GCF_052110815.1). Classification (NCBI taxonomy): domain Eukaryota; kingdom Metazoa; phylum Chordata; order Crocodylia; family Crocodylidae; genus Crocodylus; species Crocodylus siamensis. Next base: position 243,245,242 of record NC_143396.1, on the reverse strand, counting down.
ATATTTATCAGTGATCTGGAAGGTAGGATGGAGTGCACCTTTAGCAAGTTTGCAAATGACACCAAGCTGTGGGCAGTCGTAGATATACTGGAGAATAGGGCTAGGATTCAGAAAAACCTAGAAAAAATGGAGGATTGGACCAAAAGAAATATCGTAAGGTTCAATAAGGACAAGTGTAAAGTCCTGCACTTGTGATGGAAATGTCCCATGCTCCGGTACAGGCTGGGGACTGACTGGCTGTGCAGCAGCTCTGCAGAAAAAGATTGGGAATTACAGTGAACAATAAGCTGAATCTGAGCCAGCAGTGTGACCTTGCTGTGAAGGGCTAACTGCATACTGGGCTGCATTAGTAGGAGTGTTGCCACCAGATTGAGGAAATGATTATTCCCTTCTGTTCAGCACTGGTGAGGCCACATCTGGAGTACTGTGTTCAGTTTTGGGCCCCTCACAACAGAAAGGATGTAGACAAATTAGAGCGAGTCCAGCAGAGGGCAACCGGAATGGTTAAGGAGGTGGGGCACATAACTTATGAGGAGGGACTGAGGGAACTGGGTTTATATAATTTGAAGAAAAGACAGGAGCAGAGTGTGTGTGTGTGTGTGTGTGTGTGTGTGTGTGGGGCGGAGGGGTGGAGGGTGGTGAGGGATGGATTTAATAGCGGCCTTCAACTACCTGAAGGATAGTTACAAAGAGGACTCAGCTAGACTGTTTTTCGTGGTGGCAAATGACAGAACAAGGAGCAATGGTCTCATGTTGCAGAAGCGGAAGTTTAAGTTAGATATTAGGAAAAGCCTGTCTCACTAGGAGGATAAGAAAGCACTGAAAAGTTGTGGAATCACCGTCCTTGGAAGTTTTAAAGACCTAGTTTAACAAAGACTTGGCTGGGATGATCTAACTGGGAATGGTCCTGCTTCGTGCAGGGGGTTGGACTAGATGACCTTCTGAGGTCCCTTTTTACCCTAATTTTCTATGAGTCTATGATTTTCAAATAAGAACATAGCAGAATATATGTCATTTCAATGTGACATGAATTTATATGATTTTTTTCTTGTTCCAGGAAAATTAACAAAATCCAACAGAATCGTTATCTGTCTTGTGCCGACTTAATTAATTAAGCCTTTTATCTGCAATGTTAACAAGTAGATCTCAGAGTAGACTTTTGTCCCCAGTTGAAATGAAATCTGAATATGTTCCTACCCTTTCTTTTTTTCACTACATACTTATTAAATCAAGGTGCATTGACCATACTTCTCTGTTTGTTGCCATTATGTTTTGCCTGTTTTATTGAGTTACAACTTTAGAGTGACATCAGGAAAGTAGAGTATATTCCTCGTAAGTCTCATTTTTAAAGTTGGAGAAAGTAGACCGTAAAGGGAACTGTCTCTATCACTACCCTCTCTTGAATGTTAGAGGAGGATTCTTCAAAAGGCACAAGACATAGTAGCTGAGTTCCTAACTCTCAACTGTACCTTTTAAAGGGCTGCTGATTCCATCTAGAAGTTTGTAAACAACCAGAGCAACAGGAAAACTTGAATCCTTCAACCCTGCTTGTGAAAAGGGAGAGAAGGGCACAAGAAACATTACCCTTTACTAGTAGGGTAGTAGTACTAGTAGAAAACAATGTTTGAGGCTATTTTGTAGTAGGGTTGGAGTAATAGAGCTGTGAGACATCCTACCTTTTTCCTCACTGACAAGAATGTGCATTTTAATGTCAAGATAACTAATATACAGGAATTATCGTGCTGTAAAATCTTAGAGGAGACAATTTGCCTGGGTAAAGTCAGCACTATATCTTTCACCTGTGTGTGGATGAAGGATTTTGAAAAGGGGCTGAAGATGGTATAGTGTATCATCACATATAATACAATACATATTTTTCTCCAGTAACAAAGGAACTTGGAACTTTACTAATATGCTAGGGGCATAGGACTATATTGTTACATTTAAGACTGAAGCAAAGACAAGTATATATTTGTTGGCATGTGCATATACTTGCTATAGCATATGAATAAAAAACCCACGACAAATTAGGCAAAAAAATAATCAAAATATGTTGCTTCAGTTATATATTCATTAAAATCAAGTGTATATCTCTTGTAGAGTCATAAACCAAAATCTAGCCTTCTTGAGCATCTTGACAATGAATTAAGCACTACACTGAAAGTTATTGCCACGCCTGAGTTAATGTTCATCTGAGTTAATATTTCCATAACTGAATTAATGTCTTTAGCTAGCATTAAAAACAGTTTGCAAGACTGTGAAATAGGAACTACAATACCAGAAGCAGATAGATAAATTGCAGAAGAAAGGGTAGCTTGATTAGTGGAACATCAGGGCCTTTAAAAAGGAGAGAGAGTCATTAACACTTGTGGACTGAAGAGTTTAGAAGGAATCAGGTAGATTATAAGGAGCCATGAAGCCAGTTGCCTATGTCACTGCTACCTGAATAGAAATGCTGCTACAACTGTCAGGCAGTACGTTTTAAATTTTGGATGGAGCAGGTATCAAAGGGTGTGTATGCACAACTGTGTTTTTCCTCTGATCCTTCCTTCCCCCCTATCCCTCTGATCCACACTGGGTTGACCTCCTGTAAAACAAGTGTCTTGTTTCCACTAGGATTTCATAGGGAGACAATTCATATATGTTAGCTATCTTGTGGTAAAAACATACCTTTGGCAGTAAAGACAAAGTCCCATAGGAATTTATTTTAGGAGAAGGGAGGTGGTGCTTGAACATTTTCCCATCAAAGGGATCTTCACTTTTATAGCCTATGCTACTAAAGAGCCCTGTGGGGGTTTAATGGAAGATGTTTGGAAAACATTATTCCTTCCTACAGAACCTTGAGGAACCTGGCAGTGAATCAGGGTCCGTAATTAGAAACCATTCTAGCTGTAAATCTTGTATCTTCTGTTACTGAGATATTTACAGAAAAACAATCTTTTTTTTTTCTTAGTAGTCAATCTTCCAAAGTTTGTGGATGTGTATACATATATGCATGTATATATGTTTGTATATGTGTGTACATATGTGTGTATGTATGTAAGTATATACATACATACATATGTAAACAGAATTGTTACCAAACATTGTTTTTAAGTTTCTGAATGAGTCATTAACTGTTCTTTTATTGTAGTGTAACTTGCCTAGGATATTCTGATACCTTAGTACTCAGTAGGCATTAATACTGGAAAAACAGTGAAGTCACATGAACATTTGCCTATTTCTATTCATTTTTTTAATGAAAACTGACAACCATGTCACATTTCATTGGAAAACATCAGATGGTGTCACAAGATGAAGCAAAACATCACATAATCCAGATCAAAGCAATGTTTCTCATAAAGAAACAAATGTAAGGAGACATTCCTTGGCTTTGAATATAGGAAAAATCAACTAGCATCTCTCAGGTTTGTTTCTGTAAGTAATACCTTTGTAGCAGACAAGTAGATACAGGGGTTGACATGAGAGGTGATTGCTTTGGATTATCTTTTACTTGGGGTCTCTGAATCATAGTGTTATCTGAGGCAAGGTAACTCCTTGAAATTATTACATGCTATGGAACATTGCCATGGTAGTGAATGCCCCCAGAAGGGCCTTGCGTATGGGGAACACTTCAAGATTTTGCCCCACCTCTACAAAAATGTCTGTTCTATTGATTTTTCACCCTACTTAAAGATTTCAGAGTTTTCACTAAGTGACTGATTACACCTTGTTGATGGTTTTCTATTTATGTTCATCACTTAATCTACATTCACCTTTTTAACATAATAATGTTGGGCCAAAACCTTTATAGACTTACCCACAGAAGCCAGTAAGAATATTCATGTCCAGTGTTACAGAACAATATACTCTCATGGGGAGATTTTCATAGATATAAACAGTAGTTATGGGCCTAGTTTCTAGTGGGAATTATGTGAATAACTGAAGACCCTGAGAATATCAAAAGCGACTACAGGGCTCTGGGTGTAAGGGTGAGGGGGTCTGGGGCTCAGGTTGTGTCCTTTCTAGTCCTTCCAGTCAAGGGAAAGGGCCCAGGCAGGAGCACGTCCATCCTGCAGATCAACACCTGGCTGTGTAGGTGGTATTGCCAGCTGGGCTTTGGCTTCTTCAACAATGGGATGTTCTTCCAAGAAGGAGGATTTCTGGAAACAGATGGGATCCACCTGATGAAGAAAGGGAAGAGTGTCTTTGCACACAGGCTTGCTAACTTAGTGAGAAGGGCGTTAAACTAGGTTTGCCTGGGGATGGAGACCAAAGCCCTGAGGTAAGCGGGGAAGTGGATGACCTGGAAGAAGAACAATAAGGAGGGGGCAACAACAGCAGTGTGCTCATACTTCTTGAGAAAACAGGGCAATAAGCTAGTTATCTCAGGTGTCTGTACACAAATGCATGCAGCCTAGGAAACAAGCAGGAAGAATTGAAGGTCCTCGCAGTCACAGAACTATGACATGATTGGAATAACAGAGACTTGGTGGGATAGCTTGCATGACTGGAACACTGTCATAGATGGGTACAAACTGTTCAGGAAGGACGGACAGGGGAGAAGAGGAGGAGAAGGAGTTGTGCTTTATGTAAAAGGGCCTTATGATTGCTCAGAGCTCCAGCATGAAGTTGGAGCTAGGCCGGTTGAGATTCTCAAGGGTTAGTGTAAAGAGGGGAGAGCAGCAAGGGTGATGTTGTGATGGGGGTCTGCTATAGACCACAAGCCAGAAGGAAGTAGTGGATGAGGCTTTCTTCAAACAGCTAGCAGAAGTTTCCACATCACAGGCCCTGGTTCTCATGGGGCACTTCAATCACCCTGACATCTGCTGGGAGGGCAATACAACAGTGCATAGGCAATCCAGGAAGTTTTTGGAGAATATTGATTACAACTTCCTGGTGCAAGTACTGAAGCAGCCAACTATGGGCCATACTCTTCTTGACCTGCTGCACATGAACAAGATAGAATTTCATAGATTTCATAGACATTATGGCTGGAAGGGACCTCAGAAGATCATTGAGTCCAGCCCCCCGCCCAAAGGGCAGGAAGTCAGCTGGGGTCATAGGATCCCAGCAAGATAAGCATCCAATTTGCTCTTGAAGGTGTTCAATGTAGGTGCTTGAATAACTTTTGATGGCAGACTGTTCCAGACGTTGGGGGCTCGGACAGTAAAGAAATTCTTCCTTATGTCCAGCCTGAAATGGTCTCACAGTAGTTTATGACCATTTGACCTTGTCATCCCTTGGGGTGCTCTGGTAAACAAACATTCCCCCAGATCCTGGTGGTCACCCCGATAAACTTATAGGTGGCCATCAGATCACCCTTGAGCCTGTGCTTTTCCAGGCTAAAGAGCCCCATGGCTGTCAGCCTGTCATCGCAAGGTCTGTTTTCCTGACCTCAGAAGTGATCATGCATGTGGCCCTTCTCTGGACTCTCTCAAGCTTCTGCACATCATTTTTGAATTGTGGAGCCCAAAACTGGACACAGTACTCCAGCTGCAGCCTCACCAAGGCCGATTACAAGGGGAGAATGACGTTCCAGGATTTGTTTGAGAAGCATCTATGGATGCAAGCCAGTGTTTTGGTCGCTTTAGTAGCTGCAGTATTGCATTGCAGGCTCATGTTCATCTTGTGGTCAATGATGACCCCCCAAGTCTCTTTCTTCCATAGTGCTAGCCAGTGTAGCACTGATGAGCCTATAAGGATGCTGCAGGTTTTTCCTCCCAAGGTGGATAACCTTGCATTTTTCAGTGTTAAACACCATCAGGTTCTCATCCGCCCGTTTACTGAGCCTGTCCAGCTGAGAAAACATAGTTGTGGATGGAAACTTGGGCAGAAGTGACCACAAGATGATTGAGTTCAGGATCCTGAGAAAAGGAGGATAGAGAGCAGCAGGGTAAGGACCCTGTACTTCAGAAAAGCAGACTTCGACTCACTCGGGGAACTCATGGGCAGGATCCCCTGGAAAGCTAGACTGAGGAGGAGAGGAGTCCAAGAGAGTTGGTTGTACTTCAAAGGAGCCTTAATGAGAATGCAGGAACAAGCCATCCTCATGCACAGGAAAATTAGCAAGTATGGCAGAAGACCAGCTTGGCTTAGCAGAGAACTCCTCAGTAAACTAAATCACAATAAGCCAGCTTATAAGCAGTTGAAACTTGGAGAAATAACTACATTCTCCCAGGCAAGCTAAGGAATTATGGGCTGGATGAATAGACTGTAAGGTGGATAGAAAACCGGCTGAAGCTGGGGCTCAGAGACTAGCAATCATTGGCTCAATGGCTAGTTGGCAGCCAGCATCAAGTGGAGTGTCCCAGGGGTGGGTCCTGGGTCTGGTTTTGTTTAATGTTTTCATCAACAACCAGGAAGATGACATAGAGTGCATCCTTAGCAAATTTGCAGGTGATACCAAACTGAGGTGAATAGTAGATACACCGGGCAGTAGGGATAGGATTCAGTGACCTAAACAAATTGGAGGATTTGCCAAAAGAAATTGCATGAGGTTCAACAAGGACAAGTACAAAGTCCTGCACTTACGATGGAACCACCCCAAACAGCAGTAGAGACTGGGGGCTGACTGGTTGGGCAGCAGCTCTGCAGAAAAGGACCCGGGGGTTACAGTGAACAATAAGCTGAATATGAGCCATCAGTGTGCCCTTGTTACCAAGCAGGTTAATGGCATACTGGGCTGCATTGGTAGGTGTGTTGCCAACGGGTTAAGGGAAATGATTCTTCCCCTGTATTCAGCACTGGTGAGGCCACATTTGGAGTTGTATGTTCAGTTTTGGGCCCCCCAATATAGAAAGAATGTGGACAAATTGGAGGGACTCCAACCGCTGGCAACAAATATGGTGAGGGAGCTGGGACACATGACTTATGAGGAAGACTGAGGAAACTGGACTTATTTAGTTTAGAGAGAGATGACTGAGAGTGGACTTAATAGCAGCCTTCAACAACCTGAAGGTGGGGCTTAAAAGAGGATAGGACTAGACTGTTCTCAGTGGTGACAGATTGCAAAACAAGTAGCAATGGCATCAAGTTGCAGCAAGAGAAGTTTAGGTTAGATATTAGGAACATTTTTCTCACTAGGAAGATAGTAAAACACTGGAATCGATTACCCAGAGAGGTGGTGGAACTTCCATCCTTGGAGATTTTCAGTTCCAGGCTTGAGAAGGCCTTGGCTGGGATGATCTAGTTGGGGATGGTTCTGCTTTGAGCAGGGGATTGGATTAGATGACATCCTGAGGTCCCTTCCACCACTAATTTTCTATGATTTGTACCTTCGAAAATGTCCCCATTGATAACTCATAAGAAAAATGTTATTTAGAAAGAAAACTATTCTTTTCAAACCTGTAGCAACTTCCATAAAAACACTGTTTCCTGGTGCAGCAGTGAGTAGAAACAAACTAGAAACTGATAGGTCAAGGGTCATCAACCCCTGGCTTGGGGACTGTATCCCACCCCTAGAGCCATTGGATCTGACCTGCAGAATGGGGACTACAGTAGTGTTTCAGGGCAGGAAGATTCATCCATGTGATGCTGCACTGCAAGGTAGACATGCAATCAAGCTCTTCACTTATGCTGCATCAGGGAACAATGGCAGTGTTGGCCAACTCCTAGCTTCAGCCTGTCTTAAACTCAAGCTAGGCCATTCCACCTGCTAGTGGGAAACCTTGCTGATCCCTGAAATAGGTTAATCTAACTGATGGAGAAAATATAAACTAAGGGTACACAATTCAAAATTCCCATGAAAACATACATCTTTATACATGTATTATTCTTTGAGCTAACACATTTACACATTCTAAGTATTATTTTTGCCTGCACTTCCCCAACTGCAACATCACCCCACTGCAACTGCCCCACCCCTCTACTGCAACCCCCATTGCAACAGCCCCAGCCCCCATTGCAACCCCCATATTGCAACAGCCCCCGCACTGCAACAGCTCCACCCCATATTGCAGCAGCTCTCCCCATTGTAACAGCCCCAGGCCCCTAATGGCTATGCATTTTATTACATACCATTTTAATCTTTTTTCTGCATTCCTTGCCTGTCTTGTCTACTTTCAAGTAAACCAGAAAGCTACATCATGATAAGATAGTCAATAAAGATGTATACACTAATCAATTCCCAGCTACTTGACTGTCTGAGTGTAAACAGACATCACATTTGTCCTTGGAGAAGACCATGTATTCCAGGAACCTATACTGTCCTACTTTCAAGTCCCTCTGAAGTATGTAGGATAAAATGAGCTACCACATTTCCCTGGGATATGGTTGTGCGCATTCATAAGGTTAATGCAGCTCACTCTCCAGGACAAGCTGGCCAGGTTATATTTTTACTTGCCACCTGCTGACAGAGGAGGAGCAATGCAAGGTGGAACAACTGAGCCACATCCATTTTGATTCAGGTCATGCCCCAGAACATGCAGGCCCAGCTTAGAAAAGACATCCGTTTACACCAGGAGTGCTCAACTTCTGATGCACGGGCCGAATGCAGCCTGTGGAGCTGTGGCATTCAGTCTGCAGGGATCCCCAAGGTTGTTGAAATTTGGCACCCCAGCTAATAGTGCCACCCTTCTCCACTGCCAGGTTCCTAAGCAGTGGTACCACATCCCCTTCACCCACTGCTGGATCAGAGTTGAGTCATACCCCCATTGCCCTGTGGCTAGATTGAGGCTGGGCCATGCCCCATGGGGCTGGATTGGGGCCAAGAATACCCCTTCCCCCCCATGGGGCTTGGTTGCGCTGGGCCAAGCCCCCCTCCCACACATAGCTTGATTGGAGCAGGCCATATACCTTCCTCTGTGTGGGCCCAGGTTAAGGCTGGGCAAGCCCCTTTGTACTGTACAGCTAAATCAGGGTCAGACTTTCCTCTACCCCTTTAACATGGCTGGATGGAGCCCCACTCAACCCCCTGTGGTTGCTGGATTGAGACTGAGTCAGATACGGCCCACTGACCAATGAGGTACAGCTTATCTGGCCCTCTGGGAAAAGAGGTTGGGCACCACTGATATATACCACTTAGGTAGGTCCCCGAGTCTTCCTAGGTTGTTCTTGTTAATTCCAGGTTGGGTCTGAATATCAAGCAATCCTTAGTTCTGTCAGTCTTTTGCATCTACAGTTGACTTGATTGTAAGTCATGGCCAGAGTTTCTATGACCTGGTTACTTCTAAACAAAAGGTCAGCTCATTTTGTTTTGTTCTGCAGGTACTTGGGGGAAGTAGTAAACTATCCAAAAGTGAAAGATTAACAGATGACCTTTTAAAGGATAGGAATCTGTATGTAAGTGTCAGAGAACTGAGCTTAATCCAAAATGGAATACGAGAGGATTTTCTGTATATGCTTTTGGCCACTTCAATTATTTTACTTTTTTTAGTAAATGCTAACCATTTGCTGACCAATATTATATTATTGCTGTTATATTTTCTGCTGAGTTGTTATATTAGGTTAAATTTCTGAAAATGATTGGTTCCACTGACTTCATGGATGTCAGAATCTGAGAGATTACTTGTGATTGTAAGTATTTGATATATTTATGAGGTATCCTTTCCCTGATAGATTTCATAGCCAAATTAATAGAAATTTCTCTTCATGGAATATGAAGAATAAAGTAAAATTCTACAGAGGCTATGTACCCCAGGAATGTTCTTCCCAATGATGTACTTTGAGGTGTACTGTTACCCCTTTCTGGGATGGTGTTTTCTCTTCTGCTATGAAGGGCAAGGGGTTCTATATCACCCCTACCCCTCACAGTTGGTGCAGTCTCGCCTGCTATGACTTTGATGGAAGTTATATATTTATTACAGCAGGAGAATATTCACAGAAAAAAAAGCAAAGGCAGAAGAAAGGTGTGTCCTGACCTAATAATAAAAACAAACAAAAAAATGGGGGTCCATCATCCCCTGCACCCTGTCCTCAAGCCACCTGACAGATAGGCCTGGGCAAAGCAGCAAGTATTCAATTCAGATACAGCTGAGTCAGAGGGACAGTGATTTAGTTTGGTGATTAGAGTCACTGTCCCCATTTAATTTGGCTGAATCAGATTCGGATATTTGGCCACCGAATTGACCGATTTGGTGATTCAGACTTAGACTATAATGGGAAATCACTAAAATACTTATAGCTTTGTCATTGTTTTGCAGATTTGGATGAAAACTGCAGGGATGGTAGCCCCTGCTGAGGCCATAAAGCCTGCCAAGTTTCACAGAGATAGATGTAGGGGTTTCCTTGAAAGTGCCCCTCAAACTGTTGAAAACAAAACTTGTGTTGTGTGTGTTATGGCAGAGCAGAATGAAAACATCAGGAAAGGTAGCCTGTTCTGAGGGCATGAAGCCTGCCAGGTTTCAAGGAGATAGGTGCAGTGACTTCTGTGAAAGTGCACTTCAAACAGTTAAAAGCAAAGCTCGTGTCACTTGGGTGTATTAACTGAGTTTCTAGTTGTAGTCATGTTGGTCTAAGGAACAGGCAGGTAAGGTTCTTTGAGTGGATATAATATCTTTTGTTAGAGCAACTGAATAGTTGGAGAAATATATCTTGGTGAGGTTTCAGGTTTAAAAACACTTTGTCAGGCTGAGGAAGCATCTGCAGTTGGTGTGTGCTCTTCCTGGATGGAATGAATAGTAAAGAAGCCAGAGGCTGGGCTGCAGGCAAGGAAGTCAGTCAGTGAAAATGTAAATTGAGGCATCAGGGGGTGAGAGACAGGTTGGCGTAGGAGGGAGGGAGGGGAGGAAGGGGGGTGTAGCAGGTAAAAGTGGAGAAGTACCTGGGGAGTTAGATGTCAAGCAGATTGTAGTACATCAACCTTCTAGATACAAAAACTCATGGACTCAATATAGACATTGGATTTATGACACACTATAACCTGCCTGACATCTGACTCCCCAGATGCTTCTCCACTTTTACCTGTTACATCCCCCTTCCCCCCTCCCTCCCAGCCTGTCTCTCACCCCCTCACATCCCATCATGGACCAGTCGAGGGTACCTCAGGTCAGATCTGAGCTGCTTGCCTGTTCTTACCCTAACAACTCCACTGCATCCAGTAAGCCTCAGGCTGTTCAAAGATCCTTCAGGTCTAGGATTTCCCCAGCCATGACGATGTGTACTTGCATGTGGTGGCTGGAGGTTATCAGGTACCTCCTATCTGCCTTTCCCCAGGGTGGTTCATGGTTCTAGCATTTCCTGGGGCTGCCGTACAACTGGCAGTCCCACCAGGCCTCCCTAACCTGGAAGGGTGCAGTTTTAGGTCATGCCCAGGACTTGGGGCCTCCTCCTTCCCCTTATTCCCAGGCCATACCTTCAAGTTTGTCCTGGCATGGGAGCTCAGCAAGATGTTCTTCCCCTGCTGGCTGGTGAGAAACTAAACTGCTGCCTCCAGCTCTGAGAGTGGGGCATTAAAGGGTTATGAAAACACCTAAAGAAAGGAAATAGGTGCATAATGAGGAGGGTGGCACTCACTCCATCTGTATGTGGAGCTTGGGGAATCCTAGGAGTAGGAGGTTGACCTTCAGGAACACCAGCTTCTCCACCAAACCAGGATCCAAGCAGGTGTGGTGGGGTGTCATTACATCCCCAGCAGTGCTGAGTACCCTCTCACTTGGAACACCGGTTGGTGGACAGGACAGGTGTTCTCAGGCAACCATAGCCAGATCCTGCCACATCTGGCTGTGGGTTGCCCAGTAAGCCAAGGGGTTGCATTACAGTGGCTCCACATCCTCGGTGAGATAGGTAGCCAGAAAAGCCCCCATGCTACTTGCTGGATGCTGGGGTCTGGTACCTCTGGACCCCAACATTGAAGCTGTGCCCTTGGCCCACATTGGCAGCAGCTGTGGTAGAGGAGATAGGCTGGTGCTTGGAGTCCTGGAACAGGACAGTGGATTCCTCTCTTCCACGTCACTCTGCCTCTGCCTTTCTGCCTCCCTAACTCTATTTACCAGCACCTCCATCCAGTGAATGAGGGTTTTGGTGCTGCAGATGCTCCCCTTCACCCTCAGGTTGCACGTGCCCACCAGCACATGAACCGTACTGAACTACAATGGATCCAGCCATTTTTTGATGCCCTCCTTCAGCCTCTTCACCAGTGCTTGCATCTCTGGTGAAAGTGGCTTGCCCCAGCCAGGGACTTTGATCTCCTGGAACTTCTCCATTTCATTCTCAAGCTGCTTCACTATGGGGATCACCTGGCTAAGGAGAGCATCACCAGCACTGAGGCTCTCCGTGGCCTTGAGGAATGGCATGAAGACCACCAATATCTGGGAGATGATATCCCACTCATTTTTTGTTAAGGGGGCCACTGATCCCAATGTCCCTGAGCAAGGCCATCTCATGGGTGGTCTTCTGTTTCTTGACCAGCCTTTTCAGCATCAGGTATGCGGAGTTCCACCAAGTCTCCACATCCTACATGACTTTGTGCTGTTGGATGCTCATCTCTGCCTGTTTCTCTTGCAGCATCTTGCCCCCTTGATGTTTCGGTGGAAGTAGCCCACCACCTACCTGCATTTTGAAATGAGCTGGCTGGCTGTGGTGGTGATGGCACCATCACTGGGAGCCCTGTGCCCCTGCAAGGTGTCCCTGATTATGAGGTGGAACTTGTGTGCCATACAGTGAGTGCTAACAAAATTGGTATCATGCACTGCCTTGAACATATTGGCCCCATTGTCAGTGACCATGAACCTGTGGGTGAGCTCACCCTGCCCAAAGAGCCACCCCTGCACCATGTGGTTCATGGCCACATGATCTCCCTTGCCATGTGGAACTCATGCATCACCTCCATTTGAAGGAGAGCCCACCAACACACTGACTGATCTCACCAGTGTCCTGTGAAGGAGAGGTAGGCATGATCTCCACCCCTACTGCTCCAAATGTCTGAGGTGAAGTGCAAAGCTATGTGCAGCCCTGCTTTCCACAGCTTCTCCCTCAAGTACTCCCTGAATTCCTCAGACAGGGAGGGCACTATTGTCCTACTAAAGATGGTGTGTGCAGGCACTTGGTAGGATGGGGCCATGAGTGTCATTAGCCCCCTGAACCCTGGACACTCAACAAAGAAGAAGGGCTGGCCATCCAGAGCAAGCATCTCCCCAATGCTCTGAGTGACCTTACTTACCTTGGGAACTGTTCCAGGGTGGCCTACCTCTGCTTCTTGGGGACAGGGGCTTTGGAGAGAAAGGGGGAATTCTTTTTGGACATGCTCCCATTGGTGCCAGGATGAGGAGGAACAAGGGCAGGGGGGTGCTGCCTCCTGAGATGCAGCAGCATTGTTGTAGTGGTGAAATGGTTCTCATCCTTGCGCCAGCTGATCTGCTTTTGGCAGTTCTGGCAAGTAGCATACTTGGGGTCATCTCCCATACTATACTACCCATCTGCTTCTGGATTGTGGGTGAGGATCCTGCCTTATCCCCCTCCTCAGCTGGCAGAGGTGCAACAACAGGAGTAGCTGAGCTACCCACCCCCACAACCTCCTCCAAAGTGCCTTCTGGAGAAGGAGACCTGCCTCTAGGGGAACTCTGAGGGGTGTGGAGCTCAAATTCAGATTCCCCCTCCTTCCCCAGAATTTCCTTGGCTATGGCATTCAGCTCCCCTACTTACAGAACAAGATTCTCCTCTTGTGCTGGGAGGCTCATGGTGGCAACTGAAATTGGAGTGGAGAATGTCATGCTGCTGCTGGTTGTGGTTATTGGTGTTACCGGTGGTGCTGAAGGTGCAGACACAGGTCCTCACTCCTTGCTCCCACTAGTAGCAGAAGACTCCTCGCTGCCAAGAGGGTGTGTTTATGTTTGCGGGGGCAGGGAATTGCAGCTCTCCCTCTTCCCCCTCTCCCTCACCTGCCATAAGACCTGGCACCTGCCTTTCCAGCACACTTCATGATGTTTGGTGTGCTGCAAAATGTGTGTTTGTCTGTGTGTAATATATATAATATATGTTGTGCTTTCCTGCACAGTGGTGACACAGTGTCAAGGAAAACACAGATTTCTCTTCTTTTTTCGGAGGTGGAGAGAGGTGGGGAGAGACAGGTTAACAAGAACAAATAAGAGAATTTTGGGAGAAAAATAAGTTGAAAGGAATGGATAACAATAAGGAATGTAGGCAAGGGTAAATAGGAAAGAATTGGATAGAACTTGGTGGCAAGAAACTACCTACTACCAAGCCAGAGCCCTTCAGACCATGCTGCTGCAACAGAGAGACAGACAGCTCACAAAAGGCACACAGATGAGTTCACTCACAGCCTTATATGTTGTTTTTGCATCCCTCCCCCAGAGCTGGAAGGGAACACAGAGAAAGATCACAGTCACTGGCCAGCTACAGGTGTCAATATCAGAGCGGTCTTTTCACCCCCTTCTCCCTCTCCCTCTTAGTTTCTGTTTCCTGCATATCTGCCTTCCGAATCTCCAAATCTTTTCTGAATCTTTTCTGAATTGATTCAAAAGCTTTGATTCAATTCAGAGCTTTTAATAGGTCTCTTGATTTGATTCAGATTCAGAGAATCGGGCTGAATCTCCTCTGAATCGAATCAGCTAATAAAACTTCGCACTGCCCTACTGACAAGGTGTTTATCAAAAAAAAAAAAAAATCAGTGGGGAAAAAAACAAAAGTAAAGTCAGTCCTTACAGCTTCTCATGGCTGTAATGGAATTCAAAGCTAATTATGTTATGTAGAGTCCATATACTACTTGTTGCTGCCTGGCTGCCATTCTTCCTGGCTAGCCTCAGGTGAGCCCCTTGGCTGTCCTGGGAGCTCACCCTCTCAGCGTCCTGCTGACTCTTCTATTTTGGGGTTCCTCCAATCCCCATTTACTTGCTCCAGGGAATTTGCTCCCAGCCTTGTTCTCAGCTGTCTCTGTCCCTCTGGGGAGTTTCCCGCTATGCCACTTTTCCCCACATCCCGCTCTCTTCCTGGCTTCTCCCCAGAGCCAGAAATGAATTGCTCTGGCTCCATTGGCCAATCCAAAGCTGGCACTTACTCCAGAAAGGTGTTTTCTGGTCATCCTTGCTCCCCATGGTCTGCCAGTTTTCTGGGATAAGTTCAGGGAAAAATGTTTCTTTGAGGGAAATCCCTTTCCCCACTTTCTCTCTCTCTCATATGTACAATAACAATCATCCTAACTTTTAAGCCCCTCTCTTAGTAGTGAAGTACCCTCTTCTCCACTCCATGATGGTAGATAGATATCTGCTATTAATAACTGTCTAATCCATTACATTATTAGTTGAAGGTTATTTTTTAGTATTTCTAGGTCAAACTTTTCCATAATGAAAAGGGGGTGGAAGACGGCTTGAGTGTGGTTCCAGGGGAAAAAATGCCTTGCAGCAACATACACCAAATGTCAAACATTTGTTCTATACATAATTAGTAGAAAAAAGAAGAAAAGTAAGGGACATTTTTTTTTCCTTGAGATTGGATTACTTACAGACTTTCTGTTTCCTAATTCCAGGGTCTTATGGTAGTTCTTTTCTCCATTACCCCACAGCTATTCATTAGTTGATGTGCCAATGTCTGTCACAATTTCTCCTGTGGGACAGCGGTGTCTTAATATTTTAGCAACAGCACAGCAATGTAATTATCTGTAAATAATTTAGCATGTATTTCATCCATGTGGAAGCTATCCAATCAGTCAAAGCAAAAAACAGATTTCCCTTTAAACTGTAAGCACTCTGCAATATGTTTTTGTCATCTTTGGATCCTCAGGACTGGTTCATTAAATATTTTCTTTTCCAAATCTTTTTTTAAGGTCTTCAGAAACTATAGTAAATTAATAGGGACAAATTCAGACACCATGTAGGTAGAAGCAATCTCACAGAAGTTTCTGAAGCTGTACCTGCCAAATCAAGTCCAAATTTAGATGCTGGCTGCTTTAAGATTTTTCCCTATAATCAGGATGCCTAATCTGAAACTAGTGCAACTATTACTGTAGACATGATTGTTTATTGCCTTGGGTCCTCTCATTTCTTTTTTTGATCATGTCATCATAAAAAAATTAATTCAATGAACTCCTTTTACATTCCCAGGATTTCCATTAGCTCCTTTTATTTACATCTTGCCCCAAAATTATTTGAACTGAGAAAGAAAAGAGAAAAATATTCAAAAGCATGCAACTTCACCAGTCTAGAAATATCAGTATACCTGGGGCCTGCTTCAGCTCCTTGTAGTTAACACTCTTTGACTTCCCAGTGATTTGAAATAGACCTATGCTCAGTATTACTACAAGCTCATTCACTCATGTTTATTGCATCCCGTCTACCATCTGCTTATTGCTTATTTAGGCTCCTGTCGCCATCAACATCCTGTTGCCATCAAAGAGATTACTTACATGCAACAGGATTATTTGTGTGTGTAAAGGTTAATATGTGTAACTGTTTGGGTAAAGCCTGAGATTTTACACTCTTTTGGGCAGAGATGTGTATGCAAAAGGTCCTGCACACTTTGGATACTATTGTCCAGATCCTATTTTACTTAATAGACAACTGCTACTCAATGTCCATGTCTAGCTCAGGGAACTGATCCTATTTTGCCCAGAGAAGTGTACAACTCTTCTGTTATTTTATTCAGCAGCCTAGTAAACCTCAAGAGGTGCATACTCTGCCACCCTACAGAATTGCCGGAGTCTCTCATTCTGGCAAGGAATTCCTTAAGTATCTCACAGAATAGATGGACCCTATTCTGTCTAGGTAAGGAGATAACTCTCCATTCTCTAAGCAGGCTCTCTCAGAACTGCCTTAGCTAACTCCTTCATGAGATCCATCTCAGATCTTAAAGATAGGAGAGGAGATGCTGTGAGAGGTATACAGTTTCTCAGAAGGGAGATATGTACCTGAACCAACGCATCTAACCTTGCTGGAAAAAGCTAGCCTCCCCTTTCTTTACTTTGGGTGCTTTTCCTCTTGGCTGACTTGTGGCCCAGTTTCAGTGGGAGGAGGGGAGAGCACTCAGGTCTTCCTAGTCAATGACATGGTGGTTAGGGATCTTGCTAGGAAGTGAGAAATGTGGGCTTAAACTTCTGAGCCTACAGGACAGCAAATCCCATATCTCCTTTCTTAGCTAATATCTTAATCACTAGACAACTGGGCCAAACCTGGGCAGCAGTCTCTCCCTCATAAACAGTTGCTACATGAGGCTTTCCTTCACCAAGGATTTGGGGATATATTTGTGGTGCGTCTGCATGAGATGCTACTGTACAGTTGTCACTGTGCATTTATTTAGTACTTGTACTAGCAAGTACTAAATAAATGTGTAGTAACTGGAATTATTGTGCAGCACTGCTGGCAAATGTCTTTCAGATGAAGCTAGTGTGCAGTAACCTAATAATACTATGCAGTAGCAGTGGTATTAGCACTGTCCATGTTGTGACGTGCTACTGCACAGTCTTTTTTTGGCTACAGCGCAGTTGGCATCTCATGTAAATGTGTCCACAGGGTGCATCCAGATGAGTGGGAACACCCTGTGTCACTGCTACTTGATCCCAAGGAATGCCCATACCACATGTGCTCTGGTGTACAGCAGATTACCCCGGTGGAGTTGGAGAAGCTGGGGACAGCAACTGTGGTGGCTCCAGCAGCCTTACCAGGGGTCACGGGAGCCTCCAGGAGCTGCAGCTTCAGTTCTCTTGCAGCAGGAAGCCTGGCTGGCAGACAGAATGTGACTCTGGCCTGCCAGGCTTCAGTTTGGGCCAGCACGCACTGGTGCCATATGCACCACCCCACATTTTTGGAGTGGGTTTTTTTTGACCTTGGAATCTCCCAGGGTCAACTTCCCCTCTCTCTGCACTACAAAGTAGCAGCATGAGGAATGCCTGCATGTATGGTGTGTGGTGCCACAGATGTATCTGCAATGCCACATATCACATGTCCATGCTCATCTGTACACTACCACAGTGTTTTTTGATGAATTAATGAATACCTGGCTTTGGACTCTTTCTGAGTAGAGTCATTTAGGGCATTTATACATGTGCTCTGGGAGTGCAGGTGGTGTGCTTTAATTAGACTAACTTTAAGAGTGTCATGTGTATCAGCATCCCTGTGCTGAAAAATGGCGGCAGGGGAGCTTTAACTAAATGAGCTTTAATTAAAGCTCCTTGCCACCAGTTTTCATTGGAGGGACACTGATACCCGTGATGCCAGAGTCTGCTGATGCATGGTACCACACTCCATCAGACTTGATTAATTGTGTCTGCTCTGATGCATTGTAATTACATCAAGTCGGACCAACCTTGCTGCATGTGTATAGGCATCCCAAGGGATCTTTTCAGACTAAGATTGGAATGCATAAGAAAGCTGTATATAATAGTGAGATTTTGGCTGCTTCATGGGATATAATAGAGCCATATTTAATGCCTAAAAGTTGTATAGGTATCCCTTAGACATTTTAGGGATTATTTTAAAAGCAGGGTGGAATCCACTATTACCAATTCTAGTGTCTGCTATACCTTGTAGTAAGAAAATTTCTACTAAATGTCTGCTTTAACTAGATACTGAGTTTCTTCAACACTCTTCACACATTTTAGTATTTGTCCACCAACATTCATGTGAGCATATTCTTGTTTTTACAAATCTTTGTAGAAAGCAATTATTCACACATATATGAACATTCTGACTTACTCAGAATCTGTCTGCACAGACAATTTAGAAAACTCTTCCGAGTTCTGATATTCAAGTGATACATAGGTTAATTTCAGCAGTCCTTTGAGGATGAAACACAACCCTCTGTATGGGCTTATAAAACAATTGCGTATCATTTATATCATAAATACATGCTCATAGTAGGGTACATCCACCTTATGCCTACATTCTACAGTGGGGTGACCCACATTCTTGGAGTTCGCAGCTCACAAGAAATCAAAATGATGCAATGGTTCCACATAAATCATTCATCAATTGAAATATGAATAGCAAATGTTAAAATATTTCAGTTTGCTCATGGCCATTCAGTTTGCACATGGCCATTCAGTTTGCACATGGGCATATGCACATGGGCATTCATTAAAAGTATAAGACTTTTGTATATACTGTTGGTACTTATATATACCATTGGTATTTATATATACTATTGGTAATTAACTATTATTGCTGTGCTTAATAGTAATCAGTCATTTTAATTTGTGAATACTCATAATTACACAAGGTGCCTAGATTATGTAAGTATTGATTTTTTTCCAGAGTAACAATTTACATTAAGCATCTAATGGATGTATCATGCTGTCTGGTGTGTGTACCAGGGGTAGCACATAAAGGGCCAAATCCTGAGGTTCTCAGAACATGATTTTGCAATGAACACTGGTCAGAGCCCTGCTGATTTAATGATATTCTTCCACAGAGCTGATTGAACACTGACTGAATTGACCACAGCAGAACTTCCCACAGGCAAAGAGGTTTCCTTCTGCAGATCATAGTGCAAAAAACTAGGGCCTCATCTTTTATATTAGGTATTTATTAGAGATGGCTGAATAATATGTGTGAATAATATATGAGACCATTTTTTCTGGTGAATCGTCAAATGCATTATTAATGAACACACTTTGTATTATTCAATCAGCTCTTTACAAGGTCAAATAATATTATGCAAATGCATTATTCGTGATTTTTTTTCCTGTCAATCATTGAATAAATTAGGTTCTTTTCATTACTTAGGCAGACTCTCATTGACTTTAAATGTACCTGAGTAAGGATTTAGTGCAACTAAATTTTGTTTAAGTACTGAGCAAGTACCTCTGGACTTGGCCTACTCAAATTATATTAGCCATACAATTTCTTTTCAGTTACTTTGGCTACTTAAGATGGGTACATGCATTAAGCATAGAGTTTATGATTATGCATAGACATGGCACCTGCATTCGAAAGCTTGTCTAACTAGATCCCAGCTACATAGTTGTTCAATAAAATATATCACTTTAAGAAATTATTTCCTGTTGTATAATTTCAGGAACATCATGGCTACATCATTCTTACAATATTGTATCACTAATTCATTTAGATACAGAATCTTTCCACCAGAATTATTTCTAAAATTTCTAACAGATGAAAATGTGTACCTGGATCTGGATGTACGTATCGTAGATAGACTTGTTGATGAACTTGTTTTGGTTGCTAGGACATATAGATATATTCAAACAGGATCTACCTGATACCTCTTAGCATATATTTAGATTATGAAGTATCAGGGCAGAGGACATCCTTTCATGATGTGCGTAAGAGTATACTATAAAGTATAATAGAGCTCTGATCCCTGACTAAGGCCTCTAAGTGCTACTGTAATAATCACTGTCATCACCTAGTATCACTGTACATCTTGAGAGATTTTAGATTTCCATTTTACTTGATTATAAATTCAATAATGCATATGAAACTAATCCTATTGCCAGTGTTCAAATGAAATAACAGACATACCCTAATACAGAGCTGTCCATTTTCTTATTAACTGGGGGCTGCATCGCCCGTGGGTCACAGAACTAGAGATTGCATATCCCAGGAGCCACACCATCATGGACCATTGTGCTCCCCAGCAGACATGTGGGGCCTCCCAACCTCCACTGTGTCAGCTATGTGGGTTCTTCCACTCCCTGCTGCACAGGTGTGCAGGTGCCACAGCCCCAGCTTCAGCTCTCAGGACACAAGCTCCTGTGCCACACTGCCCAATTTTGTGCTGCACTGGTGATCTACACCATGAGTTTCTCCAACACTGTGGGCTGTGCCATGCAGCTCTGATCTGCCCCATGGGGTGAGACAGGAAACAGAAGCCAGAGGGAGCTTGATGTAGCTGAAGTCATGGAGGGGGTGGGGAAACAGCAGGCACCTGGAAATCCAGGGGGCCACAAACTAATACCTTCTGAGCCCAGTGTGGCCTATGGGTTGCCAAGTGATTAGGCATGCCCTGGGACATTACTTAGAAGACCAGGCAGGACAGAGCCTGTGCCCAGACCAAAGGCAACTCTGAGAGTCCAGAGGAAGCTTGGACAGAGGAAAATGTGCCCCCACCAAGAGAACTGGGGTTGCGAAAGACCTCAGAGAACCCACTGAGAAGAAGCCCACCCCAGAGGATGATGGCAACAATTCTGGCAGGGAGATGACTTTCTCTGAGTCTCAACAATCCCTATGCCCCTGAGAGTTAGGCACCAACTCAGAGCCTGAGGATTCAAGGAAAGAAGGGAGGCCATGAAGTATGGAAGCCTTCCTGTATCCAAAGGCCTTTCCCCTAGGTAGAAAGGCCACCATCACTCCATAGGAAGTGGCTGTCACATACAGGAGAAATACCTGCCATAGGCTCCCAGATGCCTATCATAGGCAGGGTTCAAGGGAAGAGCATTATTATTTTCCTTGATGAAACCAAAAGACAGAAAAGGATTGAAAACCACAAAAGTGGTTTGTAAATTCAAAGCAGCACTGAACCTTGCTAACCTCATCACCAGAAGCAACTTCCTACAGCTCAAAACTCACCAAATGGATCCAGACCATGCCATAACAAGAAATGCAAAACCTACCAACAATATCTCCAGTATGTAGATATCTTCACAATACATATACGTAGGAGACACCATGCAACAACTGTGCACCAGAATGAGCACACACTTAAAATCTATCAAAGACAAGAACACCCACCTAACTTTCTCCAATCTCTCAGGCCTGATGCTCAAAGGAATTTATAAGCCGCTTTTCACAGATGAGCCTATGAACTTCACTTCATCAACCTCCTAGATACAGAAACTCATGGGCTCAATATAGACATTGGAATTCTGACACACTACAATCTGCCAGACATCTGACTCACCGGGTACCACTCCACTTTTACTTGCTACATCTGTCCCTTACCCCTTGACACCATTTTCATTGACTGGCTTTCTTTACTGCATTGCATGCTAGCCACTGACTTCTCTACTATTCCTGCCATCCAGGAACACACACACACACACTGCAGGAACTTCCTCAGCTTGACAAAGGGTTTTTCAACCTGAAAACTGGCATCCCAGGCAGTTAAGCTGAGCTAGCCTGGAGCCTTACAACCTCACTGCAACTAGCAAGCCTCAGGCCTATCAAAGTTGTGATGGGTCTGGACTTAGGGAGCCCCAGGAGTGGGAGGTTCACCTTCAGGAACATCAGCTGCTCCACCAAACCAGGATTGAAAGAGATACAGTGGGATTTCACTATATCACCAGCAATGCTGAACACCCTCGCACTTGGAACAATGGTTGGTGGACAGGATAGGTGTTCCTGGGGAACCATAGTCAGATCTGGCCACATCTGGCTGTAGCTTGCCCAGTAGGCCAAGGAGTCACACAGTAGTGGCTCCACATCTTCGGCGAGATAGGCAGCCACCAAGGCCTGAGTGCTACTTGGAGATGGTGGGGTCTGGTGCCTCTAGACTCCACCATGGAAACCATGCCTGTGGCCTAGACTGGCAGTGCCTGTGATGGAGGAAGAGACTGGCTGGTGGATGGAGTGCTGGAACAGAACAGTGGATCCCCCTCTTCCACGTCCCCCTGCCTCTGCTCTTCTGCCTCCCTGACTGTCTTCACCAGCACCTCCATCCACTGATCAAGGGTTTTGCCGCCGCATATGCTGATGCCCCTCTTCACCCTTGGGTCACACATGGTGGCCAGCACATGGACTGTACTGGACTTCAAGGGATCAAGCCATTTCCTGATCTCCTCCTCTAGCCACCTCACCAGTGCTTGCACATCTGGTGACAGTGGCTTGCCCCAGCCAGGAACATTGATCCCCTGGATCTTTTCCATTTGGTTCTGAAGTTCCCTCACTACAGGTATCACCTGGCTAAGGAGGGAATCGTCAGCACTGAGGTTCTTGGTGGCCTCGAGTAAAGCTTGAGTACCACTGATGTGGAAATTCAGACAGAATTACTGTTTGGCTATCAGAAGCACTTTATTTTGCATGGCCACGGGAGAAAAAGCAAGGGGCAGCTAATTCTCAACAAAAGCAAAGCACAGACTTCTTTATATACTGATAAGTCACATACAGATCTGTCCACCCCGTAACATACTCTTGGCAGTCTGACAGTGACTCATCGTGGTGTCTTGCTGAACCAGGCATGTTTTCTCAAGCTGTTTCCTGATAAGCTTATCCTGAAGGCCGCTGTGTTGTTTCTGCTCGGCCTTCACCCACATCTTCCATCCTGTCCCGACACATATACACTCCTTTCAGTACTTTTCCATTTCTCATCACCACCAAGGCCTGGGAGATGGTATCCCAATCAGTTTTGTTGGGGGGTGGCACTGATCCCAATCTCCCTGAACAAGGCCATCTCATAGATGGCCTACTGTTGTTCCAGCACCCTCTTAAGCATCACATAGGTGGAATTCCACCAAGTCTCTACATCCTGCATGATTTTGTGTTGTGGGATGTTCAGCTCTGCCTGTTTGTCCCACAGCATCTTGACCCCCTTGATGTTGTGGTGGAAGTAGCCTGTCACCTTCCTGCATTTGCAAATGAGCTTGCTGGTGGTGCTGGCACTGTGACTGGCAGCCCTGTCCCCCTCCAAGGCATCCCTGACAGTGAGTTGGAACTTCTGTGCCACACAGTGGATGCCAACAAAGTTGGCATCACAGGTCATCTTGACCATATTGGCCCCATTGTCAGTGACCATGAACCCACAGGTGAGCTCGCCCTGCTCACCTGCTCAGCCAGGGGTTCATGGCCCCCACAAACTTGGTTGCCATGTGAGATTCATCCATCACTTCTACTTGAAGGAGAGCTCACTGATAGCCTGATGGTCGCACCAATGCCCTGTGAGGGAGAGGTATGCATGATATCCACCCCTGCTGTGCCAGATGTCCAAGGTGAAGTGTAAGGCCATCTGTGGACCTGCCTTGCACAGCTCCTCCATCAAGTACTCCCTGCATGCCTCATACACTGGGGGCACCACTGTCCTCCTGAAGGTGGTGTATGCAGGCACTTGGTATGATGGGGACACAAGTGCCCTCAGCCGCCTTAACCCTGGCTGCTCAACTGAGGAGAAGGGCTGGCCATCCAGAGCAAGCATCTCCCCAATGGTCTGGCTGATCTCATTCACAATTGCAACATGCCCCCCTTTCTGTCTGCCTTTCTCCTGCTGTTCCAGGGTGGCCTGCCTCTGCTTCACGGGGATTGTGGCTTTGGAGTGGAAGGTGGACTTCCCTTTGGGCATGCTTCCACTGGTGCCAGGCTGAGGAGGATCAAGGGCAAGGGGGTGATGCCTGCGGAGATGAATCAGCATCCCCATGGTACTCGTGCTTTGTTCCTTTGCCCCAGCTGGTTTTGGCTCACCAGTGCAGGCAGATAGCATATGTGGGATCATCTACCAGCTCAAAATGATCCCAGACCACACCACCACCTCACTTCTGGGGTGTAGGTACATGTGCAGATGCTGCCTTTTCCCCCTCCTCAGCAGGCAGAGGCAGAACAGTAGGAGGAGCAGACTCAGCTGAGCCACTTGCCTCCATAATTTCTACCTCAACTTAATCCAAAGTGCTTTCTGGGGAAGAAGACCTGGTTGTAGGGAAAATTTGAGGGCATGGAGCACCAACTCAGATGATTCTCCCTCCTTCCCTAGTAGTTCCCTTGCTAGGGCACTGAGATCCAGCTCCAGCTCTTCCCCTGGCACTGGAAGGCTCAGGATAGGAAATGAAATGGGGGTGGTGGAGACTGTCATGCTGGTACTGCTTATTATCATGGTGGTAGGAAGGGTGGGCATTATGGCTGATGCTCTTGAAGGGGATGCAGACTTAGGCAGTGACACTACTCCCCTCCCCTTGCTGCCAGTACAAGTGGAAGCCTCAGGCCTGCTAGTTGTAGGAAAGAGGCTGCATCTCAGTTTGGGGTGGGGAACTTACAAGTGTCCCTCTACCCCATCTTCCACCCCTCCTTAAAGGCTTGTGTTTCATAGTGTGTTTTGTGTCCTGGAAAATCTGTGTATTCTTCTGTAATATAATCTGTATTTATGTAATATATGTAGATAATTGTATGTATGTATGTATTTATGTATTTATGCAATAAATAATACATATATGTAGTATGTATGTATGTGTTCCTGTATAAATTCTATATTATAATATGCAATATATGCTGTGCTTCCCTGCACAGTGAATGGAATGCATACTGTGAGAGAAAGCACAGATTTCTTTTCTGGGGGAAAAGTATCAAAACAGACTAAGAAAAACAAAAAGAGGATTTTGGAGAGGAATAAACTAAAAGGAATGAATACAATAATAAAAGGGTATTAGCAAAGCAAAAGGTATTGGATCCCACTTGCTAGTAACAGGCTAGCAAATAGCAAGTGATAGCCTTTCTCTGATGCTGCTGAGCTGCTGGAAGACACAACTCAGTAACTGACCCCAAGGCACATAGGTCAAGACACAAAGCTGAGTTCAAACAATGCTGTTTTTTATGCTGTTTTTTTGTCTCTCCCCAGAGCACTGGGATTGGAAGGAACCACAGTCACTGGTCAGCTACAGTGTCAATATTAGAGCAATCCTTTCCACCTCTTCCCCCTCCCTCTCCTTAGTTTCTATTTCCCTGCAAACAAGCCCAGCTTTGGAACTCAAAACATTTAGAAACTTTCAAAATGTTTTGAGTGCCCTCATTTTGTTTTGAGGCTGTATTGAAATCCTTATTTCATTTAGATTTTGCTGTTTCAAGCTCAAAATAGTCATAACAGTGTTGAAATGAAACACCCATTGAAATTTTGCACAGCCCTATTGCATTCTATACACAGAGAGTAATTATTCCATTTTGTTAAACTCTTGAGGCTTCAGGTGAAGTACAGATTTGGAGAACCATCTTTTAAAAATACATAGACATGCCAGTGTGATCCAAGCAAAGGCCAATAAGAATGATAAGATGTTTAAAAATAATTGAACTATGAGGAGGATTTAAAGAATTGGCTTTGTTTAGTATACAGGAGGGAGAAAACTAAAATGGGAACATAATATTTTTTTGTATGTAAGAGGCTGTTATAAAGAGGAAGAATGCCTATTGTTCTCCCTTCTTTGGGAGCAGAATAAGAAAAAGATTGCTTATATTTTTAGAAATGACAGTATAGGTTAGTGCAGTGGGACCTGGGCCAAACAGCTACACCAGGGTGGGTCCCAGGTACTGCACTCTCAGTGGCCACACACTCCCTGTTTTCTATATCTTGCCTTTCATGACTTGATGTTACTAAAAAGGATATCAGGAGGTGTTGCCTGACTGAATGGGGTTTGTTGAGAGGGGCACAGGTCTCAGCATCTGGGCATCTTCTCTTGGGCTCTGCCTCCCTTACACTCCACCCCTTTCTATGTGGGTGTTCCAGTGATGGTCAAGACTTATGCCTGGGAAGGCCATACACCTATCTTGACTATCAGAGGAACACTTGAGTGGAAAGGAGTGGGGTGTAGGGGAGACCTGTCTTCACATGATGAGAGAAAAGGTCCTAGGTCTGGGAATAATGTTAGTTGGCTGAACCCTGTGACTCTGGTAAGGGTCTGCCACCAACAATGTCTCTCCCATGTAGAAATTAATAAAAAGCAATATAGCATAAATAATAATCTCTGTCATCTACTTATGAGCCTAACTTCAGGCTTGTAGCACGTGAATGCCTTCTCCAGCAGCTGAGGCTCTTCGGGGTTTGCCACAGTCACAAGCCTAATTCACAGGGGGGGCCTGTAGAAGCCTAATACCTGTGGGTAGATTGGGGCCATGGGTACTACGAACCCCCATGAGGCCCTTGCAGGTACCTGGTACCCAGCATCCACAGGGTGGTCAGATTCCTGTCATGGGAACTGAGGGTCAGGCTGGTCTTCAATGAGACATCCTCAGCTCTGGTAGAGGGAAGCAGCATGGCCCAGTGCCTACACTAATGCATCCTCTTCCTTGGGGCTGGCACTGCACTAAAAGGAAGCTCCAGGTTGGTCTGAGCCAGCCCAGACCTCTGCATTGCCCCTTCATGCCCTGCAGCTGCTGCCAGGTACTGAAAGCCTCTGTGGGCCTCATTATGGGCTGCAGCCTCAGCCTTCTGACTCTGTGCAGTGCTGGGTATGCTGTCAGCTTACACTTGGTCTCATTCGGGCTCCAGGTCCAAGTGAAGCCTGGCTTCCTGCTTTCAGCCCTACTCGGGGAACAGGTGCATGGGCTGTGTGTCTCCTGTTGTTTGCCTGTCCTGCCCACGGAGACGAACATGCAGGGAGCCATGCAGCCTGTCCATGGACTCATTGCCCACTGCTGGGACAACCCAGGATCCCACAGACTGCGGAGTGCCCACCAGGGATTGGGGTCAGGGATCATTGCCCCTGTGAGTGCAGGGATGTGCCAGGTCCCTGCTATAGTTAGATATTAGGAAAAACTTTTGTAACTATAAGCAGAGTTCATTATTGGGGTAAACTTCTTAGGGAGGTAATGGGATTTCCTTTATAAAAGATTTTAAAGACATGTCAGGCAAATATCTGGCAGGGATGATCTAGATATAATTATTTTGCCTCAGGACAGAATGAGCTAGATGACCACTTGAGGTCTCTTCCAGCTTTGCATTTCTAAGTATTTTTTTATGAAATAAAGTATTTTATAAATAATTTTAAGTGTTTACCCAGAATTAGTTAAGATTAATGGAAGCAGAAATTAAATGCAAGTAGAAATTAAAAGTACCTAAACGCTGCAACAAATTAACCTCTGGTATTCATTACATGATATTGAGTACAGTCTGTACTATGAAATGCAAATATTCTATTAGAAAATTACTATCTTCAATAGGCCAGATAAGTCCATCAGAAAACCTCAAACTAGGAAAAGAAAAATTTGAGCAAATTAGACATATGCTTAAAGTTTAGCACTCAAGTTATTGTCCAGCAATGAAGTTTCTTGGAACAGCATTATTATTCATTTAGTTATTTCTTATCAGAGGCTACAATAAAATAAAAATGTTACAATTTTTATCAGTTAGGTCACAGGTAACCATCCTCAGAGCAGTAACCATCCATGTGTACTTTCAACAACATTCAGACCCTATTCTACAAAACAGGTCAATTCCAGAATTGCCTATTATTTTCTTCAGGGCCCTCCGCCCCTTTATTCTACTTTGTGCCTACTTTGTCCTTATCTTGGAAAAGCACTTGAAGGTGATTTTACTTCTACCTAGTGATTTATTCTTTTATTATTAGTTAAGATGTGTTATACCTTTGAATTTTAATTTAATGTCTCTGGTTTGCTTTTAATGTTCCTTTATTTCACTATGATTTGGGATTATAGAGCATCACAATGCTCCTAGGAGAATAGTTTCCTTAAATGGGTATTCAGCTTCACTCTTGCTGGCATATATTAATGTGAATAGTACCATGTTATTTAGAGTTTGCCGTGTTAAAAAAAGTAGATACAACTGTAAATACAAAGAAACATACTTTTCTTCCAGCCAGCTGTTTAAGGAAACATGTTTAACTGCATATGCTGAAGCTGATGAGCCAGATAATCTCTCCATGAAGGAAATGTTGTGAGTAGGGTATAAGAAGAAGCAAACTAAACATGTGGGTGAAAGAAAAGAACCCTGAATTATTTTTGTTTCATACTATATAGGTCCTTATGTTGCACTCTGTCATAATGTGGAAACCCTACTAGCAGTTTATTAAGCAATAAGGCTAAGATCTGGTCACAAGTTGTCTCTTCTCCTCAGAGTGTGGGAGGGAAGTGTCTTCAGTGAAGTGTTTTACTTTGAAATGTATTTAGTTATACATGTAGGCATTGCTCTGTGTTTTGTTACAAAAGGCTGTCCCATTTCCTACAGTGCTTTTTCAAAGACCACTGGGAGAATTGTTCCATCTAGGGCTGCCTCTGAAGCACTATGCCTTTTACTCTTCTACTAAAAGCACAACCTCCACTCAGGTTTGTAGTTATAGACATAATGTAGCCTATAATGATTGAATGTAGTAGTGATGTTAAATATATATTAATACATCTTTCTGTTCTATGGCAATATCCTCAGTAGGTCTTAGTATAGGGTCTGGAAGAAACACACTGGGGGCATCTACATGGGGCTTTATTGCAGAGCTGACTAATTAGTTCCTCAGTAAAGTGTCACTGTCTACATATATGGCACTATTAGACTGGAGTAAACTAATCAACTCTTTCACAGGATAGTTGTGCCAGACACAAGTACTATTTTATGGTGGAGTTATTTACTGCACTGCAACACACATGTAAATGGTGACTGGGGGTACCAGGGGCATGGTGGTGCTGCAGTGTGGGGGCTGCCTGCTAGCTAGCTCCACACTGTAGCACTCTAATGCCCCAGCTAGCCCCTCTGCAGCATGTTGAGTTGGGGCAGAGCAGCTCCGGGCTGGCAGGCTGATCCCCTGGGGCTCCCTGCCAGCTGGGATTGCGCCACTCTGGCTCAATGTGTTGCAGTCCCAAGCACACATGCAAATGCTGCTCCTGGGAGCATGACACTCTGGTGTGAATTGCATTGGAGTTTGTTCAGCCATGATAATTGCACGTGTAGATGCGCTCACTGTACCATAGTTAACAACTGTAGCTCCTGTAGCTTGTAACTTTCTTGTTCATTATAAGACTTTCTATTGCTGACAATCATGATACATAATGGGAATTTCCAACTATAAGTTATGCAGAATTATCCAGTTCCTTAGGTGCGGTATTTCTAAGTAAATTCACATTAGATTAAA
The DNA here is from genome assembly GCF_052110815.1 of Crocodylus siamensis. Classification (NCBI taxonomy): domain Eukaryota; kingdom Metazoa; phylum Chordata; order Crocodylia; family Crocodylidae; genus Crocodylus; species Crocodylus siamensis. The sequence goes on along the minus strand of NC_143396.1, from coordinate 243,215,655 downwards.
AAAAAATCAGACAAAACATAAAAGGACCCCCCCCCCAAAAAAAAATTGCATACCAGTTGAATTATCGTTTTTTTTTAACCATACTCAGTGAGGTATCTGAGCGCACAGACAAATCAATGCTTCTTTTAATTATTTCATCTAGCAGTAGCTTACTCACATATTATTAAATTTTAATATTTGTGTATGCCAATAATAGTTCCACTCCATCTTCATTTTTCCTTTCCTTTGTTGGATGTCTTGTCTTCATGTACTCATCTTTCTTTATACATTAACGCTGGTTATAATTTGTAGTCATGCACCTCAAATTATAACTTTAAGAAAAATAAATTCAAGAAAATCCTTTGATTTGTATAACAACAGATCTGTCTGAACATGAAATTATTTCTAACATTCCTTTCTTTTTCCTTCTTTCTACTTTAAGGTAATTTTGATTCTTTATTTGTACCCTCTGCTGTATAATCTGAGCAAATCATTCATTATCTATAGCTATTAATGTAAAGTTAGGACTGATGTGTCATGCTATATATGATAGGTAAGAAGAACCCTCAGGTAAATGCTGCTGCTTGAGGCTAATGCCTTTTAAAACCACAAAACTGTCTTAGTGAACTAAGAATTACTTAGGAAATTCTATTAGGCCATTTAACTGACAAGCAGATGAAGGCTGTCAATGATTATGATGAAAACTGCTGAAAGTCTGTCAAATCAAGGATCTGAAAGCTGTGCTATTTTATCTATTTTACCCTACATCGTATTGATTTTTAAATGTATACATATACAGAACAGAAAGCTTAAGGTAGCTCAGCCTCTGTGGAAATCATTCTTCTGTTCATTACAAACTGTCTGAGTTTAAGTTGATTAGACCTCAAAGGAAGAGTAGAGATTTTTATGGTAATTCTTTTTTCTTGAGGTTATCAAAACTGTTCAAAAGCAGTTTATCCACACAATACACAGAGGCTGAAAAAAGTCTATTGTGAACCAGATTAAAATGAGTGTATAGAGGACTTAATGAATTATGGTGTTAAACTTTGGTTGTTTTTTTTCTGTTTTGTTTTGTTTTGTTTTTCTCTTTCTTTTTTCTTTCTTTCTCTCTCTCTTTTTTAACTCAGCCTATTAAATTCTCATGGGGTCACCCTGTCAGCGTCAATTCTGTGTCCTGGATTTAGTTGAATCAATCCTAATTGAAATTCTGCACAGGTCTGGTATTCTGTGGAGATTGCAGATGAATGACAGTGCAGTGGCAGGAAAGATAAATATGCTGGCAAATGAGATCCAGGCTCTCCACAGAGGATGGAATAAATTACTTTACCAATAGAGTGGAGGTAATATGCTGGAGAAAGAAAGTGAAATCGAAGCTAGTTTCATACCAGGTTTGTTAAAGGGAGGGGGAGAAAGCAGTTAAGATTTACTTAAAATACAGATTGTGGTATGTACAGCATTTGGGCCACTTTTTCATTGCTTTTGTATTGTGAATACTGATTATTGCATGCACTTTAATTCTAGTTATGCAGACAGCTTGCACAATTTGAATGCATGTAGCATTTTGTATGTAGCTCAAGGCCCAGTAGAAGCTGTGGTATAGAATATTGATTAGTAATTTGATAAATATATAAAATGGCACACTGAGTTTAAGGGGCTTCATGCAAAATGTATTTAAATGGCCCTGGCTAATTAGCATGAATAGCTGTGAGGCACTCCTAAATGGATGAGAATCATATTTTGTAAGTCTACAGATTTTAGAGGTGTCATGACTGGATGAACAAAAGTTAAACCAAAGGAAAAGAACAAACACTAATTTTCATAGAAATTAAGGTAAATTAGATGACCCAATAGGTCTTTTTCAATTTCCTTATCAATGCAGGATTGTGCTTATAGACTATTCTTTTATGCTTCTTGCAGACTAATATTAAATTTATCAAACAATAAGGATTAAAGTATTTCCCTTAGAATTTTCGATAATCACATAGTTGAGAAAGTATGTCCTGATGTTCACCCTGAATTGTCCCATGCTTAATTTGATCCTACAGGTAGTAATGTTCCATTGTGCTATCCTATATAATCCTTTCTGTCTCTGAACCTGTGCCTTTCAGATATTTGAAGATAAGGTATCTTATCTCTCCCAAAGCAAACAGTGACCTAAATTATACAAATCTACCACTTTTATTATTTTCTCAAAATCTGTTGCCCCAGTTTCTTAACACTTTTATTTACTCTGTCTAAACTTCCTCTGGTATGTGCACTTTGTGGCATTATGATGTTCAGAACTGGATAATCTAATCCAGATGCAGTCACTCCAGAATTTTAAAGAGAGTTTACCTTTGTGACATGATAACATTGTTTGCAATTTTCACTGGTCATTTTTGCTTTGAGATTGAATTGAAAACTCTTGTCTAACTGGTTGTCTTTTGATCACCCTTTCAGCCTTTTTATTCTTACCATTGAATATCTGATCTAGATTATTAGCCTGGGGATGTTCTAGTCTGTATTTTTCCAAGTTGAAACACATTTTATTTTCTGCCCATGTTATGAAGAAAGACGAAGAATCTGTGATAATTCAGCCTGGATTTAAGTGGGCATGATCCCAGGGGTGTCACTGGAGATCTACTTACTTATTCTAGTGGTGTCTTTTGCCTAGTGACTTGAAGGCAGGTGTCTGGGTGGCAGCTCTGGCTTGAACAAAGAGCCTGTTGTGAAGGAAATAAAATATGCCTGCTGGTTAGCTAGCTAACACATGCAGACTTACGTGCCTGTGGACCAGATAGTCATCATTGTAAATTTGCTACTGCTGATCCTTATGACACTTTCATTATTTAGTATGGTCTGGGAAGAAGATAGTTAAGACAAAAAAAGGTTCCCAGGGCAATTAGGCTGCATCTTATTAGGCTCACAAACTGAACTTAGTCTAGATTTTGCTTTCCTTATGCAAACAAATTAATGTTTTACTCTGCCATTTGTCCCATTTAAGAAACAATACTGGGCTAGTCTGCCAATGATTTGAATTCTTGTAAAATTCCAATCTATAACAACCATTTATTTGGGTTAGATATATTTGAAAAGGCACAGATGTGTTTTATTAAAAAAGACCTATTTTTCAAATATAAAAAAGTTCTCACCACTATTATTGACATTTCTCAAAAATGTCACAAAGTTTTTACCAAGCTTGGTGAATTCAGTTCCATTGTTTTTTTGGTTAGTAGAAATTGTATTTTCAAACTAAAAAAGTTTGGGAAATGAAATTATTTTAAAATTTAAATATTTCCATATATAATATGTCCATTATAAACCATGAAAACTTGAAATCATTTTGGGTTCAAGATAAGCTATTTTTCATTTTTTTTGCATTTTTAGCCAGCTCTAACTATGTAGAATTAAAGTGCAGATATTAAATATTATAAGCAGTGGACATAGTGGCAATAGTTGTTTTTTTCCATAACTCACCTTTTTAAATTGATGGCTGGATACAAAATTGTAGCCATTGTATCTGCTATCAGTTTGCAGCACTTATATGCTCAGAGGACCATGTTCATTCATTGGTATCCAGAAATAATATATCCTAAGTTGTCACACTGACATGACAAAATTACTGTGTTCTTTCTTTTTTCCTTTTGTCACCCATCCCTAGCTAAAAATGATATTTTCCAGGCAGCCATTAAAGGTTTTGATTCCTTGAGGAGACTATCCTCCTACTGGGAAGCAAAAGAATAGCAAATAACAAATGAATAACACAGACTCAGAATTCTAGTTTGCTTTTATTTACAGGAGGGAAACATTTTAAATCTAGTAACTACTTGAAAAATGCTTTAATTGTACTATTTCATCATGTAATAGTGCCACACACTGTACACTGACATTGTGTCTAGGTAAGTGTGACACTCCCCTGTTCTCAACATTGGGTGACCCCAGCATCTCAGAACCTCTCTCCTCTGCCCTGCTAGATATCTTCGGTGCTCAATAAAGTCTTGTTTTTGGTGAACTACTACCCCCTAGCAAATCTCAGTTTAACCAGCACCCTGATTAGCTTTATGGTGGAAGATCTCCTGGACTATTAGGGTGCCCTGGGATTGCAAAATAAAATTAGTCTGCAGCCCTTGAAGGATGGACTGCCTATTGTTGCCAGCTGACCTGAAATCATTCTTATCACAGGCAAACCATAGGATAAAAGCCAAAACAGGCTCATTACATAAAACAGAAAAACAGGTCAGATTTAGAGACAGAAATAGAAAACAAAACAGAAATGTTTTGTTGCTACTTTCTAACTTGAAGAAGCTCCCTGGTATTCTCTCTGTTCCAGCAGCTAGCATTCCTAGGCTGCGTCCAGACAAGCACAGATGTGCCGTACGTGGTACTGTAGACCTGTCTGCAGCACCACACACCACATGTTCAGGAGATCCTGGGGTCAAAGAAACCTATGCCAAAAGAAGTGGAGAGGCGTACGTGGCAGCAGTGTGTGCTGCCCAAAACCAGAGCCTGGCCAGCCAGAGCCACACTTCGACTGCTGGCCAGGTTTCCTGTTGCAGAAGAACTGCAGCTGCAGCTGCCCGTGGCCCCCAGCACCCCAGGTAAGGCTGCTAGGTGAGCACAGTTGCTGGACCCAGCCTCCCGCAACCCACCCAGGGTAACGTGCCATGCACCTGCTACTTGTCCCTGGGGAAATGCACCTTCCTGCTCATCTGGATGCAACCCTACTTTTTTTTCCCCCAGAAGGCTCACCAGCCACCTTGACTGGGATCCCTTTCTTCTCCTAGACCCGGGCAGATTCAGGATTTGGGGGGGGCGGGGAGGGAAGGGTGCACTGATGCACTTACACAGCTTTTTGATTCCTGCTCTACCAAAAATTTAAAACTAACTACCTGGTAGTGGCAGCAGTATTTCTAGTCAGCCAATACTGATGGAGTCAATTGACTTTGTTGCTCATTATACTTTACCTGATTCCTTCTAAACTCACACATGTTAATGACCCTCTCTTCTTTTTAATGGTCTTTGTAGCAGGGCATTAAGGGGCCTGCTACTTGTAAATTGGAGATAAACACCCAGGTGCATGTTGCTAGGACAACTGGTTAATGAGGGAATTGGCCACGCCAGCCCTCATATAAACCCAGGGCCGTGACCAGAGGGGGCAGTTCCCTGACAGCAGCCAAGGGGGAAGGAGTTCTCCCATAGCAAGTAGAGGGGAGAGGCCTGACTGCAGGTACAGCCCTGATACTTGGGGAAGGATGGTGTGGCTGGAGTAATGTTATAGCCGGGTGGCTAGAACTTATGTTATAGCCCAGGGGCTTATGTTCTGATTTACTGTTTGAGACCAGTGGTTTGGGACAGGCTATAAGGGGATGGAGGAGGCCTAATAGGGGGTCCATGACAGCATGAGCCCCCTAGCGCCAGAAGGATGCAACATTGGGGATGAGCTGACCCCAAGTGCCAGAGAAGGTGAGGCATTGGGGGTGCGCTGACCCCGAGTGCCCAGTGAGGCTCAGTGCGAGATGGGGCCGCAGAGTGCCCAGTGAGGTGCAGTGCAAGACCGAAGAAAGTCAGTTCCATCTGGGGTGTGGTAAAGGGGTGGTTGGAGCCATGCATAGCCCATAAGGCGAGGGTGTCCTGAAACCCCCAATATTGAATGGGGCCCACAGGATCACAGGAGCACTGGGGCCAATGTACAGCCAGAAACTGTGTCCAAGAGGATGGAAAAGCAGCCTCCGTATAACATATTATCCATCAAAGACGTGGTGGGCAAGAATTAAGGATGCCCTTTAGGATCTTGGCACGGTAAAGGGGGGGCCTTAGGGGAGATCACGCTGACTGCTAAGACAACAGGCTGCCACACTCTTGATATTCCATCAATCAAATGATCCTATTTTCTGCCATGCTCCTGCCTTTTAACTGCTTCTGGTAATGAAGCTCCTTTTTCATAGCCCTGCTGACTTGGTTTTAAACTCATTCCAATTAAGTTTTATTTCTTTTTCCTTCCATCTTAAACTGAATAATACAGACTTAGACCATTAGAATATAAGTAAGTCTTCAATTTTATTTTTAAATGGGAAAAAATATGCCTTTTATATGCAAAGATGTAACTCACCATCTAAATTCACCCCCTTTTTCATAGATTTCATAGACATTAGGGCTGGAAGGGACCTCAGAAGATCCAGCCCCATGCCCAAAGGGCAGGAAGTCAGCTGGGGTCATAGAACCCCAACAAGACAAGCATCCAATCCACTCTTGAAGGTGTTCAATGTAGGTGATTGAACCACCTCCAATGGCAGGCTGTTCCAGACCTTGGGGGCTCAGACAATAAAGAAATTCTTCCTTATGTCCAGCCTGAAATGGGCTTGCAGTAGTTTATAACTGTTTGACCTCATCATCCCTTGGGGTGCTCTGGTGAACAAACATTCCCCAAAACCTGGTGGTCACCCCTGACAAACTTATAGGTGGCCATCAGGTCACCCCTGAGCCTGCACTTTTCCAGGCTAAAGAGCCCCATGGCTCTCAGCCTGTAGTCATAAGGTCTGTTCTCCTGACCTCTGATCATGTGTGTGGCTCTTCTCTGGACTCTTTCAAGCTTTTCCACATCCTTTTTGAATTTTGCGGCCCAAAACTGGATGCAGTACTCCAGCTGTGGTTTTACCAAAGCCAAGTACAAGGGGAGAATGACATCCTGGGATTTGCTTGAGAATCTTCTATGGATGCAAGCCAGTGTTGGTCGGTTTACTAGTCACAGCATCACATTTCAGGCTCATGTTCATCTTGTGGTCAACGATGACCCCCAAGTCTGTTTCTTCCGTGGTGCTAACCAGCATAGCACTGACAAGCCTATAAGGATGCTGCAGGTTTTTCCTCCCAAGGTGCAGAACCTTGCATTTTTCAGTGTTAAACACCATCAGGTTCTTGCCCGCCCATTTGCTGAGCCTGTCCAGGTCAGCCTGGATTGCCCTCCTGTCTTCTGGTGTGGATGCTTTGCCCCAAAGTTTGGTGTCATCGGTGAACTTGGCCAGTCCGCTCCTGACTCCAATGTCCACGTCATTAATGAAGATTTTTAACAATATGGGTCCAAGGACAGAACCTTGGGGGAACCCCACTGGTCACAGGACACCATGATGATTGATTTCGTTTAATTACTACCCTCTTGGGCTGACCATGGGGCCGATTTCCTAGCCAGTGGATTGTGGTGGACCCAAGGCCCCAACTGGCCAGTTTTGCCAAGAGGTGAACATGGGCTACCAGATCGAGGGCTTTTTTGAAGTCAAGATATATGACATCAATCTCTTCTCCCTTGTCCAGGTGATAGGTCACCTGGTCATAGAAGGAAATGAGATTGGTCAAAAAAGACCTACCCGCAACAAGCCTGTGCTGGCTATCCCTCAGGATGTTGGCATCGGCCAGTCCATTAAGGATGGCCTCCTTAATAAACTTTTCTAAGATCTTCCCCAGGATAGAAGTCAGGCAGATTGGTTGCCAGATATAGTTAGGATACAGGCAGATATAGTTGGCCGGATCCACTTTCCTCCCTTTCTTGAAGATCAGCACAAGATTGACCTTCTTCAAGTCTTCGGGCACTACACCAGAGCACCAGGAGTTTTCAAAGATCCGTGCCAGGGGCTGGGCTATGATGCTCACCAGCTCCTTGGGTACCCTGGTGTGTATATTGTCAGGGCCGGCTGATTTGAAGGTATCCAGCTTCTCAAGGTGTTCCTTCACGAGGTCAGAATTGATGGAGGGCAGGGATCTCACCTGGGCGTCCCATGGGTCTGATGAAAGACTGATGCAAAGTACCCGTTTAATAGGTTGACTTTTTCCTGGGTGTCAGTTGTCAGTTGCCCCACCTAGTTCAGCAGGATCCAATGCTGCTTTGCTTTTCCTCTGGCTGCCCACATATCTGAAAAAGGAATTTCTATTGTCCTTGATGCTTGAAGCTAGTTGGAGTTCAGTTGCAGCCTTGGCTTTCCTGGTTTGAACTCTGCAGGACCATACGAGTGCAGAATATTCCTCTTTGAAGGTGAATCCCACCCCCCATCCTTTGTAGGCCTTTCTTTTTAGCCTCAGGAGGTCTGCTAGGTCCCTGGAGAGCCAGGGGGGCTGCTGTGCCCTCTTGCTGCCTTTCATCTGAGATGGAATAGACTTAGCTTGTGCATTGAGGATCAGTCCCTTGAGGAGCAACCACTCTTCCTGAACTCCCACACCCCTGGGGTCGTGGTCCCTTAGGGCCTCACTGACAAGCTCAGGAGGGTTGTCAAAGTTGGCTTTCCTGAAGTTGAGGACTTTAGTGTTGCTGACAGACTTGCCAGCTTTACAGTGGATGGTGAAGGTGATCAGCTTATGGTTGCTGGGGCCCCAATATTGAATGGGGCCCCAGCTTCCCATCAATCACTAGGTTGCCAATTAGGTCATCCCCAGTACCCAGTACCAGGTTGAGCAGTACTTTACTGCTTGGATTTTGCTGAGTGATCCTCCCATGAGATGTCTGGGTAATTGAAGTCACCCATGACAACCATGGTCCTGGAGCATGCGGACTCAGCCAGTTCCCAGGAGAACTACTGGTCAAGCTCTTGATTCTGGGTGGGAGGCCTGTAGTAGACTCCCACCATTGTGTCCCCTGTGCCATGTTCCTCATGGATTATAACCCAGAGGGTCTCCAGTCTTTCACCTTGGTCACCAACATCAGCTTGCAGGGACGCGTAGCTTTTCTTAACATAGAGAGCTACACCCCACCCCTTTTATCTACTCAATCCCTCCTGTACAGGGTATAGCCATCTATACCCATGGTCCAGTCATGGGTGGAGTCCCACCAGGTCTCTGTTATCACTGTGATGTCATAATTATTTGTGTTAAGCAGGAGGATGAGTTCCTCCTGCCTATTCCCCAAGCTCCTGGCATTTGTGTATAGCCAGGCAAGTGTCCCCTTGCGGCCTCTTGCCTTGCCCACAGATTGTACCAGGGCTGGGGCAGGGGTGGGCTCCCTTAAGTGCCTTGGCCTGCTGGCTTTGCAAGGATTGCTCAGTGGGCCAGAAGTGGTGGTAGTTCCCCTGTCCCCCGTGGGCTTAGTTTAAGGCCTGGTGGAGCAGGTCAGCCAGTCTGGCTGAGAAGAGCCTCCTCCCCAGGGGAGATGAGTCATCTCTTCCCAGCAGCTTGCTGCCTCTCTTTTGCCAAAGAGCAGGCTGTGGTCATGGAAGCAAAGCCTTCCTGATGACACCAGTGCCTCAGTCCTTGGTTAACTACCTGGATCCTTCTCTCCCTCCTCAGCCCATATCCTGAGACTGGGAGGATCGAAGAGAACATCACCTGTGCCCCCAGACCCAAATCCTTGTAGCACCTCATTACCTGTCTGGGAGAGCTCCAAGCTGTGTCATTAGTGCCCACATGAATAAGAAGCATGGGATAGTGGTCTGTGGGCTGGAGGAGCTTAGGGATCTTCTCTGCAGTGTCTCAGATGTGAGCCCCTGGGATGCAGCAGACTTCCCAGGCTAAGGGGTTGGGGCAGCAGATGTCCCCCTCAGGATGGAGTCTCCCACAGCGAACACTTTATGTTTTGTCTTGGGGAGAGTGGGGGTGGTAGCTGCATTTGTGCCTGTGTTGCCTGCAGGAGCTGACAACTCAGCAGGCTCTGCTGGGGCTGCAAGAGGTTCATATCTGTTGCTAAGCTCTGGCAGGGCAGGGACCTTGGTGCAGCAGGCCTTGGGGCCCTAGACTACCTTGGTCCATGCCCCTGACTGGTTAGAATGGGAGGTCCCAGAGTTGTCCTTTGTCCTGGAGGGAAACCATGGTCTACCCTCTGGCTTCTGGGGAGAAGGGCCTGGCAGTAGGAGTCTATCTCCTGCTGACAGTCCCTGATGGCACACAGTCTCTGGACTGTGGCCTGGAGCTCCTCCAGCTGGCATGCCAGAGATCTCAGTAGGGACCTGACTCCACAAGGGGAGGTGACCATGCTCCCGGGCCCCAGAGCCTGAAAAAGGGATAGGTAGCCCCCGCAGCCGAGAGCCAGGGGCTCCATCTGTGTGGAGCCCAGAACCATGGGCTCTGTCTGGGTGTCAGTCTCTGAGGTGCAAGGTGGGGGGCTGCAGAGCCTGAGGGGACCCTCAGGGTGCAGTGCATGCCCATCTACGTCATGCCGCTGGTAGGTGGGCTGGGCCTCAGTCTGTCTACCCTAGATCTTAGATGTGCCCATGCCTTAGAGTCAGGGTCTCTAGCTCCCCCCACCTCTGAAAAGGCTTGTCTTTAATTCTTCATCCTTATCTCTCTCATTTTATTCATTATTCTTTTCAAGAAGGACAGAAATATTTCCTCTCCCAGATAGTCACCTGTCTGACAAGTCTGTGTGTCCAGTTTCATATGCATTTGATGCTTTTTTAAATGGATTAAGGTATTCAGTTAACACAGGAATTATTCTATTGCTGGTCAAACAGTTCAGATTATCAATAAGCAACTGATAACTTATTGGGAGCATCTACACAAGATGCTTACTATAGAGTTGCCTAATTAGCTTTGCAGTAAAGCGTCACTGTCTTCATGTGTAGAGCTATTAGGCTGGAGTAAACTTATTAATTCCACTGTAAGTTAGTACTGCCTGACGCAAGTACCTTCTATACTACCCAGGGGAGCACACACACTAACAGACCCTCTCTATGCCTGAAGAAGGGTGTTTGTGCCCAAAAGCTTGTAAAGAAATTTTTTTCCAGCTATTTAGTTGGTCTAATAAAGGATATCACATCTACCCAAAGAACCTGGCCTGCCTATGTCTTTAGACCAACACAGATACAACCAACAATGCTACAGCAGAGTTATTTACTTTGCCACAATGCTTGTGTAAGATGTTGACCAAGGCTGACTGGGGAAGTCCAAATGAACTGCTTGCTGCCACACTATAGCATGCTCTTGCCCCAGCCAACTTCTCTGCAGCACACTGAGCTGTAATGGAGAAGCTTTGGGCTGGCAGGCTGATTCCTGGGGCTCCTTGACAGCCAGGGCTGCATCACCTGGCTCAGTGTGCTGTGGTCCCAGATGCACGTGTAAATGCTGGGCCTGGGATCAATTAACTCCTCCAGTGCAAACTGTGCCAGAGTTTATTGGGGCACATTAATTGTACATGTAGATGCACCCATTAATTATAAGGTCACTAAATGCACAAAATGTATATCTTATACTGAACAACTTGTTGCATACAAACTTATAACTGATACAAATGATCATAGGTCATTATTAGCCATTGATGAAGACCACAATGGTAGTAAACCCAATTTGAGGTAATATCTGATTATATAGAAATATTTTCCCCCAAAATGAATCACAGCAGACTTGGTTAACCTGTGAAAGTAAGTCTTATACCTCATGCATTGCCAAAGTATCTGATCACTGACAGTCCCACTTGTTACTTCATCATAGGTTGGATACAGTTGTATCAGAATAAATGTGCTTATATTAGTATAGCTTACTCTTTATGCAACAGAGACAAGCTATACTGGTTTAAGGCAACTTTATTCTGGTGTAGGTGGGGGTTCTACCAGTGCAATTAAAAAAAAAAAAAAATCACATTCCTGACAAAAATAGTCATATTGGTACCAGAATATTTCTAATATCAGAAATTGATATTGTCTGGATCCAGTTAAATTGTTTCCAGCACCAGTTCAAATACACAGTGCTGACAGCCTTTGTCACCAATGAGTAAACTTTTTTTTTTATATGCTGATACTGCATGTTCTTTAACTTTAAACATGTAAACTAAGCCCACTGAAGACAATGAGGCATTAGTTATCTCACTCATGCCGAAGGCAAGCTGTTGTTCAGCCTGGGGAGAGATGGAACATGTATGTATCATTTTTTATTAATATATAATTTCATATTTTTACCGTTGTATTCCAATGTGATTTGTTATATAAATATTTTCAATGAGTTATTTTGTTACTAGTGATTAGTAATTTTTAAACGCTACTGCATGATTTCATGTTTTATTAGTCAACATTTGCTCTAGTCAAATTTCGTAAGTCCTTTATAAAATTTTTTATATTCATAGCATTAGCATTATCTCAAAATCAACTTCTAATAATTTTATAGCTACAATCAGAATAGAATATTAAACTGCAGAACCTCCGAAACATGTCCTTTTAAAAAGAGCTGCATTTTATCCTGTCATTTTCCACTTAAGTTTCTTTTTTTTGTTGTTATATTTCAATCTCCTAGTAAGGAAAGGACTCCTAGTTTTATCTAATCTAACCCATGGGAGATATGGGTAAGCTAATTGTAATAATTAATTTATTTGATTAAATTAGGTTTTTTTCCCTTACTTTCAAGTGTTTCGTAAAATGCTAGGGTTTTGCTATGGAGCTTTCAATAAAAATAATGTGTTTTCATCTTCCATTAAATTTCATTTTAAAATTACACCATTTGACAAATATCTTGTCTGAAACACAACAGATCTCTGTTTAAAAACAAAAAAAAATCCCAAAGCAAACCCCCCCAACCCAAATACAAAATCTATCTCAAAATTAAATTGGTTTGAGCTAAAATGGTGATGCTTCATAAACGTGGTTGCTTGTCTAACAATGGGCCTGGCCTTTTGCCTGGACTACTCTCCCCATCCTGAACCAGTAACTTCCCTCCCCACCTTTTCTCTTATGGGCTAAGGTGCAATATAGGAGATGTTATCCAGCCATAGTACCAAGCTCATTGAGAAGACTAGGTGGATAGGATGCCTAAATGACAACTGTTTGGAGCAGAAATGTCAGATTTCAATGAAAATATTTATCTGCAAATTATTAAACTTACTGCAGAAAGCAGATGGTTTTTTTGTGAAAACTTGTGTTATTAGAAACCTGCTATTTTACCTGAAACAAAATTTCACCAAGGAGTAATGACCAGATTTTTTCTTATAGATTTCTTATGAGTAGTAAACTGTAGCAATTCATTGGTACATTGATATATGTTCTATATTCATATAGATGTATTACATGCATTACCAGCCAGTATAGATTCACTGGGATAAATCATGCCTGACTAACACGATTTCTTCCTATGATAAGATGACAGGATTTGTGCATGGGAGAAGAGCAGTAGACGGGATGTACCTTGACTTTAGCAAGGCTTACAACACAGTCTTCCACAAGATTCTCATTAACAAGCTAAGGAAATTATACTAGATGAAAGTAGTGTAACTAGCTGGATACATAACTGGTTGGAGCATTGTGCTCAACAAGTAACCATCGGTTGCTCAAAGTCTAGCTGGGAGGAGGTATGAACTGGGTTTCCCAGGGGTCTGTCCTGAGTTCAGTATTGTTCAGCTTTTTCAAGAATGGTATGGATGATGGGATAAAATGCTTAGCAAATTTGGGAGTCCACCAAGTTGGGTGGACTTACAGACAAAATGTATGGAAGGGTCAGGATCCAGAATGACCTGGATAAGCTGGAAAATGGTCCACAGTCAATGAGATAAGATTCAACAAGGATAAATGAAAAGTCCTTTACTTGGGATAAAATAATCATGTAAAAAAACACAGACTGGGGAATGATTGGCTTAGGCTGCAGTACTGCAGATATGAACTTGGGAGTTAAAGTCAGCTGAATATGAGCCAACAGTGTCCTCTTGCTGCAAAAAAAGGTCAACACCATACTGAGTTGTATTAACAGGTTTGTAACTTGCAAAACAAGGTGAGGAATTCTTCTACTCTTTTCAGCATTGGTGAGGTCTCACCTTGAGTACTTTGAGTTTTGAGTCCCACACTTTACAAAGGATGTGGACAAATTGGGATGTCCAGTGGAGAGCAACAACAATTATTAGTGCCCTGGGTGGCCAGAGTCATGAAGAAAGGCTGAAAGAGCTAGAGTTCTTTAGTTTGGAGAAGAGAGGAGTAAAGGAGGAGATTTGATACCAATTTTCAAACATATGAAGGAAAATAGGCTTTTCTCTGTGGCTGTAGGGGAAGGAATAGGAACAATGGCCTTAAACTGCAGAAGAGGAAATTTAGGCTGCAGATTAGGAGGAACTGACTATGAGGGAAGTCAAGCATTGGAACAGGGTACCTATAGAAATCGTGAAATCTCCATCCTTGGAAATTTAAAGATCAGGTTAGACAGACCCTTGGCTGGGATGGCTTAGGGATGATCCTGCTCGGAGCAGGGGGATGATCTAGATTAACTTGTGAGGTCCCTTCCAGCTCTACTTTATGGTCCTATCATCCTATATTGTTTTCAACTTGACAGTTGAAATATATTATTTCAAAGAGAACTTGTTAGTCCTTGTAATTTTTCACTTACGGAAAAGGAAATTTCCTTTATAATGATGAAGAAAAAATTGAAGATCCTTAGAGGTTTTTCAGCCTGTTTATATATGTCCTCATTCAATTAAATCATTTTATATTTCTGTGAATATCTTTAAGAAAAGATAATCTATCATGTACATTTTGATCTCCATCAGTAGGAAATGGAAGAAAAAAAACTATCTTGGTAGGGTCTTTCATTTTCTTTACAAGTTACCCATTTTTAATACTCACTGTCATAAAGCTCATTTTTTAGCTGGAAACTGTCAAGAAATCTGCTTATGCACACATTCTGAAGCTGTTCTAGGAACTGTCAGGAGGAACTCACACAACGATAGGATACATTCTTACTTTAGAAAATTTGTATCTATAACATATTTGAGCTCTGCAGTACTATCCCTAGAAATGGAAGATCTGAGGTTGCTACTACCTAATCTGACAGTGTGTGGTCCAAGATCTATGAATTCTTTTTGAAAGGATTTCTTCACTTCTCTGGCTGTCAGTTCAAATGGAGGCAGAAAAAAAAGACATTGGATGGGGTTCATGAGTCCAGTGAAGGGATGTGCAGTTCTCTGATCTGAGTTCAGATGGGAAGAATAGCAGAAAGGAAAGCTTTCCCCAATACAGAGATACTACTGAAGATGTGTAACTACCTCAGAAATTTTAAATAAAGCTAGTCACCAGATACACTGGAAGTATTTTCCCATACTTTTACTTTAGACTTAGACATACGACAGACTGGCCCATATCAGATGGTCACTTCTGTATGTGAGTTGTGTATCACATCTTAAATTTAGAAGTATTCATCTCAATCTGAGGGTAGAAAAATCATTGTTATTTATAAATGCTAGGTTGTGACAATGTATAGTATACAAGTTGATGGTTTTTATGTGCTTTTATGCTAGAAAGAGACTATAAATATCATATCATAGTTCAACTACCTATATCTGTACCTAAAGACTGACAGATGCATACAAATAAAGAACAAGTAAAAGGTAAATTGTTTAGTTATTAATATATCCAGGTGCAATAGAGTCGGAAGAAATCCACAAAATCAGGATGGTGATGTTAGCACAAACAGGGACTTCCTGCAGAAGAGATGTTTGCTTTCATTGAATAGCAATGAATAGCAGGCTAGCC
Source organism: Crocodylus siamensis (assembly GCF_052110815.1). Classification (NCBI taxonomy): domain Eukaryota; kingdom Metazoa; phylum Chordata; order Crocodylia; family Crocodylidae; genus Crocodylus; species Crocodylus siamensis. The sequence continues at coordinate 243,200,287 of NC_143396.1, read as the reverse complement.
AAATAAGCCCTCCCTAGGCTGGTATCTCAGCCATATGGCGATAGTCTGACCAACTTGTGAACAGGCAACATGCCATCTTAGCAGATGGACATGAATACATCTAGCCAAAGATACTTTTACTCTATGTACAACAGATGTATGTGCCTATTAAGAGCATCATTCCCAGCTGTGAAAGTCAAGACAGCTGTTTGCCTTGACCCTTCATTTCTAATGTTGAGCAGATATGACATTACTAACCCAGCACTGAACTTGATTGACTTTGAATGTCATAAAATATTTTCTAAAGTTAGGCTCTTATACACAGACCATGTATTTCTTTAGGAAACTATTTATTTTTCCATGTACTGAATGTCAATAGCATTTGACACAGCATGAACAACAAAGCTAAGAGAATGCTTTCTGTTCATGCTTTGTTTAATATGCCTGCAGTACACATACAGCCTGAAAAAGTTGGACTGGTGGTAGAGCACATGACTAATACACTCAAATGTCTTAGAGGCAAAATAGGATGTGGGCATATGCGTCTTTCCTAATGCATGTCTCTTTTTGGGTTAAACAAAGTCAAGTGCTGCAACATATGTTTCACATTTGTTATACCAAAAACATCAAGAATATAGCTTGCAGGCCAGATAGCACTGCAAGCCAAATGATAGGGCTTTATGTGTGGGTATCAGAATGGACAATGCAATGCACACATGGCATATACCAGACTGGCCCTGAATACTTCAAGGGGAGCAGGGACCAGTCTGGTGCACATTGAGGGCAATGTACAAAGGTGGTCCAAGGCCTATGCTGCAGGCTTCTGTTGGTGCAGGTCCAGGTTACCCACTGCTGGCTGCACTTAGGCTGATCCCAGGCGCATGCTGCCAGCCACACACACGGCCAGTCCAGGGTACATGCTGGTCTGAGATGCACACTGCCGGGTGTACTCAGGTCAGGTCTGGGGTGCACACTCAGGTGCAGCCCTAGGGGAAGATTTGTTGGGGCTATAGCCACCCCCAAAATTTGCCTTAGCCTTAGCCAGATTTGTTGGGGCACAGCCACCCCTCTCAGTGCCACTCCTGTTCAAGCCCCCCACCTCCTCTCTGAGACCTCTGCTGCCTGCCCTGTGCAGCTGAGCTTGCCCTGCTCCTACCTACAAAGGCATAGTGTCCTGGTCCTGCCTACAGTGCCCAGGTCCTGCTCTTGTGTAATGCAGCCCCCCCCCCTGCAATTTTCTGTGCACACTACCAGCTGTAGTCAGTCCTGGGTGCATGTTGTCACTGCACTTGAAGCCAATCTGGAGCACATGTGCACTCTTGGCTGATCCTGGGATCAACCCAGTCCCACACACTGGATGTAGCATGAAGGGCCAATCAGCTGACCCAGCAGCACCCCTCCAACCTACAAGGCGTAATGTGTTTGACACTTCTGACCTATACCAACAACCTTTCATAGTGAATTGTGATAGTGTTCAGATGATGTTATAAATGTGATGGTTCTAGAAAAATGTGAGAGGCAAGGATTTTTGTGGGTGATATGTTTTATTGGACCAACTGTATAGTTGGGAGAGAGAGATGACTTTTGGGTATACCAGAGCTAAATAGCAGATAGAACAAAGACTGCTGAACCCCCCCACCATGTGTAAATAAAAACAGGATATAAGAGAGATCATCAAACAGCCAAGAGAAATGCAGTAACCTCAAGGTACTCTGATAAAAGAATGAGTAAGACCATTCCAGAGGGTTGTTATCACCTATGGAGTGAAAGTGTTTTGCAAATTTCCCTTGAAAAAAGAAATGTAAGTCAGAAAGGAAATGTCTTTACTGTGAAAAATGTTCTTCTACCTATTTTTAGTATCCTTTTTTTTTTTTTTTTTTTCTGAGATTGTCCATTCTGGAGCATAGTTTTTTGTCTAGTTTCACCCATATAGATTCCATTAGGACATTCTGTGCACTGGATGATGTATACCACATTGTGGGATAGGCATGTACATGATCTGTGGATTCTGATGGTTCCATTGTTGTGGGGGGTTGATTTGGCAGTTGAGATAAGTTGACTGGTTTTGCATTTATTGTTAAGACAGGGTTGGATCTCATTAGGTGCCTGTTCATCAGTGGGGGGTTTTCTTCTAATGCTGAGTTAGATGAGATTAGGGGGATAGAGACAGGAGAGTGGGAGGCAAGATATATTTTTCTCAAGGCCTGGACTTTTGTGAGTGTGGGCTGTAATTGTTTGATTAACCAAAGGTATGAAGTCAGTGGGGAGTTTCCTTCTTATGCTTATAAGAAAGTAGGGCTGAAAGTCTTAATCCAGCCTCTGCTCAAGGCAGGAACATCCCTGATTTAGTCATCCCAGCCAAGTGTCTGTCGAACCTGCTCTTGAAAATTTCCTGAGATAGAGATTCCACAACTTCTCTAGGTTGCCTGTTCTGACCTAATCACCAACCTAAATTTCTTCTACTGTAGTTTAAGGCCAGATTTGGCCTGTAGGTCAGATCTTGCACACCCCTGCTCTGGGATAAGTAGCTCAGATCTTACTGCCTTGAAGAGGCTTTTCTCTGTGCTACTGACTTGGGGTGGTTGATTGCTGCCAGAGTGTTTGCCTAGTGCCTGGTGTGTGTTCTGTTTTGTTTTTTTTCCCCCGACACTGCTGATTTCTTTCCTTTCTTCCTTCCTCCTTCTCTCTCTCTCTTTTATTCCCCCTTTTGGAGTGACTGAGTGACAGGGCTTTCTCAGGTAGGTTTAGTTTAGGTAATTGAGGAATGCAGCTAGGCTAACCAGCCTTATTTAAGAACAGCTCTTAGCAAACCTTGGAAGCTGGAAACAGAGGGTAAGAAATGGAGAAGGAGTTTTCCTAGGGAGTTTGCTAGGAAAGGGAGCCAGGAAGCAGGAGACTCTGTGTGTGTGTGTGTGTGTGTGTGTGTGCGCGAGGGCCCTGGTGTTGGTGCTTGGCCTGCAAGTTCTTGTGGTGTATCTTTTTTTTTCCCATTCCCCTCCTTTTTTTTTTTTTTATCATGACAGCATAGGTGTGTTCCAGGGAGCAAAGGAGTCACAAATAGAGTTTGGGTCAGCTGTTGTGACCTGCATGGGATGTACTATGTTTGTGTTCCTCCCAGAGGGCCAGAAGCAGTTCATCTGCACCAAGTATAAGCTGGTGTCTGCCCTGGAGGAGAAGACTCACAGATTAGAAGCTTGGGTATCCATGCTGCATTGCATCTTGGACAAGCAAGACTACTTGGACAAGCATTGAGAGGCTGGCACTGGAAAGGCCAAAGGTCAATGAGGAGAAGTGGCTTACTGTTCCTACTCAACAAAGGAGAGCCTCCAGAACTGAAGAGGAGCAGACTGAAGTCAGCAACTGCTTTCAAGCACTCTATGGTGAATCACTGAGGAAAAGACAGAGGAGAGGACATCTCTGACATGAGTCAGAGGAGGCAGCAGGAAGTGCAAGGCCCTAAAGACCGGGATCCAGGATCACTGTACCAAGAAGGAAGAGAAGAATAGTGGTGGATGGCAACTCTCTCTGCAAAGAACAAAGGCACCTCTATATTAAGGAGGAATACACATCCTCGTCAATTAGCAAGGAGTCGGAGGAAGGGCACTCTGAAGTGCTTTGGGTTAGAGTACAAGGCAGTCGAGGGGAAAGAGACTTAACAATGGGGGTCTACTACAGACCTCCCAACCAGGGGGAAGAGCTTGACCTGGAATTCTTAGGTCATCTCACTGAGGTAGTGAAGTCTAAGAATGTGGTAGTCATGGGGGACCTGAACTTCCCGGACATCTCCTGGGAAGAGCAGTCAGCCAGATCTGACCCCTCACGTAGGTTCTTAGACAGAGTGCAGGACCTCCATCTAACCCAGGAGGTGCACAGCCCCACCAGGGGAGATGCCTTGTTGGACCTAGTGCTGGCCACGGGTGATGACCTGGTGAGGGGGCTGCGGGTGCTTGACCACCTGGGCGACGGTGATCATTGCCTGCTGGAATTCAGCATCCAGTGCAAGGTGGCAAAGGCCTACACTAAGGCAGCAGCCCTAGATTTCAGGAGGGCACACTTCAATGAGCTAAGGAGGATAGTTGGGAAAGTGCTGAGGTCCCAGGGGGGAAGGGAGCCAGGTGTCCAAGGATAGTGGTCGCTCCTTAAGGAGACGATCCTCCAAGCCCAAAGGAAGGTAATCCCAACAAGGATCAAAGGGAGCTGGAGGGCACACAGGCCTCCATGGCTCACCAAAAGCATCCTGGAATGTCTCCTTGCTAAAAGGGAGGCATACACCCAATGGAAAGAAGGGGACATCACCAGGGATGACTATACTGTAGTCGCTCGGGGAAGTAGGGGGGCAGTCAGGAAGGCCAAGGCTGAGATGGAATTGGGGCTAGCTTCCCAGATTAAGGACAATAAGAAGTCCTTCTTTAAATACATAGGGGGTAAAAAGAAGGTTCCAGGTAATGTGGGGCCCCTGCAGGACACATTGGGAAATTTGGTCATCACACCAGACAACAAAGCTAACATGTTTAACGATTTCTTTGCCTCCGTCTTCCTAAATAGGGACCAGAACAGTCACCTCCCTGCTGAGCCCCCCTCGGGCCCCAGGGGAGGCACACATGGGCCAAGAATTAGTCAGGAACTAGTTAGGGAACTTCTGGAGGGACTGGACATATTGAAGTCAGCCCGTCTGGATGATCTCCACCCTAGAGTTCTAAAGGAATTGGCCGAGGTCATTGCAGAACCCCTGGCACAGCTTTATGGGCACTCATGGTGCTCTGGTGTGGTGCCGGAGGACTGGAAGAGGGCCAACATGGTTCTCATCTTCAAAAAGGGGAAGAAGGAGGACCCGGGAAGCTATAGGCCAGTTAGTCTTACTTCAATCCTAGGTAAGCTGGTTGAGAAAATTATTCTGGTACACATCCACGAGGGGCCAGCTGGGGACTGCATGCTTAGGGCCAACCAACACGGGTTCATCAGTGGCAGGTCCTGTCAGACCAACCTGGTGGTCCTTTATGATCAGATCACCAAATCATTAGATGCAGGGGTACCAGTGGATGTAGTCTTCCTGGACTTCCAGAAGGCCTTCGACACCGTCTCTCACCCTGTTCTCATTAAGAAACTGGGGGACTGTGGTGTCGACACCCACACAGTCAAATGGGTCGCCAACTGGCTGGAGGGCCGCACCAGAGAGCAGTAGTGGATGGGTCATTTTTGACCTGGAGGGATGTGGGCAGTGGGGTTCCGCAGGGCTCGGTCCTCGGGCCTGCAATGTTCAACGTCTTCATCAGTGACATGGACAAGGGGGTGAAAAGCACCCTGTTCAAATTTGCTGATGACACTAAGATGTGGGAGGATGTGGGCATGCTAGAAGGAAGCAACAGGCTACAATCGGACCTAGACAGGTTACAAGGGTGGGCGGACGAGAATAGGATGGGATTCAACATGGACAAGTGCAAAGTGATACACCTGGGGAGGAACAACAGGCATCATACCTACAGGCTGGGGAACTCCCCTCTTGTCAGCACAGAGGCAGAAAAGGATAGGTTCATAGTTTCATAGTTTCTAGGGTCGGAAGGGACCTGAGTAGACCATCTAGTCCGACCCCCTGCCATGGCAGGAAAGAGTACTGGGGTCAAACGACCCCAGCAAGGTGTTCCTCTAGCCTCCTCTTAAAAACCCCCAGGGTAGGAGCCTGTACCACTTCTCTTGGAAGTTGGTTCCAGATCCTAGCCGCCCTGACCATGAAGTAGCAAGTCCTGATATCCAGCCTAAATCTACCCTCCGCCAGCTTGTGACCTTTATTCCTGGTCACTCCTGGCAGTGCTCGGGGGAACAGGGACTCCCCCAGTGCCTGCTGGCCCCCCCTGACTAGTTTATAACAGGCCACTAGATTCCCCCCTCAGCCTTCTCTTTTGGAGGCTGAACAGGTTCAGGTCCTGTAGCCTATCCCTATAGGGCCTGCCCTGCTGTCCCCTGATCATGCGAGTGGCCCTCCTATGGACCCTCTCCATGTTGTCCACATCCCTCTTGAAGTGCAGCGCCCAGAACTGGACGCAGTACTCCAACTGTGGCCTGACCAGTGCCTCATAGAGGGGGAGAATCACCTCCTTGGACGGTTGGCCTTCCTGACTGCCTCCCCACACTGCCAGCCCATGTTCATCTTGGAGTCAATGATGACTCCAAGATCTTTTCTCTGTGCTGACAAGAGGGGAGTTCCCCAACCTGTAGGTGTGGTGCCGGTTGTTCCTCCCCAGGTGTATCACTTTGCACTTGTCGGTGTTGAATCCCATCCTATTCTCATCCGCCCATCCTTGTAACCTGTCTAGGTCTAATTGTAGCCTTTTGTTTCCTTCTAGCATGCCCACATCCCCCCACATCTTAGTTTCTTAATGAGAATGGGGTGAGAGACAGCGTCGAAGGCCTTCCAGAAGTCCAGGAAGACTATGTCCACTGCTACCCCTGCATCTAATGATTTGGTGATCTGATTGTAAAAGGTCACCAGGTTGGTCTGACAGGACCTGCCACTGATGAACCCGTGTTGGTTGGCCCTAAGCATGCAGTCCCCAGCTGGCCCCTTGTGGATGCGTGCCAGAATGATTTTTCTCAAACAGCTTACCTAGGATTGAGGTAAGACTAACTGGCCTGTCATTTCCCGGGACCTCCTTCTTCCCCTTTTTGAAGATGGGAACCACGTTGGCCCTCCTCCAGCACCACACCAGAGCACCATGAGTGCTCGTAAAGCCATGCCAGTGGTCCTGCAATTACCTTGGCCAATTCCTTTAGAACTCTAGGGTGGAGATCATCTGGACCAGCTGACTTGAATACATCTAGTCCTTCCAGAAGTTCCCTAACTAGTTCCTCACTAACCCTTGGCCCAGGTGTGCCTCCCCTGGGGCCCGAGGGGGACCCAGCAGGGAGATGACTGTTCTGGTCTCTACTTAGGAAGACAGAGGCAAAGAAATCATTAAACATGTTAGCATTATCGTCCGGTGTGATGACCAAATTTCCCAATGTGTCCTGCAGGGGCCCCACATTACCTGGAACCTTCTTTTTACCCCCTATGTATTTAAAGAAGGACTTCTTATTGTCCTTAATCTGGGAAGCTAGCCCCAATTCCATCTCAGCCTTGGCCTTTCTGACTGCTCCTCTACATCCCCGAGCGACTACAGTATAGTCATCCTTGGTGATTTCCCCTTCTTTCCACTGGGTGTATGCCTCCCTTTTAGTAAGGAGACATTCCAGGATGCTCTTGGTGAGCCCTGGAGGCCTGTGTGCCCTCCTGTTCCCTTTGATCCTTGTTGGGATTACCTTCCTTTGGGCTTGGAGGATCGTCTCCTTAAGGAGCGACCACTATCCTTGGACACCTGGCTCCCCTCCACCCTAGGACCTCAGCGCTTCCCCAACTATCCTCCTTAGCTCATTGAAGTGTGCCCTCCTGAAATCTAGGGCTGCTGCCTTACTGCAGGCCTTTGCCACCTTGCACTGGATGGTGAATTCCAGCAGGCGATGATCACTGTCGCTGAGGTGGTCGAGCACCCGCAGCCTCCTCACCAGGTCATCACCCATGGCCAGCACTAGGTCCAGCCAGGCGTCCCCCCTGGTGGGGCTGTGCACCTCCTGGGTTAGATGGAGGTCCTGCACTCTAAGAACCTACGTGAGGGGTCAGATCTGGCTGACTGCTCTTCCCAGGAGATGTCCGGGAAGTTCAGGTCCCCCATGACTACCACATCCTTATGTGACAACAAAATCTTGTATTGATGCTGCCAATGCAGAAAGAATGAGGGAGAGACTAGCATGTGCAGAACAGCTTCTGAATGGAAAATTCCACAGAATGCCCAGCATGTGCTCTCTGGGTGACCTCAGGGGCTGTCAATCAGCAATGACCTACTTCCCCCACAGGCGCATGCTCAGACTGTGTCAGGTTCTGACTGAGAGCATGCTCAGTCAGAACCTGACATGAGGTAATCAGGCTAGAAATTTCTCTGAAGGAAGCGTTCTGATTGGCCACCAATTCTCAAAGGTTTAGCGAGCCCTTCCCTCTGTGGGAGACCCGCGTAGCTGGAGACAGAGGCTGACCTCTTTCAGGGACTGTCCTCCAGTTAGGCCCTTGGGCCTATCGGTCTCCTCCCTCATCTGGTGTTCTGCATTATTCGTTCTATTACTGTACCGATCTGTTGACTTACCTACCTTCGCTTTGACCTTCGACCACGATTCCGGATCACCCCTTTGGACTCTGGCTACGACCTCGGTTCAACTTACCTGGCTTCAGACCTCGGCAATCACCTCGGCTACCCAACCGTTCTGTGGACCGGTGAACCTCAATGAGTTACAGTTTTGTTTCATTATTTGTTCCTCCGCTAATAAACTGTTGACCATCCCTGGGACTTATCCGACAGGGAGCTGCCCCTATTCCCGGGCTTCGGCACCGGGAGTAGAAAGCAAGGGCTTGTCGGTGATCCCTGTGGGACAACAGGTCCCTCTGTTGTATGTTGACACTGCTACTGTAACTGAAGAAGCTCCGTACCTGCGCTTTTCCAAGCGTAAGTCAAGAAACCCATTTTGTTAAAAGAACCCCCAGCTTCTGTGTCGCTCAGAACTGTACCGCCGCTAATCCCACCTATTCCGTGTCCAATTGCCACCACCCGGCCGCACCACCATGACCAAGACTGTGAGCGTGGCTCGCCAGCTCTGGCCCCTTGACACCTTAGACTTCACTACCTCAGTGAGCTGACCTAAGAATTCCTGGTCAAGCTCTTCCCCCTGGTTGGGAGGTCTGTAGTAGATCCCCACTGTTAAGTCTCTTTCCCCTCGACTGCCTTGTACTTTTAACTCAAAGGACTTCAGAGTGCCCTTCCTCTGACTCCTTGCTAATTGATGAGGATGGGTATTCCTCCTTAATATAGAGTGCTATGCCCCCACCTCTCCTTCCTATCCTGTCCCTCCTGTACAGCCTATAGCCCTCGACATTCACCGCCCAGTTATGCGCTGAGTCCCACCACTTTTCAGCAATCCCCACTATGTCGGGGCTGGTGTCAGCTAGCCGGAGGGTGAGTTCCTCCTGCTTGTTTCCCATACTACAAGTGTTTGTGTAGAGGCATTTGAGGCCTCCTGTGGATGTGTGTACTGATCCCCTTGTCCCAGTGTTGCCCTGGCCCCTGTCACTTACCTGTTTATTCGTTTCGCTCATTGGTCTAGGCTGGGCTGTAGTTGTGGGTGTTGCTTGGTCTGGCAGTCTGATGTTTCCTCCGCCCTCAACTTCCCCTTCCCCCGACGAGCCTAGTTTAAAGCCCGCCAGAAGAGGTCTGCCAACCTAGACACCAAGATGAACATGGGCTGGCAGTGTGGGGAGGCAGTCAGGAAGGCCAACCGTACCTTGTCATGCATCCACAGATGTCTCTCGAGCAGGTCCAAAGAGGTGGTCCTCCCCCTCTATGCGGCACTGGTCAGGCCGCAGTTAGAGTACTGCATCCAGTTCTGGGCGCCACACTTCAAGAGGGATGTGGACAGCATGGAGAGGGTCCAGAGGAGGGCCACTCACATGATCGGGGGCAGCAAGGCAGGCCCTATGAGGAGAGGCTGAGGGACCTGAACCTGTTCAGCCTCCAAAAGAGAAGGCTGAGGGGGTGATCTAGTGGCCTGTTTATAAACTAGTCAGGGGAGATCAGCAGGCATTGGGGGAGTCTCTGTTCCCCCGAGCACTTCCAGGATTGACCAGGAATAATGGTCACAAGCTGGTAGAGGGTAGATTTAGGCTAGATATCAGGAGGCACTACTTCATGGTCAGGGCAGCTAGGATCTGGAACCAACTCCCAAGAGAAGTGGTACAGGCTCCTACTCTCGGGGTGTTTAAGAGGAGGTTAGATGAACACCTTGCTGGGGTCATTTGACTCCAGTACTCTTTTTCCTGCCATGGCAGGGGGTTAGACTAGATGATCTACTAAGGTCCCTTCCCACCCTAGAAACTATGAATTTGGCATCCAGGTTTGGGGTCTGAGACATGTACTGCCTGCCTGGGGCCTGAATTCAGTATGTTTACAGAGAATCTGCCAAAGCTCATCCATTCTTCAAACCACTACCCCTTCCTGCTTGTCCATGTATGCACCAATGATACTTCTAGGAATGACACTGACTAGATCAGTGATGATTATGGGTACTTATACATGTGCTCCAGGTGGGGGTGGAGGGGAAAGGGAAGGAAAAGGCACTTTAAGTAGAGCAGCTCTCAGGAGCTACTCTAATTAAAATGCCAGCAGCATTTTGTATATTCAATGTTCTGCATTTCAAAATGGTGGCAGGGACACTTTAACTAAACCTTGTTTGATGGACTTTAGTTAAAGCACTCCTGCCACCACTTCGAAATGTGGGATGCTGAATACATGAGACACTGCATCATGCAGGAGTGTTCTGATTTAGAATACTCCTGTAGACTCAATTCATTGAGTCTTCTACACATACTTGGATGTGTTCTGATTAGAATGCATTGGAGAAGTGCCCTATGAGGATTTTGGCAGGTGGATTAAGGAGCTTGAAGCACATGTGGTATTCTCCTCAATCCTTCCTGTGGAAGGCAAGGGTCCAGACAGAGATCATTGTATTCTGGAAATTAAAACATAGCTGAGACAGTGGTGTTGACATGAAGACTTCAGGTTCTTTGGCAATGAGTAGATGTTCTTGGGAGGAGGGCTGCTGTCAAGAGATGCAATCCATCTGATAAGAATGGGGAAGAGCATCTTTGGGTGTTGTCTAGTCAACCTAGTCAGGAGAGCTTTAAACTGGGTTCCATGGAGATTGTGATCAAAATCCTTCAGCAACAGAGCATGAGGTCTAGAGGTGAAGGGCCTTGAGAAAGCTACTCAACTCTGGAAAAGGACCAGATTGCTACAGGACTTCAACACATGACACAAAAGGGAAGCAAGGAGGTCCAAAATACGAAATATGTCCAATGCACGTATACAAATGTGAGAAGTATGGGGAATAAACAAAATGACCTGGAAGTTGCAACCTGTGAAAAGAACTATGGTGGGACAGCTCCTATGACTGGAATATGAACATTAAGGGTTATACTGTTTTGGAAGGACAGGTTTAGGAGAAAAGGTGGGGGTGTTGCCTTGTATATGAAAATGCATGCATTTGTTCCCAGGTTGAGGAGAAAGAAGACGGCAAAGCAGAATACATTTGGGTGAAGATGAAAGGTGAAAGATGCAACACCAATATAATATAAAGTGGGGATTTATTGTAGGCAACTTAATCACAAAGAGGAGGTGGATGAGGCACTCATCAAGCAGATGACAAAACTATCCAAAAGTGATGGGATGGGAGACTTCAATTTTCCAGACATTACTGAAAGAACAATGCAGCCAAACATTAAATGTCTAGCCAGTTCCTAGCTTGTATGGAGAACAACTTTCTGTTCCAGAAAGTGGAGTATACAACTATGGGATCATCCATCTTGGATCTGTCCTGATAAAACAGGGAAGAACTGGTGAAGGATGTGAAGGTAATAAGAGAGTGATCACAATATGATAGATTTCCAAAGGTTGGAACAGGGAAACCACAAAGTCATCAAAATTGGGACACTAGATTTTAAAAAAGTTGGATTTCATTCTACTCAAGGAGCTAACAGGCATGGTGTTATGGGAAGACAGATTGAAGGATAAAGGCACCCAGGAGGGCTGGGAGATTCTAACAGGCACAGTATTGGAAGGCCCACAGGATACTGACCTGGCATGGTGGAAGCATAAGAAGAATGGCAAGAGACCAATGTGGCTTCACAAGGAGCTTGTAAAATGCTCCCAAAGAGAAAAGAATTCATACAGACAATGAAAGAATGGGCACATCACCAAGGACATGTACCAGGAAATAGCAAGAATCCACAGGGACAAAATTGGGAAGGAAAAGATAAAGAGGTGAGCTGCACCTAGCAAAGGAGTTTAAGGACAACAAGAAGAGGTTACATAAGTGTGTTGGCTAGAAAAGAAGGATTAAAGAAGCTGTGGGTCCTCTGTGAACAAGCCAAAGGGAATTTCTAACCAGAGATATAAAGAAGGCAGAGACGCTCAACAGCAACCTTGCCTCATTTGTCACAAAAAATTAAGCTGCCAAACACCTCATAGGGTCTATATGGATAAGGAAGGGGGCAAGCTGATGGAGGAGATAACAAAAGAGATGGTCAAAGAGCTTCTGCTGGCACTGAAGGAATTAAAGTAATCAGGGACAGGGGAGCTTCATCCCAGGGCCCTGAAGGAACTAGCAGAGAAGATCTCAGAGCGCTTGACAGTGATCTTGAAGTTGTGGGAGATAGGCCAGGTACCAGAGGATAGTGCCCCTCTTTATAAAAGGCAAGGAGGAGGACCCAGTGAACTACAGACCACTGAGTCTCACCTCAGTAATTGGGAAGTTACTGGAGCATATCCCAAAGGAAGGCCTTTTGCAAGCATCTAGAGGAGGAAAGGCTAATCACAAGCAAGTAGCATGAAGTTATGAAAAATAACAAATCATGTCAAGCAAACCTGATCTTTGATAAAGTAAAGGGTAGATGAAGGGAATGCTGTGTATATTGTGTATCTGCATTTCACCAAGGCTTTTGACAAGGTCCTACATGCCCCCTCATAAACAAATTGGAGAAATGTGGGCTAGATAAAACTACTACAAAGTAAATAGATAACTGGCTCACTAGCCACAAGCAAAAGGTAATTAATAATGGGGCGATGTCAGAATGGCAGGAAGTTTCAAGTGGAGTCCCACAGGGGTCTGTCCTTAGCCCAGTGTTGTTCAATGTGTTTTATTAATTATTTGGATGCTGACATAGAGAGCATCTTGAGAAAGTCTGTGAATGACATGAAACTGGAAAGGATTGTGAATGCACTGGAGGATGCAAGGTCAATTCAGAAGGATCTTGACAGATTGGAAAGGAGTACAGTGATACAAGAAAGCTCGTCTATCAAAAGGTATCACCCACAAAAATCCTTGCTTCTTGCATTTTTCCTAAACTATCATGGCTGTAACATCATGCCAATAATAAACAGATATTTCCTTTATGAGCATGTAAATTCAAATATAAATGAGAAATTTTAAGTAGGGTCACTGGCAGATACAGATGTGGGGAAAAAGACGCCAAAAAACCCAGCTCTTTACTTTCAACTTGGCACGCCCCTACACCAAGCGCAGCACATGACTAGAAGAATCACTTCATCTGGCTAGCCCAGTGTTTGTATAGCTCATGTGTTTCAATGGGATTTTTTGGTGCTTTTATCTAATAGCTGATTGAATCATGTTCATTTTAGACAATGTGATTGAATCAACTACTAGATAAAAGTGCCAAAAAGCTCTGTGGATGTGTGCAAGCTATGCAGATGCTGGACAGCTGGGTCAAACTGATGGGATTCCTCTTCTGCTAAGGTGCCATGCTCTACCCCACCCCCCCTGTGCACCTTTAACTTAATCATGCACTGGGATTTGAGGAATTTTATCTCAGATGCCCAAAATTGCATGTCCTGCCATGGCAAACATCTAAGATTTGACTCTGAGTGATTATTGGTATCAGGGATAAAATTCCTCAGATTCCATAGTGCAGCTGGGGACTGGGGAGTCAACTGCCCGTGCCGTGCCCCTTTAAATGGTACATAGACAGCTGGGCTAAGTAAAGACGGTCAAAAAGCCTGAGACTGAATTGACACAGGTTAGTTTAAACTGCATAGATTGAACTAATAAACAAGTGAACAGATATTCATTTTGGTTTGGCATTGCCAGTATTGATCTAATGCTTTGTTAAGCCTGTCTGCCCTATGTTGTGGTCTCCAAGATTAAGTACATCTGAATATCCCAGCAGAATTTCTTGCATTGCCACCACTTTTTCAGGCTCTAGGCCGTGATGATTTAACATGAACTTGTGTTCCAATTTTCCTGAATTCCACTGAAGGTCATCACTTGGCTCTCTAAGACTTTGGCTCTTGGGTGACCTCAGTACTCTTACATCAACGAATCCCTCTGTTCCAGAGTCATCCTGCAGGACGCCACACCTCTCCCAAATATCCCATTCACAGTGCAACCTGTGGTTCTGTTGATGTGTTAGCAACACACACTGGGATTTCATAGCTGTGGCTCTGGCCCATTGCAGTTCTCACCAGGACTAACAATCACTGAATTTAGGGCCAAATAAGCCCCTCGCCACTTCAAGGCACCATCTCTTCAGTTTTCTGGTGATAATCATCTAACTTCTTGGAGGCATTATTAGATTCTTTTCTACTATCACTTCAGATGCCCTCCCTTGCTTATCTGTGGTGTACAAGAAAAAACACCTCCAGAATGGAAAATGAAAATCTGCAAAGTTTGTGCAACAGTTTATGATAAACCAGCCCACAGTCAGTGACCTGAAAATTTTTTAGGAAGTCTGTGCCTAACGGGGCACCTTGATTGGCATCCTTTGCTACAAGAAGTTTACGTGGTAGCTGCAGGCCTTGGAGGTTGAGTCTCCCAAAATTGGAAGTGCTTCTCTGTTGGTTGCATTGACAACTAGCCTATGGAGCTGGAATCTCTTTTCTGTCTCTGTTGTGGCTTGCTGCCATATCTGGCTATTTACAATGGATACCTGAGTGCTTGAATCTAGGAGGAACTGGCATGGAACATCTCTTAGCTTTCCCTCCAGGTAGCACCCCAACCGTGGTACACCAACAATCACCACCTCATTCTGTGAGCCTCTATATCTGGTAGCAGTAGATAGGTCCCTCTCCACTGTCCACCTCAGTTTCTCTGGCCTAAATGCCATCTTCTCTCTGGGCATTGGACTTCCCCCTGGAAATTATCACAGCTGCCACAGTGCCAGCATTAATCATTATTTTCTCAATGACACCACAACCACTGGTCCAGGAGGCTCTCCCTTTGCACATCTGTTTTGGGGCTGTATTTCCATACCCTTCTTGAACTGGTTCAGTTCACCTTGGATCTCTCTCAATTTTCCATCCCTGTCTGCATGGCTGATAGCTCTGGGGTTGGGGCCTGTGTCCCTGACTTCTCTTACATGGCATATACATGCACCTTTGTCTCAGTGCCTAGGATATCCAGGGTCTCCAGTATTTTTACCACTTCCATTTCAGTGACTAGCTTCATGGCATCATCCAGGCTATGGGACTTTTCCAAATGAAGCTGAATCTGCTTCTCTCCACTGAAAACATTGCTGATATGCTTGCCCAAGACCAATTTGCTGTGTCTTGGGGCTGGTTTGTGGGAAGGGCTTTACAGGTGTTCATCTTAAGGCAATACCAAATGCTCATACCAGCTCTGCTTAAGTCTTTTTATGATAAAAAAAACACTGCACAGTCCCAATCAGGACCTGAGCCTGGTTTCAAAGCATTTCTGAAGACCCCTGTTAGGTGCTTGTAATCCTGTTTGGCTTCACTGCTGAGCCCACAGTAGACCTCCCTGGCCTTCCCTGTAAGCACTAGGCTCGGGCATTATAGCTTAATGGCCTCATTCCACACATTTAACTTAGCTGCCATTTCAAACTGTTCATGCCAGTCATCCCTTTCTTGTTGCTTCCTACTACAGGTTGCAGGATTGGATTTGGCTGTGAGACCAACGTGGGGTGTGTCTTTTCCTCTCTATCTGGGGGTACCCCCTCCTCCCTGATACTCATCTTCCCTGATCAAATGCCCACAAAATAAACAAATAAAATCTATACACTCATTCAGAAGTTTGGTCACAGGGCATCAATCCTCATTTGCCTTACTTATCAGATAACCCCCTTCAGAATTCAACTGCTACCACCAATTTGTGCCAACCCTGCATCCCAAGAAACTGGCAAAAGAAGGGGGAGTTCCCACTTTATATAGAACACCATAGGCATTAGAGTAACAAGCCAACAGACTAAAGGGAGGGAACGGGTAAAAGATAAACATCAATATTGTGGCAACATATACTCGGTACCTTTATTCCCTCCCTCCCCCCACTCCGCACATCTCTGGAGATGTTCCCAAATAAGCCTTTAGTTCCTAGAGTGCTCGAACAGCAGCCTGAAGCTGTCTCTAGGTCTTTACCACAAGGCTTCTTCAATTCCTGTGATGTCAGCAGAGCAGTAGGTCTGGAGCACGTGAATGAATACCCGAATAACTTTCTCGTAAGCATTTTGCACTTTGACATGCCTAATGGGAACCTACTGCTTGCTAGAGAAAGATGACTGCTGCTGGGTGGGTGGTGGGGGAAGGAGAGCAAGAGAGAATGAATATTGCATATCAGATAAAGGCAAGTTAATTGTGCCCATTTTTAAGCCACTTGTCTGTCCTTATACCACATTTGCTGATCTACACAATGTCTCTTAGAGAATCAAATACTTCCTGTTTAATCATTATAAGTCAAGTCTATAATACTAGTTTTGAATGGGTAGCTGCTGGTGGAAAGATTAGGTGGCCAAGGTGTAGGCCATGTGATGTAAAGTAGACCATAATTATCTTAGATTAGATACTCCAAATGTGTGCATTCTGTGGTTTGGTTTTGAAACTATTTTGCCCTTACTGTCCATTTAATTTTCTACTATGCTGAACAGATATGTTAATTTAGCACTCACACTGAATGTAAGGTCATGGTGTCTCACTTTTGTCTATTCTTGATTTGCTTATCACTGTTTCAGAATGCCATCTCTATTTGCTACATGTATCTGACAAATAGTCTTCAGCAAGTCCCTCTGCAAGAATTGTGCTTGTGTTTTTTCTCTTTTTTTCCCCTCAACAGCTGCTCAGTAATTTCACATGACATAATGTAAATGCATTCATGAAGTAAAGTGAGTCCCTCTAAGCTACTGTTGGCTGTGCTCATGGAGATGTTTGCTAGTCTGTTGAACACATTCTGCACTTTATTATCTTTTCTAACAGCCGGAATGCAAACATAAGGCCATGCAGAAGACTTAAGAAGCATTTTGTCTGTCTCTCTCTCTCTTTCTCTCCCACATAATGGTCCTGTTCATTTTAATGGAAGGCATGTGGCTAAATCCACTGCACAGCTTTGAAAATTGCAAGAGATGATTTGCAAAGAATCCATTTATATTCTAACCTGATACATTGCTCCTCCCTGGCCATTAGCATCAGTAGGCAGTCAGTAAGATAATGAAATAAATGTACAGATGCAGATCTCAGATTTAATTAAAGGAATCGTTTCCATAAAATATCCTGCAAAAGCCTTTGAGTTATGTTCATTTTGTTACATGAGAAACAAAACCAATAATTTAGGACTTTTTGTTTACATAGTTTATAAAATGAAAGGCGAGAGAGAATGCCAGATGGAGCATTTGGCTGGAAGTTCTAACAAAAATGGAAACAGAAGATGGCAATAATCAGGGAAATATTATTACAGCAGTTAAATTTGCAGCACAAGCTTGATTTAAGAATTGTGAGAGTTCACAGGCATTCGAAATTATTAGAATTCTAATTTTGTGTTGAAAGTACAAAGCTTACTTCTTCTCTAAGACTTGGTACACAAGAGGTTAGGACTGTGTGTATGTGCTTGCAAAGTGCTTAAAGAATTTTCAGTATTAAAAGTTATGAGACAAATACAATATAGTGTTACTTTTAGTCACATATATTATTAAGAATATACTTCACACTGGTAAATAGTGTTGTTTACATCAAGTGGGAATGTCTATATGTGAATTAATGTGCTTTAGTTAATGTGCATTAAATCTAGTACCTCCATTGTGAGGTACGATGAAAATGCATGCTAGCCTCTCTTAATGCACATTAACTAAAAAGAACAGTTTTAAAGTGACAGTCAGTGGGCCTTAGTCTATTTCAATGCACATTTAACTAAGTACCACTTTTTAAGTGACACTTTAATGTGCATTAAAGCAATACATATAGACATGGCGAACTACCAATAGTCTCCCATTGTACTACATATTCTACAAATACACTGATAGGGAGAATCATCCCAGAAAGCTTTCCATTTAAGTATGTAAGACACAAAAAACCAGGAGTATGGATTACAAGGGCTTAGTTTCCCAGAGAGAAAATGGGGATGCAGCACTCTGTGCATAACTACAAGCATTGCAATCTATTGTAATCAGGTACATTGTACAACATGAGTTTAACAGCTTAAGCACTAGGGATGGTGGTGGTGAAGGGGGGGAGGGGGGGCTGAAAGCTTTAGATCTACAAAGGTACCAGATACTTAAGGTCTTCCAAAATTATGATTCTCAAAAAACCTGCTTAGTTGATATCTAACCCTGGGGATCTCAAAATCTTTAGTTGCCTTGATATTTGCCAGTAAAGTTCCCTGGATACTAAAAGATTAACTTCTAGGTAAGTCTACAAGCCCTTTAGCCTTGACAGTGCTGAGAAACTCTGGATATATTTATCTTATATGTCAGCCTCATTAAGTTTCTCCAGCTAGGTGGCATACCTCTGCGCATCCCACCTGGATCGTTTGAGCATATCTAAGTGATTAGGCTGTAAAACAACCAATTACAAAACCCTCGCAAAAAACAGCTGCCAGAGGAGATGGTATTACCCTTGTTCTATCAAATGGGTTGGTAACTGGAATACTGACTTTAAATACAGAAGACCTAAGTTCAGTTCCTTTCTGTACCTGGAGGGGTTAAATGCACTTCTACTTCAACTTCCAAGGCGAGTGTTGTAACCACCAAGTTTTTGTTATTTTTATGGTGATGGTGGGAATTCTCAGTCTCTGTTGTTAAACCTGTTCCATTTTACATGGATACAATTGATAATATTTTTTTAGGTAAGAGAGGAGACAAAAGCATAACCAGAGGCCTACTAGTTAGGGGAGGATGGGTAAGTAGAGTTTCAGTCTCTACTTCAGTCTCTGGCCTAATGACTACTTCAATATTTTACCCAATGACTGTTAAAACGTGGACACAGTCACTGGGGCAGGGGTCTCCTCACAAGGCAAGGCTAAGAGTCCATTTCTTTCTCTCTCATGCGATCTAAGAAAGAGAGGGTAACAAAATAACACACTTAAACCTGATTTCTACAGTCTCAGGAAACCAATAGTTTAGGGCTAATGAGAAGATAATCTAAGGATAAAGGAGTGTAGGAGAGTAGGTAGGTATTAAAAGATACTGTATTAAAAGCACAATGACAAATTACTGTGATACAGAAAAAGAGAGCATGGTCAGGGACCAGTATGGCTGCACAAGGATAAATGCCTGAGAATCAAAAAGGATTAGAAAGAATGACTCAAGTTTAAGGATGAATCTGCATGCAGAGGCATGTAGGGATAAATCAAAAAGACTAAGGAAGAAAATGAATTGTAGTTAGCAATGGAAATAAAGGGCAGAAAGAAAAGGCTTTAAAAAGAAGTTAGACATATATGGCAAACAAAGGAACATACAGACTCATTATTTAACAAGTAAGGAGAGTATATAATAAATTCAAGAGGGCCATTACAAAAAAAAAAAAAAAGATTAATTGTGACCAGGCGTTTAATAAATTGACATGTAACAAGGAAAAATACCAGAATACAAAAAGAACAGGTTAAAGAATATTTAAATAAGTTAGAAGTATTCAAGTTGATGAGGCTTGATGAAATTTACCCTAGAGTACTTTAGAAGCTAGCTGAAGCAATCTATAAACTGTTAATGGTTATCCTTGTGAACTCATGGAAGACGGGGGACCTATCAGAGGACTGTGGAAGGACAAACATAATATCTGCTTTTTTAAAAATGGAAGAAAAAGAGGTCTCAGGATTAATAGACAAGCCAACCTAACTTTGACACTCTAAAGGAACTAGCACAAATTATTAGTTGATTTATAAAGACCTGGAGGATCCTAAAAATCGAGGATCCTAAGAAACAAGTTGTACTAAACCATCTCCTCTAACAGGCCTATCTTAACTTTAACAAGGCTTTTGACTGTTGCCTGCATGATACACTTACAGGTCAAGTAGAGAAGTACTGTTTAAGAGGAAATCATGACATGCTGGGTGCACAGCTGATTGCCAAACCTCACTCATAAAGTAGTTATCAATGGTTCAAACTGGGATGGCATTTTAAGTGAGGTCTGAGATGGGTCTGCCCTGAGCTCTGCACTGCTAAATATTTTCATTAATGAATTGGATAATATGTTATTTAGCACACTTTATAAAATGTGTGGATGATACCAAGTTGAGAGGGGTTGCAACAAAATCGAAATGAAAACTATCTTGACAAACTGGAGAGATGGTCAGAAACCTACAGGATGCAATTTAGTTATGGTAAGTCCAATGTAATATACTTGGGAAGGGGAAATTCAAAGCACAAATGGAAAATGGGGAATAATTAGCTGGGCAATAGCACAAAAGGATCTGTGTCTTGTTATAGTAGATCCAGTGGCAGATTTATAGTTAGTGGGGCCCTGTGATCCAAGCAGGGTGTGGGGCCCCACCTCCTGTCCCACAGCTTGTCTGCAGGGGAATGATGTGGCACCCCAGCCACGGCAGAGGGGTGGTGGCTGATATTTCTGGCTGGAATGGCTGAAGAAGCCCACGACCTGCTGGGTGGGAGGGAGGGCCACAAACAAAACATAGAAGACTCTTTAGCCGGGGGCCAAGCCCCCCCCGGCAGTCTCAGCAGTGTTGGTGGCAGGGCCCCCTGGCTGTGGGGGCCCCGTGCCACTGCACGGTTTGTTTCATGGTAAATCTGTCACTAAGACCACAAACTGAATCCATGTCAACATATGATATTGTTCTAAAAAAGACTAATAATATTTTCAACTGTTTTAACAGTAGCACAGTAAACACCACACAGGAGGTAATTTTGCTATTTTATTAATCCTTTAGGAGGCCTCAGTAAGAACACTATGTCCAGTTTTCAGAAAGGTAGAAAACTTGGAGAAAAGCAATAATAATCATAAGAGGCTTAGAAAATGTGAGGAACGGTGAAGAATTTAAGGAACTGGGTTTTGTTCAGAGAAGACTAAAGTGGAAACATGATAAACCCTCTGTTAGAGGCGGTCTTAGAGAGGAAAATGATCAGTTGTATGTGCTCACTGAAACTGAGATAATAACTAATAAAATTAATTTGAAGTAAAGATTTAGATTGGATATTAGGAAGGAGCATTCTAACTGTAAGGGTTATTGAAGAACTGGAAAAGTTCTCTCTTACTGGAGGTTTGCAAAAACAGGTTTGAAAAACATCTATCAGAGATGGTTTAGTTATACTTCCTGCTGCTTCACTGCAGGAGGATGGATCAGATAATCTTTTCAGGTATCTTTGAACACACTACTTTAAAAATTCTATGTGTTTTGAGAATCTTCCTCTTGATTTTTATAGGTCACCAATGCCCAGAGTGGAATACAGAACCCTGTATCAAGCACATAGGCTCCCAGTTAGGTCTTTTAGAATGGGACCAAAATATATGAGATGGGAACAATCTAAAAGTAGCATGCTCAGCAAGCAACTGGTTAGATCTAACTGATAGGAAATATTGGGGATTGTGACTCCAATATTTAGGCCCCCAGCTTAGTCCTAGGAGCAGAGGTTTAGGCACTTGGAGAACTTTAATTCAAAAAATGTAAATGTCTACATCCTCTAGGCACATCTAGAATTAGTTTGCAGCTGACTGGGTTTTTTGAGGGTCGAAATTTTCAACTGATTTTACCCCATACCTACTTATGGATCTGGGCTTTTTGAGGATCTAAATCTTCAACTAATTTCAATGCAAACTCTCTTGTGGATCCGGGCTTTAGTCCTTGACAGACTGACTGATTTCAGTGGGAATTAGGTGCCTTTTAAAATCTGTCCTGGAGTAATTACTGAATATCACACACACAAAAATTCTCTTCAACATACCTGCCTTGGTACTTCTATGGCCATATTCATTATATGCCTCACAAATTTTACTTATGTTTAGAACTCATGAGGTAAGGGCTGCTAATATGGTCATTTTATAGATAGGACTTGAGATAAAGGGAAGTTAGACAATAACACAAAAAAAAAATGAGGAAGAACATGAACTGCTTTCTTTGGAGAGAAAGCCCAAAGTTTAAACCAAATGATTATGTAATTTAAGCCTTTAGAACAGGTAATTTAGTAATAGTAACTTCTTACTTTTTTCTCACTTAGTATTATATACTCATCAACACATTATTGAAGCACACTGGGAAGGGAGCAGGGAAAAACTTGTACTACTGCTGATAATTCATAGGGAAGTGTGGGATATTAATATATAGCGAGATCAATATATAGAGATAGTGTGAGGAGGAATGAAGGCTTTTGTGAGTGCTATTCAAGTTAACAGCTCTGAGGGTGGGAAGGGGACAGATTGTTACGAAGGTCCAAATATGGGATGTAGGTTTTGACGCAGATCTAAAATGAAGAATCCAAAAAAACCCAATAGGGGTGTATTAGGACAGAGGTGCAGTTGCACCCCCCTTTGATTTCTGGTCCACTTAAATGTTTAAAATAAACAGTTTAGCAGTGGCAGCAGCCGTTCTATTCAGGAAGCAGAAAGGGAGTCAGTTGACGTCATGGCTCATTATATTCTACATGATTCCTTCTAAACTTTTCATTCAGAAGATGTTTTGGCTCCGTTAATCAAACAGTGCGTCCTTCTGCAATTCTGGTGTCTGTTGGCTGCTCCTGGAAATGTAGCTCCTATTTCATAACCCTGCAGACTGTTTTTGACTCTAATGGGAAGCTTTAACTCAGGTGTGGAAATAGACTGGAGATGATCCATAAGTTCTTGTAGTAGGTCTTTGTCATGGGCTATAAGGACATCATCATCAGTGAATAGAAGCTCCCTGATAAACACCTTTCTAAGTTTAGTCTTTGCTGTAAGTCGTGACAGGTTGAAGAATTTCCCCATCCAGTCTTGTGAAGGGACTCTCCACATTCCATGTCTCCAAATGCTCAGTTCAGGAGTACTGAGAAGAAGATTCCAAAGAGTGTAGGGGAAAGAATGCATCTTTGCTTCACTCTGCTTTTCATCATGAAGCTATTTGAAGTGGACCCATCAAACTGAACAGTTGCTTTCATGTTGTCATGGAAGGAAGGTATAAGACTTAACAGTATTGGTGAGCATCCTATTTTTTCTAGAATTGCAAAGGACCTGCTCTGTTGATTGTGTACAATGCTTTGGTTAGATCCATGAAAGCGATGTACAATGGTCAGTTTTCCTCTCTGCACTTTTCTTGAAGTTGCAGCATGGAAAACATCAGGTCTATGGTTGCCGGGTTTTTGGTTGTAGCTGTGTCGGTCAAAGGACATAGGCAGGCACGGTTCTTTCAGTGGATGTGATATCTTTTATTAAACCAGCTGAGTAATTGGAAAAAAGTTCTTAGCAAGCTTTCAGATGTAGTCACCCTTCTTCAGGCATAGGGAGTCTCTGCTGTTCTGAGACTCCAAGAAATGAGAGAAACTAAAAGTATGGCAGGGTATCAAGGAGAATGTAAATAGGTAGAAATTAGAAAGACAAAAGGTAAAGCAGAGAGTTAAAGCAGAAAGGGGAGGGGTAAGAGAGCAGGGGGAAAAAGGATAAAGGGAGACATTAGTGATAGAATACAGGGTGGAAGAGAGGTTGTCAGTGAAAAAAATAGTTGGAGATCAGGAAAAGAGAAATGAGAGAAGCTCAAAGTGTGAGAGGATGTATTGTAAATATAAATAGGTAGAAAGGAGAAAAAAGGTAAAGCAGGACTTTGCACATGTCCTTGTTGAACCTCATGAGATTCCTTTTGGCTCAATCCTCCAATTTGTCTAGGTCACTCTGAATCCTAACCCTACCTTCCGGTGCATCTACTACTCCCCCCAGCTTGGTATCACCTGCAAACTCACTAACGATGCACTGTATGCCATCTTCCAGGCTGTTAATGAAGACATTGAAAAAAACCAGCCCCAGGACTGACCCCTGGAGCACTCCATTTGATACTGGCAGCCAACTAGACATAAGGCCATTGATTACTAGTTTGAGCCTGATGTTCCAGCCAGTTTTCTATCCACCTTACAGGCCATTCATCCAGCTTGTATTTCCTTAGCTTGCCTGGAAGAATGTTGTGGGAGACCATAGCAAAAGCCTTCCTAGAATCAAGGTATACCACATCCACCAGTCTTCCTGCATCCACAGAACCAGTCATCTCATCATAGAAAGCAATCAGGTTGATCAGGCATGACTTGCCCTGGGTGAATCCATGCTGACTGTTTCTAATCTCCACCTTCTCACCTAAGTGCTTAGACAAGGATTCCTTGAGGATCTGCGCCATGATTTTTCCAGGGACTGAGCTGAGGCTGACTGGTTTGTAGTTCCCCGGATCTTCCTTTTTCATAGACTTCATAGACATTAGGGGCTGGAAGGGACCTTGCAAGATCATTGAGGTCCAGCCCCCCTGCCATAGGCAGGAAGTCTGATGGGGTCAAGTGATCCCAGAAAGATAAGCATTCAAACATTTTTTTTTAATGAGTCCAGAGTAGGTGCTTGCACCACCTCTGGGGGGAGTCTGTTCCAGACCCTGGACACTCAGACTATAAAGAAGTTTTTCCTTATGTCTAGGCTAAATTGGCCTTCCAGAAGTTGGTGGCACTTGCACCTTGTTATCACTTGGAGAGCCCTGGTGAACCCCTTATACACTGGTAGGCTGCCACCAAGTACCTCCTGAGCCTCCACTTCTTCAGAAGAGTCCTGTCCCTCAGCCTCTCCTCATGAGGCTTTTTCTCTTGGCCTTTGATCATGTGAGTCTCTGTCCTTTGGACTCTCTCAAGATTGTTCACATCCCTCCTGAAGTGGCGGGCCTCAAACTGGACATAGTACTACAGCTGTGACCTCGCTAAGACTGAGTAAAGCAGGAGGATGATGCCCCTGTTTTGCTTGATATGCATCAGTGGGTGCATGCCAGAGTTTGGTTTGCTTTGCTGGCTACAGCATCGCATGGGTGGCTCATATTCATCTTGTGGTCAATCAAGACCCCCAAGTCTCTGTCAGTTGTGGTGCTAGTGAGCATAGCACTGCCGAGTCTAATAAGTATGATGCTGTTTTTTCCTCCCAAGGTGAAGCACCCTGCACTTATATACATTGAATGCCATCAGGTTTTGGTCTGCCCACCTTGCAAGCCTGTCCAGGTCAGCCTGTATCCCCAGACTGTCCTCCAGTGTGACTGCCTTCCTCCATAGTTTAGTGTCATCCACAAACTTTGCCAGTCTGCATCTGGATGCCCAAATCCAGATCCTTAATGAAGATATTGAAGAGTACTGATCTGAGTACAGTGGACACCACTGGTTGCCTTGTGCCATATTGATTTGCTCCTGTCATCTGATACTCTTTGAATCTGACCCCAGAGCCAGTGCCCCAGACATTGGATTATGAGATGGTTGGGGCCACAGTTCCCCAGCCTAACCATGAGGACATCATGGGAGCCCAAGTCAAAGTCTTTCTTGAAATCTAGATATATGACATCAACCTTGTCTCCCTTGTTCTGGCAATGTGTCACCTGGTCATAGAAGGAGATGAGGTTGCTCAGGCAAGACCTTCAAAAAATGAAGCCATGTTGGCTGGCACTCAGAAGGTTGCCTTCCATTAGCCTGTTGCTGATGGAACCTTTGATTTTTCCCCAGGATCTTTCCAGGGATGGATGTCAGACTGATTGGCTTGTAATTTCCTGAATATTCCTTCCTTCCTTTCCTGAAGATCAAGACCATGTTGGCTCTTTTCCAGTCTTCTGGTACATCTCCCAAGTGCCACGAGTTCTCAGATATCTTTGCTATAGGGTATGCTATGGTGTCCACCAGATCCTTCAAGACTCTTGGGTACATTCCATCCAGGCCCCTAGATATATGGATGTTGAACCTCTTGAGGTGTTCCTTAACTTGACCTATGTCAATTGGGGGCCCATCTCCCACACCTTTGGGCAGGGTGAGCCCCTTGGGCAGGTGGAAGACTGATGCAAAATAATCATTTAGGAGATTGGCCTTTTCCTGAGCATCAGATGTCGGCTGCCTCATTTGATTTAGCAGAGATCCAATGTTGTTTTGTTCTTTTTCCAACTTGGCACATATCTGAAGAAGGAATTTTTGTTTTCTTGGATTCCCATGGATAGCCTGAGTTCAGTTTCTGCCTTGGCTCTTCTGGTCTGCTCTCTACACTTGTGGGCTAGTGCTGTATAGTCCTCCTTGGTGATGATTCCCATTTTTCATCTGGTGTATGCTTCTCTTTTTGATTTCAGGAGGTCCAAAATTTCCCTGTTGAGCCAAGGGGGTTTCCCAGCCCACTGACTGCCTTTCCTGTGGAACAGAATGGACTTTTCTTGTGGTTCAAGGAAACAGCCATTCCTTATGGACTCCTCTTTCTGAGGGGCCATGGTCTCTTAGTCCCTGATTGACCAGTCTCCTGAGTTTGTGGAAGTCACCCTTCACAAAGTTGACGATTTCTGTAATACTGAGAGATTTGCCTGCCCTACATTGGACAGAGAAAGTGATCAGTTCATGTTTGCTGTTACCAAGTTTCCCCTCGATCCATCAGATCATCTCCTTTGGCCAGAACCAGATCCACCAGTGCCTCTCCCCTAGTCAGCCCATAGACTTCTTGCATTAGGTAGAGCTCATCAGTACAAGCGAGGAAGCTCCAGCTCTTCCTCTTGATTGGGAGGTCTGTAATAGACTCCTACAACTATATACCCTTCCCCACGCTTTCCCTATATTTTAAGCCAGAGGGTCTCAAGATGCCCTCCGTGGTTGCTAAACTTGGTTTGAAGGGAAGTGTACTGCTCACTCACATAGAGAGCTATATTCCAAACCCTCTTCCCAACATGGTCTCTCCTGAACAAGGCATAGCCTTCTATACCTATGGACCAGTCCTAGGTGGAGTCTTACCAAGTCTCCATTATTCAGACGAGATCATAATCTTTGTCACTCAGGAGAAGGGCCAGGTCCTTTTGTTTGTTTCCCAACCTCCTGGCATTTGTGTACAGGCAGCTTAGCCTGCCATGGAAAGCCCTGGGCTTTCCTGCATTCTGGGACATGATCTTTGCTTGGGCTATCAAAGGTTCCCTTGGGCTACCTAACCTGTTAATATTATGGTTGATGTGACCTGGGCTTGAACTGTTAGTTGACCACTCATCCCCCAGCAATCCTAGTTTAAAGCCCTGTCAAGTAGGTCAGCCATTCTGGCCAAGAAGAGCTTCTTCTCTTTGAGGGTGAGGTGGAGGCCATCTTTTCCCAACAAGCCACTGCCTCTCTCTCTGAATTGTGGATCATGGTCGAAGAAGCCAAACTACTCATGATGGCACCATCGTGGGAGTCTTCTGTTAACCTCTTTGATGCACGAAGATATGGTAGTATGCTTTCTTTCCCACACTTGAGAATTTCCACTGGAATGCCACTTTTCCAGGAGCCTTGCCCCTTGATAATGAATCAATGGTCTTGCTTAACTCTTCTACAGTAGGCTCCACATCTACCTCTAGCATGACCTGTAGAGTTGGTATTTAGTACAGTGATTTGCTGGTGATGTGTTTTTCTTGTAAGTGTAGCTCTGAGTAGTGTTCAACCCAATGAAACATCTGCTTTTTTCTATCTGTAATGGCTTCACTGCTACATGACTTGAGGGGACAACCTTATTGACAGTAGGACCTAGAGCTTTCTTCAGGCCATTTCACATGACTTTTAGGTTTCCTGTGTCTGAGGATGTCTGTATCTCATCACAGAGCCTAGTCCAGTACTGATTTGCACAGTGTCTGGTTGCTTTTTGTACCTCATCTTTTGCCTGTCAAAATCTTGCTTTGGTGCTGTCAGTTGGCTTCTTATTGTGTTCCAGATAGGCTGTGTTCTTGCTGTTGATGAGAGGTAATATTTGTTCTGCACTTTCCTCAAACAAATCCATATTGGTGTGGAAATAACATTTAGTGAATTCATTGGGTGCATCATCAAGATGCTCAAGAAGGTTAGATTTTGTTTTAGGAATCTGAAAAAGAGATGTACAGTTTATTCTAATGACAGAACTAATTAAACAACATCTTATGATCTTTTTCCTATTTTGCTGTGTTTTTATACATAATATATGAAATAGCAAATGAATGCACATTCCAATAGAGTTTTTTTCTTTTGTTTTGCTTGTAAACTGAATAATATTGCCTTAGGCCACTAGCATATTAGTAAAGCTTTTAGTTTCTTTTTTCTAAAGAAAAGGTGTGTTATGTGCAATGATGCATCACACCATCTGCAACCCCCTTGTCCAAATTCTAGATCCACCCATGAAAAATAGTGTAGCTAACCTAAAATATTGTGACATTCTTTTCTTTAATTGTTCAATAACTCTTTTAATAACTTAAGAATTATGATCCTTTACATATGATGTACATAATAATTAACAGCAAAAGTAATAGCAGCTTAGGTGGAGCATTGTAAACTAGGGGACTAAAAGGAGTATGTCCCCTAATGTAAGGGACATTTAAGAGAAATTTGGCAAATACTCTTTTCCCTGGGGCAGATGGGGTGGAACACTGTGTTAAATGCTTAGGTAGCATTCCCATATTTATATAGAATAAAGTCTTAGACAATTTAAATATAACTACCTTACCAGATGACCTTACAATTTTTTATAAAGCTTCCATATTGTTTTTATGTACAGAAGATGTAGAGAATATCAAATAAATGTAGCTTTGTTTCTCATTTGTTTATTCTTTTCTTGCATTTTTGGTCCTTACCGTGTATTGATCTATGCTGGTCTACAATGTGACCAGTAGTATACTTTCCTCTGTTAAGACACTGAGACAAATACACCTGAAAAATAATATGGGAGTTCACACTACTTCAATTACTCCAGAATTCAGATTAGCAGCCACATGAAAGGGATGCATTTGTTCTTCAGATCACAGAGTTACTAATCCAAATCATGCTTATAATCACATCCCTGCTGGCCAGTACAGTGACTTTAACATCCTGCTTATATGTAAATTATGTAGAACTCAGCTGGGAGGGGGAGTCCAGACTTATTCCCTGCTTCTCTGAACTGCTTATGCAGTTTATATTTAACAGTCATTGAGTAAAAGTCAGATACAATCCTGAGAGGAAATGTTCATGTCAAAAAGAGTGTTGCTTACAACTCCTGAATGGGGACTTTGCTATATCTTAGTTTTGGACTTCAGTACCTGTAATTTACCTAAATCTTGGCTTGGTTACCCAAGCTGTTCTTCAAATTTAGTCCTGGATGACTAAAACATAGGTACAGATTGTCTAACTTTTAGACTATTATTGACCATAGTGGAATCCATACCCCTGCACTAGGTGCATCTAACCTGTCTATGCAGAGCACGGGGAGAGTTAGGTACCTCCAAGGGGGACCCAGAACTGCTTAGCCACTGAGTAAGCCTTAAAGTCTTCACAACTCCATATGTAGCTGCCTAGAGCTAACAACTAGGGAAAGATGAGAGGGATTTAAATGCTCATTTTGTAGGCGTTCCTCGTGGGGCTATACAGAGGCCATTCAGGATCCACAGTCTCCAATTTCTCCTGAAGGTAGGTGTCTATGCTCCTCCTTCAAAAAACCAAGCAGAGTCTCATTGTTTTCTTCTATAATACGGTCATTAGAGGATGGGGTGGTACAATGCTCCCCAGCCAACTCTACCAGAATAGTCCGTACAAGGATGATTAGGCACTTTCCTAGGGAGTGAGACACATATACACCCCCTCTTGCACAGAAGAAATTGAATCTGTTTCTCTCATAACAACAACAACAACAAGGAAAATCAAGATCAAGTGAGCTTTTGCCCTTCTGCTCCATGGGAGGTTTCTGTCCTCCCTGAGCTTGCCTTAGGATACCTGCTTTACATTTTTTCAGGTGTACCACCCCAGTCAAACTCCCCACCTGATGCTGTCCCCAAAGCAGGTTGTGCCCAGCATGCACCGGGCACTTGGAGCAAGAAATGAGAGCCCCTCGCACTACCAGGAGTAACTAGGAATAATGGCCACAAATTGATTGAGAGTAGGTTCAGGCTAGCCATCAGGAAGCACTACTTCACAGTTGGGGCAGCCAGGATCTGGAACCAATTTCCAAGGGAAGTGGTGCTCGCTCCTACCCTGGGGGTCTTCAAAAGGAGGCTAGATAATCACTTAGCTGGGGTTGTTTAACCACAGCACTCTTTCCTGCCCATGGCAGGGGGTTGGACTTGATGATGTGCTCAGGTCCCTTCCGATCCTACCAACTCTGAAACTATGAACAACAACAACAACAACAACAATAATAATAATTATTAACATTATTATTCCTAATAATGTATTATATAGAAGGGATTGGCAGCTGCTTCTTCAGCCATGCTATAAAAGAAAGTAGAAGCTTCCAAAATATTTATAGGGTGATTTGTTAGGTATACTCAGAGAATGCCTACCAAACTGAATCTCCAGAAGTCTTCAGGGATAGGAACACTTGATTTTTTGGACCCTGATCAGGTTTAAATTTGAGCAAGGCACCCAGCTGCTTAGCCCTTTCTGTGCATGTAGCATCAGAATTTTTAAGTGGCTGAGGAGCTTAAAGGTAACAAACAACAGATCCTATGTAGAGTCACACACAACAGATCTGTGAGTTTTACTTAAATCACACCTTGAGAGCCTATGTTCTTTTTTTGGATCTGGATCCTAGTGAAGAAATATCTCTCTTTAAGGACTGCATGAAATTGCAGGGAGTTTTAATTTATGTGCATTTAAACTGGTGGACACATCTCCCCCCTACCATTTTTTTAAAACCAATTTTGCAGATATTTGTATATGAGGATCTCTTAAAAGTATTCCAGCTGTAACAGAGATGTAAAATCCCTATATATATATATATCAACTGGAATGTATCAATTTTAATTAACAAGCAGTATGTGAAAAGACAATGATCTCTGAGCCTGTATTCTGAAAAATATTTCCATAAAATGTTTGCTAAAAATCAATCTTTAATTTTTTTTAAAAATTGGTCTTTTTTTTATTTTTGAGCTTGAAAGATTCTTGCTTTCCCCCACTTTTATTTCTAACATTTCTCCATGAAGCTCACAACACTATTTTCCCTTTATTTCCTCAATTTTATCTGATTTCTTAGATTTATTTTTACATAGTTCCTTTCACCTTAAGTACTTAGAGATACATATTTACAGCTGCAATCAATTAACCTGTTGCTAGGGAATCCTGACTTGCCCAATCAGCAAACAGTGGTCAACTGACAGAGACAACCAGATATAAGAACAGAATGGCTAAAACTCACAGAAATTATTTGGAAAGGTAGACATGGGAGGAGGTAGACTAGAGAGGTAAAAGTTAATGTGTCAAAGGGTATGCTCACTGTTTAGTTTCTATTCTTGATCAGCTGAAAGACATGCAATAGAAACATGCCACTTTAGCACTTTCTAATCAGTGCTAATCAAAATGAAGCATAATAATGAAATCTGAAAATATATTAAAACATGGATTTTTTGTTGTTGCCCAAAAGAGGTAGAACTAGTATGTTGTTAGGTAGGAATACTTAGAAAAACAGCAGGAATTCTATAGCATGCTAATTAATTAAAACCCAGCCAGCTTCAAAGGGTGAATTGTGATTGACTGATTGATAGATAGAATAAGGGAGGCAGGACCAATGGCCTACAATAACAACATATTTCATTTAACGTATTCAGGATTCACTCAGATATATGATGGATAGTAGATACAAAGCAGACCTCAGTATCTGAAGTTCAAAGGCTTTTTTTGACTTAGGGAGAAAGGCAATTGCAGGTTGCTGCATATTTGTTTCATTTAATTTCTCTGGCAGGCCTACTGGTAGAACAAGAATTACTTCGAAGATAATCCTTACTGTTGGCTTGCACTGTTTTTCAGTTTGGCTAGGATACAAACAGGTTTGAATGTATTGCACAAGACTGAAAATGTTTTACCTCCTAAGTTAGGGGCCTTAGGGAGGGTATTTATACAATAGCTTTCATAAGAAGAAATTTTACTCTACCTCCTACTATTGCATTATTCTTCAAATGCAATAAGAATACCTTTACTAGAGAGGCCATAGATAAAGTTTCTTTCCTTCAAACTTTATGGATATGGATAAATATCATTGTATTAATGGTATAGGCTACAGTGTGTTTGCTTCAGTTAAACCTAAGGTAGAGACTCTGAAAGACCTAGAACCTATATCACAGGAGTTAGACGGATGATACCTTAAGCATTATGTGGAATGAACAGGAGCTACACTTAAGAATCCCGATTGCTTTGTACGAACTTCCTCCTTCAGCCTACTGTCTAATCTATGTAGTGTGTATTGGCTGTTTCACTACATCCCCAGAGTGGCTGTTTTTCAGCAATGCAGTATTGTGATGTATACAGCTTATGAAGAATTTTTATATTCAAGCTAAATTATTAGTTATTATTTTGTAGCACTTCAGAGGCACCAGTTGAGATTGAACGGGGCTGGGCCCATTATGCTCTCCAAAAATTGATAGTAAGGCTGTCCAAAGGACATACAAATTAAAGTTTAGCTCTTCCAAAGTTATGCATATGCTAGTTTTACCTCACAAGTCAAAATTTTGACTTATGTCCTTAAAGCTAGCATTAGTAATACATTGGCTTACGACAAAACTGAGAGATGATGTAAGGAAGTATGTAGAACAAACAGTCTGTTGTGTGATGGGTTCTCTGGGTTATGTATGAGGAAGTTTAGAAGATGTACCATATTTATTGACTATATACAATACAGGAGTTAGGAGGGAGATTAATTATATCACATTATGGATTGTTTTGGAATGATTGCAGTCTATGATTCAGTGTGATACTGATTCTGTGTGAAGCAGACTCCAGCTACAAATTTAACCAGGCTCCTTACACTTAATAGTACAGATCTATAGCTGATGCATTATTTAGACAGTAATTTCATTCCATTATATTGCAAGCAAATATCAGATTAGTTCACCTTTGTTTATAAATGGGCAAGATTTTTATTGAAAATGTATTTCAGCCCAATGCCATAGACTATTGGATTGAGGGAGAAGAACCCTGTCAAACCCATGATGAAAAGGGTATATCACAAAATAAATTTAATGGCTATAGCTGCTGTTTATAGCTTCACTCCTGGAGGCTATGTAGCATCAACTAAGTTGGAATGAAAGGATTTATTCTTTTCCTACTCTTCTGATGCTTTGGTGATATCTGGTGTTATAGGATTAGTCTTGAGCAAGACAAAACAAATTACACTTGAAACAGTGTAAGTTAAATATGGATTGGCAAGTGAGGAAAACAAGGCAATACACTTTGCTTAGCAATAGTTTACCACAACATCCCCTCTACTAATTTAAATGGTAATGCAGAATATTACCAAAATGCTCTAGAATTAAATTTTAAACTGAAAGCAATCTTCTATCACTATACCATAATCTAGACATATAAATGATTTATCATAGAGTTGCTTTTTAAATTTAGCTCCTCCCATAGTAACTAACTTGGAGAGGTCATATTTTTGCCCATTTTCTTTGCACAATATTCCTTTTTTTAATATATACATTTTCTGTGTTTCTGGGCATTTCGTTTTGCTCATGATTAATTATCTAAATCCTGCCCTCAGTTAATGATTCCATGGGAGTGGGAGTAAGGGTGTGCACACAGAGATTTTGGAAGGGGTTATCATTATGTTAGGAGAATTAGAGATGGGGGAAAGTAAGCTCATGTTTAAGTACAGTTACTATCAAAGGAATCTGAAGTAAGGGACAGAGGTGTAACAAGGAAGCTGGGCACCCACGGCATCCGTGACACATGGGCACAGCAGTGAGTTCTGGCTGCCACTGTGCTGTTGGCATGATTGTTTGGCTGTAGTAGCAGTGGTTCTTTTTTCATCCCCTTTCTCTCCACAAAGTCACTGCCCAAGACAGCAGCCGCCCTCATCCTGCCTTAGTTACACTACTGTTAAGAAATAACATACCAATTTATCATCACATCTTTTCATTTCCTGAATACCAAGGACAGGACAAAATTCAGTGTCTTCCTTCCTAACTCAATTGCACTGAATTCTGTTTGTCTGTAAGCACCAGTTAATGCCAGGAGGCACAACCATCCATCAGTTTGACTTTATGTGAATCAACCCATAAGGCAGGACACTTTGGCTATATTCATGGCTGCAAACACCTAAATCAGTTCACAGGAAGTGGTGAGGATAGGGGTGTGTGCTAAGTTTTCCCCTTTCAGCGCTCAGAGAATGTGCATCACCTCTTATGACTCAAGAATCACAGCTATGAAGCCATGCTGAAAGTCTCATAAGCTCTTAAAAATAAAGTGGGTGCAAATCACTTTTAGCTCCGTGGTTAGACCACTCACCCAGGATGTGCAAGATTCAAGTTCAATTCTACCCCTGCCTACAGTTCCAAATCCACATTTTCCACCTCCCTGGTGATTGCTTAATTATGGCCTGGGATTTTGTGGTGGCTAGAGGAAATGCGAAGAGGACACATTAAAGGCATACCTCAAGAAAACAGATGCTGACATCAAGAGCTGGGCAGAGGTGACTTGGATGAGGCTGTGGTGACTAGATCCAGTGGCACCACAACCTCGACTAAGCAGCAGACTGCTTCAAGGTAAAGCATGTTGCCTTCAGAACAAAGAAGAGGGAGCAAAGGAGGGAAAAGGAGAGACCCTAGCTTCGGATCTACTCTCCCTTGTGGTAAGAACTGCAACATCTGTGGATGGAGCTGTAGCTCAAGGATTGGACTCCGAAGTCACCTCAAGATCTATCAATGAGTCATGGTAGAAATCATCCTCAAATCAAGTGATTGCTACCACTAATAATATCTTTAACCTATTGGCAATAGACTGCTTAGGGGTGGTGCTGATAGGAACAGTTATCCTCCTGTTGAAGCTGTTCCCCTCTGTATGAAATCCTGAAAGATATATTGGGCAAAAGAGAGCAATTCTCAAAAGAATGCCCTAATCACGCTGTTCTAGCATAGTGGCTAAGACATTCTTCTGAGGGCAGCAAATATCACACCATCAGTCTGAAGAGCTGGTATCATAGCTGGGATTTTACTTTTGTACTTGGTAGTAATTTTACTTCAGAGAAACTATTTTACAGCTTTAGCAACCAGCGATAGCTAAAGTGGAGACTTGGGCTTCAGTCCATGCTCCAAGAAATATTTATTCATTTTATATTAAAGTCATTAGATAACATATACTCATCATGTTACACCTGATTCTTTCTCACTTTGAAAAATACTGGCCATATTGTATGTGTTACCAGAAATAAATAGCCTATAATTTCCAACTAAGAATTACCATGACTGCATAGGTACTTTTTTAAATGAAAGGCAAGATTAGCATCAATGGGTGCAACACATACACTTTACCGTGGAGTGGACTAATTCATTCTGCAGCAAAGCATCACTGTCTACATGTGTGCCCATATTAGGGTGCAGTAAATTAATTAACTCGCTGTAAGACGCTACTTATCCCAGACAATACTATCCTACAGCAGAGTAGTTATGGTGTGCTGAAACACATGTGGAGACAGTGACTGGAGCTGGTTGGGGCATGAGGGTGCTTCAGTGTGGGGGCTGCCTGACAGCTAGCCCTTCACTGTAGTGCCCTTGTGCCCCAGCCATCCTCTCCACAACACAATAAGTTGTGGTGAAGCAGCCTCAGGATGGCAGGCTGGCCTCCTGAGCTCCCTGCTGTCAAAGATCAAAGTCTTTGATTTCAGATGCCAATGGCAAAAGGTCAGATGACAAAAGGTCAGAGGCTAACACAGCAAACTCTGTAATTGTAATATATCCCTCTGTATTAACAGTGTTGCATATACACACCCCTATCTGTGCCTCATTTCAAATTACTTGAGCTTTTCATATGAAAGACACAAACTGACCTTGACGGCCCAGCACAAAAGATAAAGTACCTATAGTAACGAGATTAACTGACTTTAGTAAAGTTGTAAAATTAAATATGCTACGCGTGCCATCCTGTGACCAAACAGAACCAGTACCACCCAAGTAAAAATAACCCACCTTTTTTATGAAACCTGAGCAAACAAAGAAAGCACAAGTGCCAACTATTAATTATTTATAAATGGTGTATAGTAATTGGTCGCCTGCGGAAAGTATAACTTTGAAAGAACTTCCGCCCAAAGCAGAGAACTGTGTATACACTCAAGAAGAACAGATTGTGCACAAATATTTCTCTCTGCCTACTTTATCTTTCTGGCGTATCCCCGTTTATCTCTCTATCTCTGACGTTATCTTTCTTATCAAGAGCTCTCAGTAATCTGCAGACTGCAACAGCTTATATGAATCGCTTGGAAGCAACTGTCTTACCCACCCTGTAAATGCTGGGTAACATGATATCTGCATGCTGTAACTGAATGAATAAATCAACTCCTTTCCCTACGCTGCAAGCACATCAGAGGCGTAAGTAAAATAAATCTTTTGTGAAAACATCACACTGTGTTTAAATCATCCTGACTCCTGCTCACCATTATCACCCACCTGCCCAGTCATAAATCCCACTCCTCATGCCAAGCCGGTTGTGCCAACCCAGGCTTGCAGGTCAAGGGTGCACCGGCGTTATGGGGTGTGACACCTGCTATGCTGGGGCTGTTCTGCCCTGATTCAGCCTGCTGTGGTCCCAGGCACACGTGTAAATGCTGTGCCCAGGAGAAATTATAGTTAATTGCTACATCCCAATTAAATGTGTAAATGCACCCAATGTTTCTAGCTCCCTAAAATCACAACATGTTTAGACATTTGCTATCCCAGGATAAATTCTCCTGATTTAACCCTGGTTGTTGTTAGGTTATTTTTCTCCTGGAGTGGCCATTTTTACTCTGGGAGAAAAAGCCTGAACATCTGTACACTTTTGGTTTCTTTTGAAAGAGCATTGATTCTCCCTGGAGAAACTGAATGTCTAAATGAAGACAACAATGACCACAGAAGTCTTGAATGTCACAGCATCCTTGTCCTTTTGCATGTCTGGCCCTTTGATCATAAAATCTGGAATGCTGAGAACAAACCTGGATTGTGATAACAATCACAATGAAAATATCATCATAAAACATTTTGCAAAAACAATAGTTTAACCTGGAGGCATTAATTCCTAGAATCTGTTAGTTTAAACTGGAAACTGTCAAAGATCAAAGTCTTTGATTTCAGATGCCGATGGCAAAAGGTCAGAAGCTAAGACAACAAACTCTGTAATTGTAGTCTCACACTGTTATTCTTTAGTTTGTAACAGTACTGCATATACACACCCCTATTTGTGCCTCATTTCAAATCACTTGAGCTCCCATATGAGAGAGAGAAACTGACCTTGACAACTCAGCACAAAAGATATCGGTACCCATGGTGACCAGAGAAAAATGAAACTCCAAATTAGTTGACTTTTAGTGAAGTTGTAAAATTAAATAATGTACTATGCTCATCCTCCTGTGACCAAACAGGACCAGTACCACCCAAGCAAAAATAACCCCACTTTTTTCTGAAACCTGAACAAACAAAGAGAGCACAAGTGCCAACTCGTTAATTATTCATGCCTGGCGTGTAGTAATTGGTCACCTTGCCAAGTATAACTCTGAAAGAACTTCCACCCAAAGTGAAGAATTCTCCACACACACACCCAGGAGACACAGTTTGTAAAGTGGCCTCTTACAAACATCTCCCCACCTCTTTATCTCGGCGTAACTCTGTCTTTGCCGGCTCGATTATCTCCCTTGTTATCTTTCTATTCAAGAGCTCTCGGTAATCTGCAGACTGCAACGGCTTGTGTAAATCGCTCAGAATCTGTAACAAGCAAATCTCTTACCCACCCTGTAAATGCTGGGTAACATGACATCTGCATGCTGTAACTGAATAAATCAACTCCTCTGCCTATGCTGCATCACATCAGTAGCATAAGTAAAATAAACTTTCTGTGTAACCAATATGCTTTAAATCATCTGACTCCTGCTTGCCGTTAACACCCACTTGTCCGGTCATAAATCCCCCCTTCTGCCAAGCCGGTCGTGCTGACCCAGGCTCGCAGGTCAAGGGTGCACCGGTCATCAGGGCATGACAGAAACTGTAAATGGAAAGTAAGGGGAGAGGAATCCTAAAAAAATTAGGGTTGGAAAGGACCTCAGGAGGTCATCTATTCCAACTCCCTGCTCAAAGCAGGACCACTCCCAACTAGATCATTTCAGACAATGCTTTGTCTCGCTGGATCTTAAAAACCTCCAAGAATGGAGGTTTCACAACTTCTCTAGGTAGTCAGAGATTTACTGTCCTCCTTGTGAGAGTTTTTTCCAATATCTAACCCATCCTTCCCTTGCTGCAACTTGAGACCATTGCTACTTGTTCTGTCATCTGCCACCACAATACTCTAGCTCCATCCTATTTAGGATTACCCTTCAGCTAGCTGAAGCCTCTCATTAAATCCCACCTCAATCTTCTCTTCTCAGACTTCTCCACTTCCCTCAACCTCTCATCAAAGTCATGTACCTGAGCCATCTAACCATTTTTGTGGCCCTCCACTGGACTCTCTCCAATTTGTCCATGTCCTTCTTGTAGTGTGTGTGTGTGTGTGTGTGGGGGGGGGGGGGGGGGCGGGGGGTTAGCAAAGTGCCAGATAGAGAGAAATAATCACTTCCCGCAATCTGCTGGCAATGGTCCTACTAATGCAGCCCAGTATGCTGTTAGCCTTCTTCATAACACCAGCACACTATTGAGTCATTTCCAGCTTATTGTCCACTGTAACCCCCAGGTCCTTTTCTGCAGAGCTGCTACTTAGCCAGTCAGTCCCCAGCAGTGTGTGGGATTGTTCCATCCCAAGTACAGGACTTTGCACTTGTGCTTATTGAACCTCATGAAATGTATTTTCATCCGCTTTTCCAATTTGTCTAGGTCTCTGAATCCTAGCCCATCCCTCCAGTGTATTTACTACTCCCTCTAGTTTGGCATCATCTATAAACTTGCTGAGGGTGCATTCCATGATGTCTTCCAGATTGTTGAACAGACCTCCTTTTTCTTCCTCCTACACGGGCCATATATTACTAGATTGATATATGTTAATTGTAAACAATTACAAAAAGTGAACAATAGAAATTATTGGAAACAATGACTGAAAATAAGGAAAACAGCATTGTTTATATTAAAATAATAGGGACCCAAATGAGAAAAATGACTGCATAAAGATGCAGGAATGAAAAGTAAATGTTAAAAAGCACAAGGGCATACCCCTCTTTCATCCCACTGTTGATGTCAAAGGCATTTGATTTTTTTTTTCATATACTATTGTTACTTTCATACCTTGAGCAAATGATGTTCAACAGTTTGGGGAGCGGGGGGCATCCCAGTTTCTTCAGAACAATAAAAAAGGCCCTGTCTATTGACTGTACCAAAGGCCTTCATAAGATCAATGGAGGGTATGTGCAGTGATATTCATTTTTCTCTATGCTTTTCTTGCAGTTGCTTGACCAAAAATATCATATCAATGGTGCAGCACCCTGAGCTAAAACTGCTTTGACTTCCAGGATTTTTTTTCTCCTAAATATTGCAGCCTAAGGAGAATGATGCGAGTGATAATTTTTCTGACAGTGTTCAACAGGGAAATACCTCTGCAGTTGTTGCTTCTATACCCTTTGTTTTTATATAATTGTACAAACCAAGCATCTTTGAAATCTTGTGGTACCGCTTCCTCTTTCCAAAAGAGCAGTATAACTTCATGAAGTGTTTGAAGTAATTCATCACTGGCACACATGAAGATTTCAGCAGACAGTCATTTCTCTATGCCTTGTTCCCAGGAATCAGTTCAATGGTTTTCTGTAATTCTTCTAAGGTAGGCTCATTGTCTAAATCCATCATAACTTCAAACTGTGGTAATCCTTCAATTGGTAATCTGAATGAAAATGGGCAGTTGGTGTGCAAGTCAAAATCTGTGTGTTACCAACACATAATTTATGGGAAAATCACAAGAGGGACATTGTAGAAACATCCAAGATCAGGTCACTGGTACAAATTAGATCTAGTACTGACTAGCTGTAACCACCTGAAAGAAATTCTGCATATGAGATCTTATTGCAGGGCTGACTGTGATACTGACCACATCTTAATCTGCTTCAAAGTTAGAATCGATGTAAAAAAGATCTACCATAGCAAAGCTACCAGTTGCCCTTAGATAGATAGCAGCCAAAATAAAGAAACAGAAAATGCAGACTATTCAAAGAAGGAAGTGTAAAAAAAAGTTTACCTAACAACTCAGCCACCAAGGCTTGGGAAAACATAAAAACTAACATGTAAGGTGCTGCTATAACAGTGTTTGGTAACACCCCCCCCCCACAAAACAAACAAACAAACAAACAAACAGAAAAACCAATAAAAATGCAGATTGTTTTGAGGATTGTTGATTGTAGTCATGTTGGTTTAAGGACATAGACAAGGTTCTTTGGGTAAATGTGATATCTTTTATTAGACCAGCTAAATAGTTGGAAAGAAGTTTTTTGCAAACTTTTGGGCACAAACACGCTTCTTCAGGCATGGGGAGACTTTGTTGCTGTTTTGAGTTCTCCAAGGTAGAAAAGAAACTAAAAGTGTAACAAGAAGTCTGTGAAAATGTAAATGAGTGGAAGTTTGGAAGGCAATGGGTAGTGATAGGAGGGGAGGGAGAAAAGGAAGGTGGGAAATGTAGGAAGGAAGGAATCCAAGCGGTTAGCTTTAGGCAGGTACCTGGTGAATCTGTTTTGAGGACCACTGGTTGAGGACAAAAGGACAGCACTAACCAACTACAAAAAATCTCCCAACACCATAACCTTAGAAAATCTGAGAAAGGCTTGAAAAGAAATGAAAAAGGAGGCTAAAAGGTATTGCCAAGATTTCTGGCTGAAACTCTTATGGTATTCAGAAAGCAACTGGCACAGGTGATGGCTGTGAAATGTACAAAGGCATCAAACAAGTAATTGGTCCATTCAAGAAGAAAACAGCTCCACTGAAAGACTTGAAGGGAAATGTCATTACCGATAAACAAAAACATCTTGAGCACTGGATTGAACACTATGGAATTATATACTCCAGTGAGACTGAAATTAAAGGATAACCACAGTTCAAAGTTCAGTTGGATTTAGACCAATGGTTCGCTAACCCACTATCCTGTCTTTTATTTAGCATTTAGGAGGTGGCTTAGAAGGGAAGTATTTGTACAGGGCATATAATCCACCCTTGTCATGTCAACCCCGGCATAAACCATAATTGATT